>NC_081414.1:897362035-897965785 GCF_030272615.1 Cryptomeria japonica | reverse complement strand
TGGTTTTTCATGGCTGCTTCCTTCATGGGTTTCTCTTCCTCTACCATCATCTTAGTTTGGTTGGCTTGTCCAACTCTAACCTTGCTATTCCATTATTTTTCAATGGCTACATATAAATCTTCTTCTTCATCATTGATTGTTGTCCTTTCTTGTTTTATTCTTTGAACAATCTTCTTAATGGGCCATAATACCCTTTTATTTATTGTCAAGGGTCAACTTTGTTTCTGCATCTCAATTCTTTTATCTTTTCTCATTTGCTCCATAACTTGCCTTATTTCTCTTATCTCCTTCTCAAACTCTATTTGCCTCATATTTTCCTCTTTCCTCTTCCTCTCTTTTTCTTCTTGTCTCTTCTTTTTCTTATCCTCTTGTGAACCCTCACCTTGGAAGAACCTCCTCAAAAAATCCATTTCTTCAAACAAGTCCCTTTAACCTTGCTTCCACTTTGTCTTTGCCTCACCTAGGTCTTTCTCTTCTCTACCTAGTCTTTTGGCAATCGGGTTCTCTTCTCAACCTAGTCTTTTGGCAACTAGGTTCTCTTCTCAATCTATACAAATACAATAAACAAATACCAAACTCTCTTGCCTAGACCTTCTGAGCTCTGATACCAATTGATGCAAGACAGGGATCAAATTAACAATACGGATCTACTAAATCACTATTGGATAGCGGTATCAGAATAACAATTCTGAACATGACTTTTGATCTCCCATCAGAATAACTACTATCGACGGGGTAACCTTTTTGTGCAACTTTAATAGAAGAAACTTATTCCAATGTCACTGATTTTGGTTTTTGGTATATACCAAAATTAGTGACATCGGAATAAGTTTCTTCTGCCGGAGTTGCACAAAAAGGTTATCCTGCCAATAGTAGTTATTCCGATGTCACTGATTTCTGTATATACCAAAATCAGTGACATCAAAATAAGTTTCATCTGTCGATGTTGCACAAAAAGGTTATCCCACCAATAATAGTTATTCTAATTTCGGTATAGCTATACCGAAATCAGTGACATTGAAATAATTTTCTTTTGTTGAAGTTGCACAAAAATGTTATCCCGTCGATAGTAGTTATTCCGATGTGAGATCAAAAGTCATGTTCAGAATTGTTATTCTGATACTGGTATCTGATAGTGATTTAGTAGATCAGTATTGTTATTAAAATCCCTATCTTGCATAATATCTTTATCAAATAAACACATGTAATGAGCAAAGACAACATCATTTACCCTCCTGAAATGGTGTAAACTATTCGAGAGAGTTAACTAAGTGAAGTACTTATAGACAAGAACTTGACTCCTGTTACCTATGGTAGATAGACCTGGAAAATGCCTCATCGAGGAAGCTGCATAGACAAGATAAGAGGTCATATAGAATTTTAAGGTGGTAGGCACCTTAGTCAATTGTTTACATAGGGAATTTTCAATATGTTTTCACCAATAGATCTTCTTTTTATTTTGCCTGATGATATGAATGTATTGATATATCCACTTATGATATGTATTTGAAGTTGGGAGACCTTTTACTCTACTGAGAAGAGTAATGAGGTCATTGACCTCCTCAATGAAGTCACTATGAGGAAGAGTCTCAGGCCATCTTTAAATTGTAGGCCTAGGGGTTTTGAGCCAAAAATCGTTAATGTTCCTCTTGCATTTCTTTGAATTATTCTCAAAATAAGCCTTTACTGATTGCATGCCAATATGCACATATTGATCAATAGGAGAACATTTGAAAATTGTATCAAAGAAATCCTCATTAAGTTTGATGAGTGTCTTTGCATCCGCATCCTTCACTAATCTAGTGGTAGAATCATATTTGTTGGCAAGAGTCAACATGAATTCTAGATTTTGAGTTGACATGGGAAAGGCAGCCACTAGATGGATTTCACTGTTTATGGTGGGCTCCATCTTGTAGGACACTGGTGGCTATTTCACCCTCTTTAGGAACTCATCAAGATCCACATGACCGATCTTGATGTCCTTGATATTGTAAATGTTTGATGTCACCAAAGAAGAAGGAAACACTGGATGTATTTATTGCTTTTTGAACTTTGTTGATTTCTTTCTTGGTGAGGGTTTTGCCATTTGTAATATTTATATTGCATCATGAAAAAAATCATCATTTTGAAATGATTAGCCTTCATAAAAAATCTTCATTTGGTAGGAAACATTCATCAATCGATCACAAATTGATCAAAAATCATCAATTTATATGTGTGTGGTTTAGATGCAAATCAGACTTATAAGTCCAATTTGCACTTGCTTAAGTGAAAAACCAAGACAAATGCATATTGGACTTATAAGTCTGATTTGCATTTCATAAAAAGTAATATCAAAAGAAAATGTATATCAAAGTTATAACTCCAATTTACATTATGGAAAGAACTCACAATGCAATGTAAATCGACTAAGTGTACATCAAATTTAAAACTCTGATTTACACTTCAAACATGAAAGCCAAGGTTGGGTGTTGGGTGGGGTTACAACCCCAATCAACATCTTCAAAGGAAGATTAGAGTTAGTGTCAGGTGGGGTTGTAACCCCAACCAAAAATTAATCAAAAAGGAAAATTGAATCAAATGGTGTCGAGTGGGGTTACAACCCCACTCAACAATATTAAAATGCAGAGGCCAAAATATGTGGTGGTCAGGTTTGTAAACCCGACCACCATCACTACATAGAGATGTTGGCATTTTTGATGATGATGTTGTGATTGTCATTGATGGACACAATTTTGCTTTGAGATCACTTTTTATATGTATGAGTTATGCTCAACTGGTATTTGTTCCAACCGGTATTATGTATTATAGTCTTTAGACTATCGGTGTTTTGCAGAAAGTGTTTACCGATCTCAAGCGGTATGAAGACTCAAGTGGTTCGAGGACCCCAAAGCGGTATGAAGGAACAAAGCGGTTGCTATCATTTTTCCCAGTCTTCATTTTGACAAACTGGTTATTGGTAAAATGTGTGAACTGGTAATCGGTAAATGTATGAACCAGTATTACTCTGTGATGAGTTACCAACCAGTATTTTTGTGATGAGTTATCATCCACCGACATTTTGGCAGTTATTCTATGCCATGTTACCAAATGTGTCTAGATGCACTGAACCTAGGAAATTGCAATGTAATCCTATTGGACCAACATGAAATCAAATGTCTTTATAAGGACATCATGTCTAGGGTTTTAGGGGTTGTTATGGTTTTAGGTGGTTGATGAGGTTTTTGTATGTGCGATCACAGAAGAAGATTAGGTCTGTGTGAAGAAACAGAGTGTGGAGATTTTAAAGACTGAAATAATACTGAAATGCATTAACAATGAGCTATCAAGGATCTAACCAAGCATACTGTGCTAGTATTTAGATCACTCACTTGTTGATTACTCACATCTTCGACAAGTCTGAATCCCTTAACCGGGTAGGCCTGGCAAAGCCTTTGTAAATCCTCTAACAAGGTGGTTCACAACTATGGATCTGAAATCCTCTCACAAGGTAGTCTTTAATCAGACTTATCTCCTAATAGAGATTGAGATTCCTAATAGGATCTTTTCTGGTGAAGAACATTGTATGACCTTTACCGGTTTGACCTTAACCGATCTGGTTACTATTCTGCAGATAGTTACTTGTGAGTTTCATCTCATAATGTTTTTTCCCATTTGGGTTTCCACATCAAAATCTCTTGTATTATGGTGATTGTGCTCCTATGGGTGAATGCCTTATTTGCTATTTGGTTTGCATTTGTCTTAACCGGTTTGTTAGTAAAACTATTATATCACTTTACTGTTAAACTATTTAAGTGTTTGAGTTCAGTATTTTTTGGTATACTAATTCACCCCCCCTCTTAGTAATCATTAATTGGTATCAGAGCCACCCTTTCTATAAGTTTAACCACTTGGAAGGAGATATGGGGGAAGACACTGTGAGGGAGCTTACTCATCATCTCACTCAGACTAAGAAAGCCTTTGATGAACTCAAAGTTAAATATAAAGTCTCTCTAGCAAAGAGAAGAGAGCATGCTGAGAAATTGATGGAGCTTACTGAAAATAGTTCTTCTGATGAAGTAGACATGGAAGCCCTAGTTCAAGAAGTGGAAAAACTGAATGAATATAATGCTAACCTAAGAAGGGAACTGGAAGGACTGACTATCAGAATGTGTCAAGAGCTTGAGAACCGGAGGAAAGCTGAAGATCTGGTAAAAAGCAAAGATCATGAGATCTCCAAGATGAAGCAAGAAATTAGTGCACTTACCACTCATCTCCAAGAGAGTAAAGTAGAAAAAGAAGAAATGCAAAGTGAACTAAACATGGCTATTTCTGAGAATGCAACCTTGAAGGAATCCAATGTTGCTATTTCCAAAGAACTCACCGAGTCAAAGGAAATACTTGCCAAATTCAACAAGAGTACTATTAAGCTAGAACAAAAGCTTGAATCAGCAAAACCAGTAAGCAATACCACTGGACTTGGTTTCTCTAGTTATGAAGAAGGTGAGACCTCTAGAACATAAGATGGAGCATCAAAGAAGCAACTGACACCAAAGGATAAAGGTAAGAAAAAGTTCAAACTTGTTTGCTTTACTTGTCTCAAGGAAGGACACACTACCAATGTATGTAGAAGTAAGGCTTACAATAATTTTCCCAACTTTCTAAATAATAAGCCTAGATCCAATAGATTCAATGGTAACTGTTATGCATGAAACAAGTTTGGGCATAGAGCATTTGAATGCAGGTCTGTTATACACAACATTGGAAGATATCCTCAAAGGAGTCAAGGAGTTTTTCTTGAATCTTTTGTGAACCAGAATCCAAACCGGTATAATGCCTATGACCATCAGTCAGGTGGTGGTGGCTATGAAGCGGCAACCGGTTGGAGAGAAACTTGTTTGATTTTCCATGGTAGTAGTCACACTACTGCAACATGTAGGAGGAAGAATGGTAGAATGAACAATGGACCATGGAGAACATCTGGAGTGGTATGCTATCATTGCAACAAACTGGGACACCCTGCCAGAACTTGCAAAATGAGAAAGAACATATCAGATGATATACCAATCACTCTGGAAGGAAAGATCGATGTTGAAACTGTTCAAGTAGATATGAAGACAACGTGGAAGAAGAAACCTGAAGAAGTGTCACAAGAAGAACCAGTTTCTGCACCTAGTGTGGAAGTCACTGAACCAACAAACTAAGATTCAGAAAAGCTTAGGGGGAACAAATTGGTGAAATGTTTCGAACCCACGGTTTACACTGGTAAAAGACCTTAACCGGTATGTGTTACGTGTCAATCGACAGAAGACCAGAAATGATAAAAGCAAAATTAGGGTTTATAACCTAATAGTGGAGCATTTATTATGGTAGGTTAATAATTTGTTTAAAAGGAATTCTAAAGTCATTTTCACTTATGAATTTGCGAGCAAAGAAATTCTCAAGTGCAGAGCGACCAAAGTTGATTTGTTTTGTGATTCTAAGAGATTTCAAAACTTTGAAGTAGAATCTGAAGATAGTATCAATCAGTCAAGTGAAGAACACTAAGTGGTGTTCCAAGCACCGAAGTGGTGTGTTCCAAGCTTTAGTGTCAAAGCCCTAAATCTTGGTTCACGAAGGTATTTTTTGAGCTTCTTTGTTTACCATGGCTTCTACATTGCACTCCAGTTCAAGTGCACCTAGTGATTCAATAGATTTCATACAAAGGAAGATGAAATACAATGCCCTATCCCAGATACCCGTTGGTGTTATAGTTAAGGAAGGTATTTCAGATTATATTGATTGCAAAATAGAAGACCTAGGATCCCTAGTGATCTATTCTCAGTTAAGTTTATTCTACAGGAATGACAAGAAGATCAAACTGGAATACAACATCCTGGTAAGAAAGAAAATTCATAATGCAGTCTATTTTCTTGAAGAATTTACCAAAGATCATATTTGCATCATCCTAAGCAGAGTGCACGGTAACAAAATGTATCTTGAGTGGACACATGACATCACACCAGAAGCGATTCATGCCGTCACCAGTTTCTGTAACGTTGGAAAAGTGCCAGCCCTAAGGAAAGTCATTAAGATGGAAATGACCAAGCTCACTGGTCTTGTGAGCGACCAATGAGGAATGACCATTAACACCATTAAGGATCATTTGGTCAAATATGCCCGCATGGTGATTGGATATTGGACATTCTATGCTAGCAGAATAAACTCTGTCTCTACAATAGCGGTGAATGCCACCTACAGAATGATCATGGAAGATGCATCATTTGATCTATGCACCTGTATGCAGAGGCAACTTCTGGTAAACCTGAAATCTATCAAACAGGACAATGCCTTAAGATTTAAATTTGGACAACTATTAGTAGGTTTGTTTTTCTATTTTCAAGGCTATTTTCTAGGAGTCAGTGATATACAGTGGTCTGCTAACCAACCAGTTACCAAGCAAATCAGAGAAAGTCTTCAAGTGGTAGGAACTGGTTATCCTGAAGTCCTGAACAAATACTTTGATGAATTCAAACACAAGATGAGCCAGAGGATGAGAATACCGGGTGATATTGTCAAGAAGTATGAAGACTACATTTGCTTTATCATCAGAGTAGATGAGTACATAATGGAGGGGGTTGAGCCTAGAAAGGAAGAAGTGGATCCCATGGGATATGAGGTGATGTATGACATGCTTGATTGGTATGCCTCTACCCTACCTGTCTCGCCTCTTGATCCAAAAGAGAAGAGAACCGACACCTACTTGGAGAGGGTAACACCGGTTGAAGAACCTTCAGTGAAGAAAGGAAAGGCAATGCCATTGGTATCGACACTGGTTACTTCAGCAAGTCCTAAAGTGACCAAGCGGTCACTGGCCAAGAAGAAACCATAAATTGCACCTGCCAAGGTCTTTGAAAGAAAGCGAAAAACTAAGAACACCTCACTAGATTCTGAGGATATAGAACCTGAGGTACAACCTAAAAAGACTAGGCAAATGAGGAAGAAGACAAAGACAACCAACAATGAACCAACATCATCAGCACCGATAAATATAGACATTCCCTCTTACAAACCTTTGACACATTGTCAAAGAACTATCAAGAATATTAGGAGAAAAGTGCTAAGTGATTTAATAGATCATTTTGATGATTTTAATGACAATGAAAAGGAGGAAGTTGAATAGGAAGTTATTCAATACTTATGTATTAATGACTGGTCACCATCAGAAATTAGATCTGTGACACCATATTCTTTATATAATTCTTTAGATAACAAATGGCGCATTTCCATAGAAAAGGAACAGGAAATAAGAGAAGAAATTTTTGCACAAGATTTTCTTGATGTGTCAAATTCAGAGCTATATGAAGTTATGGATAAATACAAAGGCCTCTTCTTCATGAGAAGAAGAAGACTCCTATTACTGGAAGGGAAAGTTCCCAAAGTGGTAAAAGATACACTCACATTCCAAAGCTGCTCTGAGGTTGCACCAAGTGTCTGAAGCCAACAAGAAGGCTGAGCAGGAACCAGAAACTGGTAAATTGGATGAGATATATGATAGTGAAGGAGAACCGGTCACTGAACAGATGGACACAATTGACGTTGATGCTTTGGATGGTGAAAATGTCACTCCAGATGCAGCAAAGGAAAAGGTTGATAAAGAGAGAATGGACAAAGAAAAACATGACAAAGAAAAGGCTGATAAGGTGCAAGCGATGAAAGAGAAAAAGAATCAGGAAGAAAAGAAGAAGAAAAAGGAAGAGGAGAAGAGGAAACAGGAAGAGGAGAAGAAGAAAGAAGAAGAGAAGCAAAAGGAAGAAGAAAGGAAGAAGGATGAAGAGAAGAAAAAGAAAGAAGCAGAGGAACAAAAGAAGGCAGAAGAGGAAAAGAAAAAAGCCGAAGCAAAGAAGGAAGCAACAAAGAGCACACATGTGGAGACACCAAAGGCAACCGGTAGTCAAGCCAAATCGACTGACATTGCCAGTCCCATTGACCTCCAATCTGCAAATGAAACAAAGCTGCTCCAAAGCATTAAGCTTACACAAGAGTGACTGGAAGCTTTAAGGAGGAAAAAGGAGCAAGAAGTTATTCAAATTGCGGTGGATACACTTACCAGTTTGATTCCTGATACCAACCTCCCCAGTACCAATTCCTCTTTGGCACAACTAGAACTTCTATGCATAGTTGTGGAGGACCACGCACAAAGCCTGTAAGAGGTTGCTAAAACTAACACACAGAAGAAGAATCAAAAGGCACTAAACACTGCCTTAGTGAAGAAATTGAATGATCTCCGGTGTGAACTTCAGAAAGAGAAGAAAGATATCATAGATGCTATGGATGAGGGTAAAATTCTGCTCAGTAAGATAAGCCAACCCCATCTCTTTTGTGATGATGTGCTTGTACAGAAAGAAAAAATGCAATCTGATTTGCAGGCATTTATAAGCACCTTCAAGATGCCCTATGATTCCTTTACTACATATGGGCAAACTGTTCACTAGTTTTAGCTCCAATCCACCAGAATTGAGTTAGAGATCAACAACCGAACAAGAGATTTGTAGGAACTTCAACTGGTTCTACTACTAAGACTGCAAATAGTTCAGAAATGCTATCTCAATCTGGATGCCTTAATGGTCACTCAAGAGATGAGCACCATTGATGCCATAGAAGAACAAGTATCCCAGATGCAAATATAAAGTGAGGTGGCTACCTCATTACTCGAATCATAGTCCTTATCCATGAAGACCTTCATGCAGGATTTTAAATTGGTTCTTGACAAGTTTCACTCATTATTGTCATAAACATTTATTATATTAAGGATAATGAGAAACAAGGTTTATTCTGCAATACTTTGTCATTGTTGGTAAAGGGGGAGTAGTATTTTGTATTTAAAATTTTGGTGAATGCTATGTATGCTTTCATGTTATCTCTTTAAGGGAGTAGTATACATTGTATTTTCTGCAAAAGGGATAGTGTATATGCTTAGGGGAAGTAATTTTGATTATGGCATATTTTTATTGTAAAACACTTAGATGTCAAAATTTTTCCTAAGTGTTGCCATCAATGCCAAAGGGGGAGATTGTTGGTATTTTTGATGATGATTTTCTTTGAGATCACTTTTTGTATGTATGAGTTATGCTCAACCGGTATTTGTTCCAACCGGTATTATGTACTATAGTCTTTAGACTATCAGTGTTTTGCAGAAAGTGTTTACCGATCTCAAGCGGTATGAAGACTCAAGCGGTTCGAGGATCCCAAAGTGGTATGAAGGAACAAAGTGGTTGTTATCATTTTTCCTAGTCATCATTTTGAAAAACCAGTAATTGGTAAAATGTGTGAACCGGTAATCGGTAAATGTATGAACCGTTATTACTTTGTGATGAGTTACCAACCGGTATTTTTGTGATGAGTTATCATCCATTGACATTTTGGCAGTGATTCTATGCCGTGTTACCAAATGTGTCCAGATGCAGTGAACCTAGGAACTTTCAATGTAATCCTATTGGACCGACATGAAATCAGATTCCTTTATAAGGACATCATGTCTAGGGTTTTAGGGGTCTTTAAGGTTTTAGGTGGTTGATGAGGTTTTTGTATGTGCGATTACAGAAGAAGATTAGGTCTGTGTGGAGAAATAGAGTGTGGAGATTTTGAAGACTGAAGTAATGTTGAAATGCATTAACAATGAGCTATCAAGGATCTAACCAAACATACTGTGCTAGTATTTAGATCATTCACTTGTTGATTACTCATATCTTCGACAAGTCTGAAACCCTTAATTGGGTAGGCCATGCAAAGCCTTTGTAAATCCTCTAACAAGGTGGTTCACAACTGTGGATCTAAAATCCTCTCACAAGGTAGTCTTTAATCAGACTTATCTCCTAACAGAGATTGAGATTCCTAACAGGATCTGTTCTGGTAAAGAACATTGTATGACCTTAACCGGTCTGGTTACTATTTTGCCAGATAGTTGTGAGTTTCATCTCACCGTGGTTTTTCCCATTTGGGTTTCCACGTCAAAATCTCTTGTGTTATGGTGATTGTGCTCTTGTGGGTGAATGCCTTATTTGCTGTTTGGTTTGCATTTGTCTTAACCAGTTTGTTAGTAAAACTATTATATCGGTTTATTGCTAAACTATTTAAGTGTTTGAGTTTAGTATTTTTTGGTATACTAATTCACCCCCCCCTCTTAGTATTCATCAAGAGAGTGGTGGGTGTCAGGGGTGCAAACCTTCCCACCATGACTGTGATGAAAGGAAGTATAAAAGCATGAGATGGGGATACAACCTCGATCACCACCGCAATCATGGACTGTGGTGAGCATCGAGGTAATATCCCCACCCAAACATCACTGTGATAATAAAACAAGGGGAATAAAAATGGTTGGGGTGTGTGACGGACATACAATCTCATTGTTTACCATAATACATGCCAATAAAAATAATGAAATCAAATTTGTAATTCGATGCATATTTCGATATGTATCGGGTTTCAAATTCAATTTCAACCAAAATATAAAAACTAGGTAATAGTAAAGCAAGAAATAAAAGCTAAAAGCTCTAAGAAATCGATACATACCACAAATAATAAAGGAAGCTTGAGAAAATCAAGCTCTCTAGTCCACCAAGAAAATGACAATGAAAGATTAGGGCATTAATCAAAGAATAAATGGGTAAATAAACCCAATTCGAAACAAACTCCAAAAAATTAGTTCCAAAATTGTGCATGTTTTAAAGTGTAAATTGGACCTATAGGTCTGATTTGCACTCAAATTGATTATTAAGTGTAACTGGACTTTAAACTTGGTTTTACACTAAACAACCAAAAAGAATGCAAAATTGGAGTTAAAACCCGATTTTGCATGAAAACAGGGAAGTTCACTTTTTAAGTTAAAATTTCAAAATTTTAACTTAATGAGGGAATTTCAACACTGAATAATGCATATTAGATGATGAATGAGATGACCAAAATATCTCATTTTCTTGACTTTGAAATAAAAGAGGGGGAATTATGAAAAATTCGTAGGGGTTGTCCTATTTTCATGCAAAACAAAAATGAGGACAACATATCTGATTGCTTGAATGACTTTCTTCACCAATTTGAAAGTTCACCCCTTGATTTGACCCAATATCAACCACTACATGACTTACCAAAGAATCCAAAAAAGATTTTGCCCGAAGTAAATACATGGTTAATCTCGAACCATTAAAGAACATATTAAGATGTTCAAAGAAATTTGTAACTTGAAGGAAATCCAACATCAAGATGTGGTATGTAGGCTTTTCCCTTATTCTTTAGGTGAGTTTCTTTATTTTTGGTATGTCAATTTTTCTTGCAACACCATAACTTCATGGCAAGACTTAGAGAACAAGTTTTTGGGCCAATTCAAGATATATATTGACCTTGCAATTTTATATTACCAATTTGTTTCAGCCAAAAGAGAACCCACTAAACCCATTGCTATCTTTAATCACCAATTTAACTAGATATATCAGAAATTGGTTACCCCATATGTAGTTCCTTGGCATGTAGTGATTCATTTATATCTAAATTCACTTGACCCTCTCTATGCTTTATACATCAAAAGGCTTCCTGATAATGAAATCAAAAAATATATGATCATGCATTGGTCATTGCCAGACAAATGGATCCCAGAGGTGCTAGAAATATTGGGGTTGTCCCATCTTTGATCACCTTAGGTCATAATAACCCTATTCTTTTCGTAAATTAAGCCATTGCTACTCATACACCAATATTGAACCCAATACCTTTCCCTCAAATTGCTGCCTCAACTCCCTTGTTGACATACCTGATCATGAGCCACCAAAGACAACTTTTTTTTAGTAGCAAGAAGAGCAAGGAAAGGATCAAAATTCACTTTTGACATCTTAATTGGAAGTTGTGAAGAAGACATTGTCCCAAGTAATAAGAGAATTGACAAACTTGAGATTGAATCCACCTACTTATCAACAACAAAGTACTCATGTTGCTTCCCTAGGGAGTGGTTCTAACTTTAACTCTCAAAATTATAATCAGAATAATCATAATTTTGGAAACAAAAGTTTTGGACAACAAAGACCAAAGAGGATTTAGAGTACAAGACCAAACAATGGGAGCCTCCTTGCTTTAGTAGAGAATGAAAACTTTTGCCAACTTTCAAAATCTAATATTTCCACACATGGGTCTTAGTTACATGAAATGTTTGATCATGTAAAGATTCATTGCAAGGAAATCGAGAAGGCATCACAAATCATGCAAGCAAATAAATCATTGCCTTCTCAACCCATGAATGCAATGATGTTAGACTCTTAAGTTCTTGCAAGTAGACTGCCCCTACATCTATGAATAATGATGAATAATTTGTTTTTCCTTTCTAGAAGGAGAGTGAGGTAGTCCCTGCTAAAGTGCGTTCTTTCTAGGGTCAGAACCAAAATACCTATAATTTAAGGAACAAGAAAGACCCTTTGACTAATGTCATCCCTCTAGGGTCAATTCCTACACTTCTTGATCCTCACACAAGTAATACACGTGCTGCTCCCAAAGGGTCATATATTTCCACATATAAAGTAGCTTATACACCTCTAGTTATCAAAGCACCTTCACCTCCTATGGACAAGTATAGTATAGTGGAAGAGTTGAATAAGACCATGCCAAACATGTCAATGTATGATGTACTTCAAAGTTGTCTGACCTAGAGAGATGCATTGATAAAATCCTTGGAGAAACCAAGAGGTACTAATATCTAACAATATTCAACAAATCAAGTGTCAAGTGTGAATGTAGTTGAAGCTATTCATACAATGTACAAAGATAAATCTAAGGTGCTTCTTTCTTTTTTAGCATCATAATCTTAAAAAATAAATTCATAATTGTTTGATAGACTATGGTGCTTCTTGTAACATCATGCCTTATTCCATTTGTCAAAAGTTGGGTTTGACTCCTCACCCAACCAATAGGGTTGTTATTCATATGGATAAATCTAAAGTTAAGATGATTGGAGTGCTCAAGAATGTCCATATTCAATTAGTTGTTGATCAATGCATCTAATAATATAGTTATATACAACCCAAACAGGTAGCAGAGTTCAATTGGATTGTGGGTTTTCTCCCCATTGGTCTCAGGTTTGACTTTGAGGCTTGGAATCAACTGATGGATCTGGATTATGAGTGACTTGATACATCTCCAAGGACTAGTCTCTCCTCAACTTTCCCCATAATGGGAAACCTGTGTCGCTGGGCTGAGTCTCGGGGATACCTTGGACTATCAAAAAATAATATAGTGATATACATGCTATGGACATTCTCAAATTATATGGAATGCTCCATAGTCATGAATGGAATAAGTTATTAAGAGTATGGTTCTCAACTGACTTCACTCAGCTATGGTTTCCATGGAAAGGTATAACTAACCAAATCAAAATAGATGTTGAGCTAAAATTAAAGGAGATGATCACTGATTACAATGCCTCAAATGAAGTTATAAATTTTGTGGAAACTAATTTAGGATTCTATAAGTTAAATCATATTTTTATCATAAACCATATAGAAGAAAATAATCCAAAAGGAAGTCCTATTGATAGTGTACAAGAATTTGTTCCTAATGATGTTTCCTTTAAGGAATTCTTCGATAAATTGGCTAAAAACTTAAGACACTTGGGAGGCTCACTGAATTCATTAGTATTGTCGCTACCAGGATGGTGTTGTGTATATTACCAAGAGAACTCATAGTTCTCTCGCCCCTCTTGTAATGAAGAAATATCAAGAGTTAAGTTCCAATTCATTTAGGAGGCACACCACAAATTTTTAGGTTCAGGCAAATAAACTAGTGAGCTAAAAAGTGACTTTTATGTAGATAGTTCAATTGACATTAATGTTGAAGTGAAGCCTACCCCTCCAAAGAATTCAAAGGATTCAATTAGTGGTTCAACTACCATTTCCAAATCAGATCAAAAAAAGGAGTTAAGAGAAAATCAACACCCCTCGTAGCTTTAGTCAAAAGGTGAAAGTTGAAATTCCTCATCCACGTGGGGAAAATGTGTGAAAAATCAACAAAAGGTTATGAAGAGTGAAGGAATATGGAAATTGAAATTTGATGGATCCAAAACTAAGCAAGGCTATGAGGGCTGAAATTGAGTTAATTAATCCTAAAGATAAGTCCTTTTTTGTAGCCATAAGGCTCCAATTTGCTTGTACCAACAACATTGCAGAGTATGAGACTTTAGTACATGGTTTGTTGTTTACACTCAAAAACAAAGTCAAGATGATAATCATAGAAGGTGACTCCCAATTTGTCATCACCAAGTATGAAGCCAATATTCATATCATGATAAGAAACTATGTGCATTCTGTAATCAAATGTTAGATTTGATTGAGATCTTTGATGCATTCAATGTAAGGATGGTCCCTCAGTGGAAGAATAGTATTGTCAACTCTCTTGTTGTTTCAAATAGTTCTCTTGAGCCTATGGAGGGCTCTAAACTCAAAATTTTCTATGGAGCTAGATTCTATCCCCTTTATGCGTGATAATGTTACCAACTTTCAATTTTTTTAGGATGATCACACTATATTGGAGTTCATTTTATGTGGTGGTGTCTTTGAAACTCAAATTATTGATAAAATAGAAAGAAATCTATTAAAGGCCGAAAGATGAAGGAATCATCAACCTTAAGACTAATTCTATCTCAAAAGGAAGGGTGGCCCTAGAAAGAGTATTTGACCAGGATGGATCTCATCATGTTAAAAAATCCCTTCCTGAGTCTGAAGGATATAAAGGTAAATTTAATAATCTTGGTGATGACGACGATATAAGGTAAGTCTTGATTGGAAAAGTATGCATTGATCAGGAAAAGCAGAAAATTATCAGAGCTTTGAAATATTATTGAGAAGTCATTGCATGGAATTATGAAGAATTGAAGACATATGACACATCAATGATAGTACACACTATCCCATTAAAGCCAATACAAAACCATTCTGGAAGAGATAGTGCTTAGTGAACACACCAATAGAACCCCTAATTCATAAGAAAGTCAAAAGTTATTGAATTCCAAGATTATATTTTTAGTGAGGCATTATACTTGGGTAGTGAAACTCGTCCCAATTAGAAAGAAAAATGGAGAGATCAGACTTTGCGTAGATTTTTGCAATCTTAATCAGGCCTCAGAATAAGATAACTATCCCTTGCCTTCACTGGATGAAGTACTACAGATAGTAAATGGTTTACAGATGATGTCTTTCCTTGATGGATACTCAGGATAAATTCAAGTGATGGTGCAAGAAGAAGATACATTGAAAATAACCTTCAATACTAAATGGGAAACCTTTTCCTATCATGGAATACCCTTTGGGTTGATCAATTCCAAAGCAACCTATCAATGAACTATATAAATTTCTTTCAGTGGTTTGATAAGCAAGTGTTTTATCATTTACATGGATAAGCTCACTACATTTTCAAAGAATAGAGCTGATCATGTAAGCGACCTCTGAAAGGTGCTTCAATGTTGTCAAGACTTTGGTATTTCTTTGAATCCCAAGAACTATATCTTCAGAGTCATTGAAGGGAAATTTCTAGGCCACACAATTTTAGAGAAGGGTATTGCAGTAGATCCTGAATGCATTGAGGCCATACAAAATTTAACTTTTCCCAATAGTAAGAAGGAATTGAAATCTTTCTTTGGAAAGATTAATTTTGTATGAAAGTTCATCAACAGTTTCACTAAAATAGTGTGTCCTTTGAATGATATGCTAAAAAAGGTCAAGATAGAATGGAATTCAGAGGAAAAGAAAGCATTTGAAGAAATTAAGATTGTCATAGTTAGTGCACCTATGCTTACCACTTTGGACTATTCGTTACCATTTAAGATTTATTCTTTTGCTTCTAAACATTCTTGCACTAGAGTGTTGACTAAAAAATGGGATAAGAGACATGAAAATCCAATCTCTATCATGAGTGCACCTTTCAAGGATTCAGAGTTGAGGTACCCCGATCTAGACAAGCAGTAGTTTTCCCTAGTGAAAGCGGTGAAGAAATTTAGAGATTATATTTTGAGAAGTAAAACTACGACAATAGTACTAGACTAAGTCATCAAAGATATTCTTATGTAGAATGAGTTGGGAGAAAGACAAGGTAAGTGGATGGTGATATTACAAAAGCTATATTTTGGACATCCAACCAATGAAGCTCATGCATGGGAAAGATATTTGCTAGGTACTAGATGGAGCTGAAGAGCAACTTGATTATCACCAATATTATTTCCAGGATGTGACTTCAAACAAATGGTATAAAGATGTGGTATATTATTTTCTATAAAACTATTACCCCCATGAAATGATAGGATCACAACGCCAATCATTGAAAATCAAGAGCAATTTATACATGATTAACAACGGGTAGTTTTAAAAGAGGAACTATCAAGGTTTGTATGTAAGGTCCTTAGATAAAGAAGATGTTGCCACCGTGTTGCGAGACTTTCATTAAAAGTATGGTATTGGACATGGATCAGCTAAGGCCACTATGCATTAGATATTAGGGTCTCATTACTAATGACCTACCCTATTTAAGAATACTCATGAACATGTTCAATCATGTCGTGTTTGCCAAATGAGAACTACCAAAGAAAGGAATACCTCCATGCCTTTGTATCTAGTATATGAGGTACGTTTGTTTTCCCAATGAGGACTCAATATTATTGTTATGATAAACCCTCCATCTTCTATAGGTCATAGATATATCCTCACTACAACAAATTATTATACTCAATGGACGAAAGCTTTGACTTGTACAAATTGTACCACTGAAGTTGTAATCAAATTTTTGGAGGAACATATTGTCACCAAGTTTGGGATGCCCTTTTTTTGATATGTGATAATGGTCTCACCTTTTATTCTTCTTATTTGCTTTAGTGGGCTTTTAAGAACAAGGTAGCATTAAAATTTCATCCAATTATTATCTACAATGAAATGGTGTGGTTGAGTCCACCAATATGAACTTGATTATGTTAATAAAATAATTATTAGAACATAATCCAAAGGACTAGCATTCCCAGTTGAAATTTTCTTTATGGACAAACCAAGTCAGGGTAAAAAACTCCTTAGGGGCCTCTCCATTTGAATTGGTCTATTCAATTTTTTTTTTCTCATTTATTTATAGGAGATTTTAGGTTTTATTCTTCTTTTGTCTTGGGAAAGTGAGTTTGTTTGAGGCTTTCTCCCCCAAATAGATTAGGCCTGTGGAATATCTAGACCATTAAAAAGCTCTATGTATTTTCTTTTTATAAGGTTATTTGTAGTAAACCCTTATTTGAGAGACATGTTTGTAGTATCATGATCTCAATAAGATATACATCATACGAGCTACCTATTTTATTTTGTATCTGGCATCTATCATTCAAGAAATTTAATACCCGAGTTTAGTAAAGTTGCCCTTTGAGTAGACTTAATTCATAATACATCTTTTGAAGGTTCTTTCTTAATATTCCATTGTGGTTTTAACCCTTATTATAAAATTTAGGAAAATTTTGTTGATTGAGAGAAATACATATGTGATAATAAAGGTGTTGAAAAGAGTAAAATGAACGACAAATATGGAAATATCAAAATAAGTAGAATATCTGATAAAATCTTAAGGACTCTATCATAATGACATGATTATAACATCTCCATCAGGGCTATGGAGACCTAACTAGTAGTGGAGCTATGCTGTGAGGAAACTAGAGGTACCTCTGTCGAGGCTATGTACACTTGGTTGGTAGTAGAGCTATACCTGGATATCTTCAGAGATAGAATCAATTAAAGCAAAATTTGACCTAGGTACTCTCTTTGGAAGATTTGCTAGAATCTTGGGATGAATTAATTCATAGTGCACAAACTTGGCGTTGATACATATAAATAAATAAGAGATCTTCATGATGAATAGTAACCCAACTTAGTGTTGCGTTCTTGTATTTCAACCTAGTTTTCGTCCAAATTGTCCTTTTCTAGTGAGTGAATGTTGTGGGCATTTTAGTTTGTTCGGGTCTATTTGTTGTTCCTCCATAACTCACACCCTATTTTTCTAGTTGAGAAAACATGGAATCCCCTTTCTTTTGTTTCCTTTCCCTTGCTATGTGTGTTGGCCTTTTCATTTTCTTGCTTTGTTTCTTTTCTTCTCATCCCCTTTCTCTTATTTTCCCTCCTTTCCTTCCTTTTCTTTTCCTCTTCTCGTTTCATCTCTTCCTTTTCCTTTTGCCTTTTTTTTTTCCCTTTTGGGCTTATGGGGATTAGGGGTACAAGGTTCCTTTTCCCCTTTTAAGGTTTAGGATCACTAACCCTGACCCCCACAATTTATTATTGTGCCTAGTGGCCATCGAGGATAGGGGTTGGCGACTGTTGAACACTACTGGATGCTGAGAGGAGGGGGGGTGAATCAACATATACTAAAAATTGACCAGATTAAAATATTTATTCCATAATATTTATTCATCACATTAGCATGAAAGTAAATAAATGAAACATCAAACACATCCATACATGAACACCAAATTTTTTACATGGAAAACCCAAACTAGGAAAAACCATGGTGAGAATCTGACTCACAAGATGTATTAAGTGTTTACAACGATTTAGACCATAGGATATGGAGCTCACTACTCTAGAATTGTAGGCTAAGGTGCATGACCTTAGGGAAAGATACAAAAGAGACTTGCACAATTGAAGAACACTTCTTTAGGGAAAGATGCATATCATTTATCCATATACAATAAAGTTAAAAGATTGGACTGCAAGATAAATACATCTTTCAATATGTAAATAGTAGTTCACTAATTAAAACTCATTTGATACAATCTTCATTTTTATAGTGCAACACATCCATACTTCTATATCACCTCAAGCTCGCATCAAATTTGCATCATACATCTTACATCCACATCTCCATATCATATCACTCATAACTCAATTGATCTATCATTTATATATCAACCAGGTCATCAATATCCTTCATAAAGTTGGCTTGAAGAAAATGTAGCGTGTATATTCACCATCTCCCAAAAAATAATTTATACAACTCACGTGGAAGGAAAAAGAGACATGGAGAGACTTACACCAAGTTGAGAACCTTCTAAATATCTGCAAAAATATTTTATACTCACCACATGCAACCACTCGTATAAATCAAATTCTCAAGATAAAACATTTTACATAAATTCTTAATCTGAACCAAAAATGAGATAAGCGAACCACCAAAAGAACATAACATGATAGGAACATGATCCACTGATCCACAACACCCTAAGAGTACTAGCAAGTCAAGGCATGCATTGCATTCCTCTGCAACATCCTAAAATTGCATAAACTTTGCACTTATTCTCTATAACAATCATTTATCATAATGGAATAAATAGAAGGTCACACATCCTCTGATGACATGCTAACAATATTTTCGATCTAAAACACATTCAAATAGACTCCATACATCCATACAACATCTATTCATACGTACACTATCTGTGCACAACTAGACTACTTTGTACACAACCAGACTACTTTTGGATCAGAGAGTTGACATTAATGACAATTTGAATAACATATTTACAAAAACCTCCCACTTTGTCATTGATGGAAACACCCATGCCAACACATATCTCTCTGAGTACCAAAACTTCTCCCCCTTTGACATTAAAGGCAAAGGGTAGGCAAGTACTATAAAATGAATTTTTTATACATAGCTCCCCCATATGAAATACTCCACCAACAAAAACACTCCAAAATAAAATATGTACACAATTGAAAAAATTCGTTACCAAAGATTCATCTATACATGCAAGGATTATGATATCATTGTGAATGACCTTTAACTTTATTTAAGGAAAAATCCAATCAACTTCTACAGAGATTAAAACTTTGAGTTGACTCTCCATCTCTTGAATAAATTGTTCTATGACTTCATAGCTTACTGAAACATGTACAAATGCACTCAGTGATTGAGAATATTTAAAACCTTTACCATGCTAGAGGGATGCATATTATTGATATCCCTTAGTCTATAAAAATCTTTCTTCAGACATTCTTTTTACTCCACTAATTTGTTCAACTGTTTATATTGTTGTTCTATTTCTATTCTTGCCTTTGCATCCTCATCATTTTTTCAGGTCAACTGCTTTAGATGCTTCCAAGATTTTGACTTCAAGAGCTTCAATCTTCTTCTGAATTTTGCTTTTGGACTCAAGCTGAGAATGACAAAACTTTTAGACTTGTATCACATTGTCCACACTTTGCAAAGCAATGAAATACTAACCTTCAATCATTTATGAGTTCTTGCACACTTATTTATTATCCATTTTAACCTATTATCCAACATTTTCTTTTCCATAATATTTGTAATACTTGATCTGGGTAATTCCTCAAAAACTTCATATGGAAGTTTTTAAATCCATGCAACTCTAGGTTTTACTGCCGTTATGTAGGAATTGTCTCTCCTTACAAGGAATGATAAAGTATCTTTATATTTATGGACTAGATCCAGAGGAAATCTATTTCTCTGTTGCATCATTTCTTGAAAATATTTGAACCATCGACCAAATGTTCTACAATATGATTTGTCATTCATACTAAAACTCTTAACATATTTCCCAATTTGTGCTCCAATAGGTGTTGATTTCTGCCAAACATAGTTATCCCTTTTAGGAAGCTCGTTCATACATATGAAAGGAAGATAAATAATCAAATATCCATATTTGAATGAGTACCACTAATACATTTGGTTTATAATTCCGATGGAGAAGGTATATTGTGACCAAATTTGATTTTTTTTTAAGAAATGCACGAATTCGTCAAAATTCCGACGATAATTTCACATTTGGTTTCGACAGAGAAGACATTAGCAATGAAATTTGTTTTTTTTTGAAAAAAGTTCCCACGTTATTCGCAATTGTGATGACAACGGGCATTATACTTAAAAAAAAAAAAGAGGGTAAGTCATTTGTGACATTTGCAATCCCGTGTAGGCTTCTGCGTTGAGCTCAACCCCTAGCAAGATCAAACGACACAATCACCACTCGAGGTAGATGTTGGCAATATTACAAGGATATTGAGAAGGTTGTTGATGATTATGGACATAATTGATTAAAGATGTTTTACTATCTTGATATTATTATTTTGTCATTGATGTCAAGAAATTGATTTTCTAATTCAGTATGATGTTGCCATATCTTAAGAAATATGATATGAAGATTATAAAGAAGTTGGTAAAGACACAGGAAATAATATGATGAATAAAGGGATAAGTTATTCAATAGGCAACTCTACCGAGTTAGACAATGATGAGATCTTGATGTTTTAGATTGTTTTAACATCATACATATGTTGTAAAATGTAAAGGTTAATACTATACTATGTTATCAAGCAAAGAACCTAGTCGGTAAACCCTAAGGAACCTAGTCGATAAACCCTAAGGTTATCGCAGTCGGTTAATGAAGACATAATGTCTACTGAGTAGAGTTTAGTATTCATCGAGTTGTAACCGAGCTATAATAGAATGAATTAAATGTTTACATGTGATATTTAATGAAAGATGTTGATGAGTTGGAGCAGATCAATGATTGGCAAGCCATAGAAAAAGTTTGTTAATGAATCTAAGGCAATGGAAAGTCGGCGAGAAGATCTATAGCTTAGATTGAACCGCATTACCCTAACACAAGTTCCAAGATGAATGTGCAAGTTCTGAGGTGCGGTAAAACATTTTCAGATCAAAAGATACAATGAACCTAGACAGGATTGAAGATCTAATGGCTATGATTGATCATGGGAAATGTGATCAAGGAGATTAAGCGGTTAGAAGATTGTTTATAAATAAGGAGCTGTTGATAAACAATGTATGTAGGCAAGTGTATGCACATGGATGCTACATAGTTATTACCGAGCACAGAAGCTTGACGACCTGTTAGAATAACAGAGTATTGATGCCCAGTAGATAGACAAGATTAGTTCTATGTCTAGATTGTATTGAACAAATAGGAATCTGCTTTAGCATTTTAGATGTGAAGTTGCAGATAGATTGTATTACTGTTATTTTATGAAAGTGACAGGAAATCTCTTAACTGAGTGGACTTAACAGTCTTATATGTAAATCCTCTAACAAGGTGACATTTTGATTGAGTGTTTGAAATCCTTTGACAAGGTCACTTCTAACAAAGTGAAGATCCTAACAGATCTGGGGGAAATCCCTTAACCAGGTCAATCTAGCAATGTGTTTTGTAATCTTTAACAGGATTGGCTTTTAACCGAGCATACTCTAGAAGAGTATATTTCTTAGTGGGTCTGAAATCCCACAGTGGTTTTTCCCTATTTGGGTTTCCACGTTAAATCTGGTGTTATGAGGTTTATATTGTTCATATGCTTTTGAGTTTGCATGTTTGATAGTTTTTGATTATATGACTGATATATGTTACCGAGGTTGAATTTGATGTTTTTATGGATGAATAAATTTGTATGATTCACCCCCCCTCTCATCTTGTTGGCTATTAGATATGTACTTATATTAAGTATCAGAACTATCAGTAGAATCTTCACCTTCATTTCAGATTTGCATAATATGAAGAATTTATGAATCTTCACCTTCATTCATTGAATCTTCGGATTTGCATAATATTTATATGAGGAATTTTGGATTTGTATAATATTTGCATAATTTATGGAATTGCTTGGCTAGAATCTTCACCATTCAAGGTAGCTAAATCTTCACCTTCATTCATTGATTTGCATATATGAGGAAGTGCTTGTGTCCCACCCATTGCTTGAGCTATCCACTGCATTTCACAACTACCCATGCTTTGTCGTTCCTAGGTCATTAGAAGTCTTTTAATGTTGCCCCCATGCCTTGGTTGTCGGTGTTCAGTCTTCCCCTTTTGCCACCATGAATTATATACGCCCCAGAGGGCAATCAACCTCTATTTCTCTTTTCTCTCTCTCCCACCCTGCCCCTACCATGGCACTAGGATGTATACACAGTGAAGAATGAGCTTACCAGTTCTATGGAGGTATCTAGCAGAGGAAGCAGATATGCCTAAGTCTAAGAGCATACTATAAAGCATCTACTTTAAAGAGACTTGATTATTACAGTCATGATAAAACACAACATGCATCTTTCCAAAGAATTAGTTTCATGAAGATGTATCTAGGCCTAGAAGACAAAAAAAGTAGCTATAAGTTACAACAGTCAAAAGCACAGGGATATATACCTATGAATAAGAATTAAAAGGAGTAAACGATAGTCTAAGTCAGATTTAATAGTGAAATGAAGTGCATGTTATCACAATAGTCTTATCAATGAAAATGATTATCATTCAACATTAAATTCAAATAAAACAATCTCATCATCACCATGCTAGATCACATTTAAAATAGTTTCAAATGGGAGTCACAGTTATTTTAACTATCACAAAGTACACATTCATGAAGTATTAAATAGAATAGCCAAGACAGAGGTCCTCATGAGAGGAATAGAAGAAGTTCATTGTATGTGTAAACAGTCTTTAGGATTACAACACACAAATTTTCATTTATAGTCAAAGATCACAATGATAATGAAGACCTACACTATCCTAGAGGAAGTAAGGGTCAACCCAGACTTGTGATTTGGGTTCAATATCAATATTAATGAGTACCATAGCAGTAGTGATAGAAAAAACAATGTATATACTACTTGTTACTATTTTGTGGCTATCTCTTTTTTATAGGCTTTGTCCTAACTTTTTCTCTTTGGTTGGGTTGTCATTGAGATTTACATTTCAAATCTTTGCCCATGATCTCAATATTATTAATTTGGCTAGGACTATTATCACTTGTACTTTTCCATGTGTATTTGGTTCTTGTTGTATATCATCTTCTCATGACTTCTTCAGGAGGCTTTGTGTCTGCTCTTAACACTATCCTAGAAGATCTTTACTATATTTTCAATGAAACTTGGCTTTGTTTACTTCTTATTCACTATTTTGTTGGTGTAGTTATTCCTTTCTATGTCTTCTTTTAATGTGTGCTTCAAAGTGATGTGTTGCTCACAATTCTTTTCCTTAGACCTATACATAAGGCTTGTCATTGTCATCTACATACCATAGTTATACTATGCTCTTAGACTTAGGCATATCTGTGTTTCCTTGCACATTTACAAATGTGCATGAGAGTCATCTTGAACTAGTTCTAGGGAGGTATCTAGTAGAGGAAGCTTCATAACATTATAGTTTGTGTTAATATGTTCCAAACATATATGTAAATAAAAAATTGACAAATATACCTCAAATTTGAAATGCTTTAATGTTTCTAGAATATGTTAGTGTATGCTTTCATCATGGAAAAACATAATGTAGTTGATCATAACTGATGTAACAAAGTTGTATATTTGAATGCCTTGTTCCTTGATTATAAATCTATGCTCAATTGATTTGAATTGCTTGATTGAAAAATTGGTAGATGTGGGTTGGAGTTTATAGGGGTTTGAAATGAGAAATAGACTTGTATCTATATGCAGCTTGCACCTTTTCAAATTGAACTTTTGGAAAAGTCCAAATTTGGAGAGGAAATTCCTACTATTTGCAAATCCAACATTCATCTTTCAAATTTTAGGTCCATTTTCCATGAATAAGGGTTCCCAAGACCCTAGTCCTCAAAAATTGAGCCATGAGGAACATCATGAATAAGGGAATGAACCAAATTTATGGAAACATTCTGAAATCTAAGTACAATTAGGCATAAATAAGGCACAACCACTAAAGTGAGTCCAAACCTAGTGTATATTTATAAAGAGATACAACTTATGATGCAATATTTAGCCCCCTCTTAGCAAAAGTATGAAATTATGCTCATGTACTCTTGGGAAAATATGGAGAAACCAAATATTCTTTCACCAAGATATTGAAGAGTCAAGATGACTACAAGTTTGGAAAGGTTGTAGCTCCCAAGACTTATGATATTGTCAATCTACAATATTAAGATAAAAGGTAAGTACAAAGTGAGCAATATGAGTAACATTGGTAACACACATGGAGCATGCAAAAAATAAAGTTATGAAATTTAGAACTAGTAAGATTCTTATATTCTCACTAGGAACCATATAAAAAAGACAAGGCATAGATCTAGGACTAGTAAGATCCTTATATAGTTGCTAGGAGTCATGTCAGAGACACATAAAAGAATGATACCCAAGTTAGTAAGATCCTCTAATACTTATTCATAGATCACATTCTAACAAAAAATAGAAGGTCATATCTTGGTAACCTAACTAGTCCATGAGTAGTAGCTCAAAGTGTTATCAAAGCTAGGTTAGGTTAGGAGCCCCAAGAACCTATAATGTATCTTATAATGGGTGTTGAAAATAATCTACACTCAAGCCAACAATGGAATGGTAAGAAAGGGAGCAGTAGCTCAATGGTAGAGGAATTTATTAATAAATAGAATGCCTTAAGTTGGATTCCTAGCTATTTTATGAGTATTATCTTAACATTTTCATGCATAAATAACATCTACTCCCACCTCTACCATAGATCCAACTTCCACCATTTCTCCTTCCACAACCTCTAGTCGCCTTCATGTACCAAAGCCACTAGTGCCACACCTTTAGTACTTACATCCTTCACTTATCATCCAACATATGGCCTATTTATCAAATTTATTTCTTCTACATGTAAAAGCCATATGCACAAGACGGAATGGAAATTGGTAGATTTAAAAGCCATATTCCACAACCTTTGCCAAAATCCTTTCTGCCAGTGTCAAAATGTGAGGTTTGTAACAGGATGTGACATCCATCAAAGCATAATAGAGATGAGATTTCTAACAAGATGGCATATCAAACAATGTAGGAAAGCATCAATTAAAAATAAATACAAGATTGCAGTTTATAGAGTTAAATTCATTTTGTCTTTTTTTGGCATTGAATTTCATAGTGTTTTAAAGAAGATATCATAGTTTTTCCAAAAAATGTCAAAACCCTGCCTAGTGTTTACTGAGAGGAGTAAATAATGTATAGTTTGGTCTCCCATGCATATAAATTCACCCAAATGTGTGGGAAGACCTTTGTTCATGCTATGTATCATATTATGTTGTGTGCAGGGCTCCAAATTAGACTTGGTATGTGTTTGGGCATGAGGATAGTCTGATATCTCTATGTATCAAATAGTAAAAGATAGTAAGAGTGAAGAATTTGGTGGGAAGACCAAGTGATTGGTTTTTTGAAGTGGTTGATGACAAAGAGAGGGGTGAGGGGACCCTATGAAACCTTTGGAAGGGTTTGTGGATCAAAACCAAATGAAATAGATTAAATTTCTATGACTGTCCTAAGGGTATTGATTGTCACAGTCATAGTTTTACTAGGGATATTGTTTTTGTTTTGACAGAGTTGTGTTTGTAAACCCAAGTGTGGACATGTAATGGAGTCATGAGATGTCGTAAGACTACATCAATACTTAACAACAACATAGTATGTAGGCACCTAAAATATGAAAGGACTACATATTGGAAGGCGTGTGTGATGATGCATTGAAAGGTCTGATATCCCTATGTATCAGACTGAGAAAACCAGTGAAACACAAAAAAAAATGCATTGAGAAGGCAAAAGGTTGAATTGCCTAATGTTTGTTGTTGAAGTGATGTGTGGGGACCCTGCCAAGTCAAATACCTTGTTGTAGTTTCAAAGTGTAGAAAAAGAATAAGCATTTTATTTACTGTCCTAATATACCATCCATCATAACAATGATTACCAATGATGTGTGCATTGCAAACAAATTTCTCAAGGGAGGATCTTTCTATTGTAATACCAAGTGAGTGTTTATAGACCTTGTGTAGGGTCCTTTAAGAGTAAGGAGTTCGAAGCCTAGATATATTGATTTGGCCTTGTGGCCACCAATGAGTGTTGACCCAATAGGAGAAGTCTTGAGACTGACAATTTTGGAAGTGTGGCATTGTTGAGAGCCAACACTTATGTGTGAACCCTGTCTTCACGTATTATGATTAGTTTCCATGATACTTGACCCTATCCTCATGGTGTTGGCTCAATTCATATTAGTGTGTTTTGTTGAAGAAACATGATGTGAGAAGTTTGATGCAGAGGCAAGGGTAGAACTCAGTATTTCATATTAGGATAGTAACCACATTGATTAGGAAAGTCATATAAGGTCTCTCTAATGCTTAGGATACACAAGGGAAACATTAGTCATGTAAGTATGCATGGGCATGGGAATGGATAGTTGATTTTCTTTTAGACTAATTTGGACAGTATTGAGAGGATCCTATAAGGAATGAATATCACCATACTATTGATGACTTCACAACATTGATAATGAATTGACATTAGACACTCATGGATTACCCCAATTAAACATTACTCAACTTAAGATATGATACAAGGATTGCATACCACAAAGCCATTAGATATGTTTTAAGATGAAAAAGAAGAGTTAAATGGTTTTGGTTCAATTTGCATAATTTCTATGTTCAAGTAATTTAATTTGGTATATTATACTAAAACGTGATTTCATAACTAACATTTCAACTTCTATATAACTAGTTCTATAGCCTGATTTCCTTTCCTGTGAAGAAAGACCATGTCAGACAATATCAATGAACAAAAAAATAAGGAGACAATTGCTAGATTGTGGTCTAACTTGAAAAGAAAAGGTGATGGAAAATTTTATTGTCCCTGCAAAATTTGTAAGGGGTTAAAGACTAGAAGACTTCTAATCAAAACAACTAAGAAAGATTGTAGGCTACATGGTCACATTAAAGGTGGACATGATTATCATCCATTGGTAAGTTTTTCATTATATCGTTTTAATAATTTATATACATAATAAATCACTTGACGATGAGATCATGATCATGGTTTATTTATGTTTATCAATTTTATATAGGCTGAGCACCCCAAAGCACATGATATGGATCAACACAACCCAAAGAATATGGTTTTCAAAGTGGACGAACATGGAGGTGTGAATATCAAAGCTGAAGATAATGATCCCATGGAAGATGACGATCATGAGCCACAAAACAAAATTGAATATGATGGTACAAATACATTGATCCATGATATATTTAGTACTCACGCAACTGATCATGATGATCAAGATGACCTTGATGTTGTTCATGATGTCCCTCTACTTGAGAAGGCATTTGAGGCCCTTTACAAAGGCTCACAGACAACTCTTCTCTCCGCTATATTGTTGTTGGTGAACTTGAAGGTTATGAAAGGTTTATCCAACATAACAATCTCATGTATGTTAAGGTATGTCATATATGCCATAATAAATGGTGAATCATGTTGTACCATTAATATTCTTTATATTAACAAAATATATTTTTTTGCTGTAGATTGATAGGTGATTTTTTGTTACCACCATCAAATATTCTACCTTACTCATATCGAGAATTATTTGCCATTATGAAAGATATTGGAATGGAGTATCAAGCAATAGATGCTTGTCTCAATGATCATATTATATATCACAAACAACATGAATTTCAAAATGAATGCCCTGAATTTCATATCAATAGATATCGAACATATCAAATAACAAAAAGGGTTCCTCGCAAGGTTCTTCGCTATATTCCCATTATTCCACGTATGCAACGATTATTCAAGTGCACTAGCTTGGCACAATTTATGGATTACCATGCATGCAATAGAAGTCGAGATGACATTATTCAAATGCCTGCGGATGGCTCAACATTTATGGACATAGAGGAAAAGTGACCACACTTGAAAGAAGAACCTCATAATCTCAGGCTTTCATTGGCAGCGGATGGTGTCAATCCATTTGGAGAGATGAGATCTGTTTACTCAATGTGGCCTATTTTTGTTATCAACAATAACATTCCTCCATGGATGTCAATAAAGAGGGAGCACATAATGATGGCAATGATTGTTCTAGGTATTTTATCATTTAAATATAGTCATCCACATTTAATTATAAATATTGTTGTAAAATGGTCATAATAATTATGTAATGTTTTTGTTCATTCGATTAGGTAAGTACCAAGTTAAAGATATGAATGTATATATTGAGCCTCTTATCAGCAAGTTGTTGGAGTTATGGAATGGTGTCACTATGTATGACATCTCTAGACCAATAGGACAAAGACAATTTCAATTCCATGCGATGCTTCTATGGACAATACACGGTGCCCCAAGGCTAACACATTTTTGTGGTATGTTATAGTGTTTAAGTTGTGAATGAACATTATAATTCAAAAAATTAAAATATTTAATCCAATTATACATTATCTTGTAGGTCTTCAAACAAAGGGAAAATTTGCATGTCCAGTTTGTGGTCCAAAGATGAAATCTCGTCATTCAAAAAGTTTAGGAAAGCAGGTGTTTGATGAGTATAGGCACTTTCTCCACAAAAATCATAAGTATCTAAATACTGAAAAATATCTTTTCAATGGGAAATAAGAAAATACATCAAAGCCATGAAGAATGACACCTCAGTTGTGGAAGTTGGAATATAATAGAATTAATCATCAAGGTAATGCCATTTCTGTTGGCAATATTATATTACAACAGACAATGAAAGATTGTTGACATTTCAATAAGGATATTGAGAAGGTTGTTGATGATTATGGACATAATTGATTAAAGATGTTTTACTATCTTGATATTATTATTTTGTCATTGATGTCAAGAAATTGATTTTCTAATTCAGTATGATGTTGCCATATCTTGAGAAGTATGATATGAAGATTATAAAGAAGTCGGTAAAGACACAGGAAAGAATATGATGAATAAGGGGATAAGTTATTCAATGGGCAACTCTACCGAGTCAGACAATGATGAGATCTTGATGTTTTAGATTGTTTTAACATCATACATATGTTGTAAAATATAAAGGTTAATACTATGCTATGTTATCAGGCAAAGAACCTAGTCGGTAAACCCTAAGGAACCTAGTCGGTAAAGCCTAAGGTTATCGCAGTCGGTTAATGAAGATAGAATGTCTATCGAGTGAAGTTTAGTATTCACTGAGTTGTAACCGAGCTACAACAGAATGCATTAAATGTTTACATGTGATATTTAATGAATGATGCTAATGAGTTGGAGTGGATCAATGATTGGTAAGCCATCGAAGAAGTTTGTTAATGAATCTAAGGCAATGGAAAGTCGGCAAGATCTACAACTCAAATTGAATCGCATTACCCTAACACAAGTTCCAAGGTGAATGTGCAAGTTCCAAGGCGGGGTAAAACATTTTCAGATCAAAAGATACAATGAACCTAGACAAGATTGAAGATCTGATGGCTATGATTGATCATGGGAAATGTGATCAAAGAGATTAAGCAGTTAGAAGATTGTTTATAAATAGGAAATTGTTGATAAACAATGCATGTGGGCAAGTGTATGCATAGGGATGATACATAGCGATTACCGAGCATAGAAGCTTGAAGACTTGTTAGAATAATAGAGTATTGATGCCTAGCAGATAGACATGATTAGTTCTATGTCTAGATTGTATTGAACAAATAGGAATTTGCTTTAGCATTTTAGATGTGAAGTTGCAGATAGATTGTATTACTGTTATTTTGTGAAAGTGATAGGAAATCTCTTAACCGAGTGGACTTAACAGTCTTATATGTAAATCCTCTAACAAGGTGACATTCTGATTGAGTGTTTGAAATCCTTTGACAAGGTCACTTCTAACAAAGTGAAGATCCTAACAGATCTGAGGGAAATCCCTTAACCGGGTCACATCTAGCAATGTGTTTGTAATCTTTAACAGGATTTGCTTTTAACCGAGCATACTCCAGAAGAGTATATTTCTTAGTGGGTCCAAAATCCCACAGTGGTTTTTCCCTATTTGGGTTTCCATGTTAAATCTAGTGTTATGAGGCTTATATTGTTCATATGCTTTTGAGTTTGCATGTTTGATAGTTTTTGGTTATATCACTGATATATGTGTTACCGAGGTTGAATCTGATGTTTTTATGGATGATTAAGTTTGTATGATTCACCCCCCCCTCTAATCTTGTTGGCTATTGGATCTGTACTTATATTAAGTATCAAAACTATCAATTGGTATAAGAGCTTTGGAATCCAAAAGGAAAGTTTAAAGGCACTTGAGTTAAAGATCCAAAGATGTATAAGAGGGATGCACCTAAGCTAAATAAGTCAAGTTTCTCTACATGGCAGAAAAGGATGAAGCTACATCTATCAGGAGTTGGAGAATATGCTATATACTATCTAGAGAATGATTTTGTTGCACCGAGCACCTATCCATTGACTATGGAAGAGATAAAGGTGAAGCAAGAACATATTCAAGCAATGATTGAAATAACATCTGCATTGACCGATTCTGAGTTTAATGACCTAGAAGGCTGCAATGATGCAAAGGCAATGTGGACTAAGCTCATATCTGTATATGGAGGAGATGAACATGTTCAAAGAGCAAAAGTTGATAGTTTAAGAGGACAACTTGAATCTATGAGGATGAATGAAGGTGAGAACATAACCTAGTATAGTACAAGACTAAAGGAGATTGTAAATCAAATCAAAGGAGTAGGAGGAACTATTGAAGAGAAGGATTGGACAAGTAAGTTGTTAAGAACCCTTCTACCTGCCTATGCAATCTGAGTCTCTGCAATCAATGAATTGAGGTCTGTACCTAATATGCCAGTTTCCTTGGATGCTACTATTGGTAAGCTACATGCATTTGAGTTAAGTAATTTTGATAACAATGGGTCATCGGTAAATAAAGTTGAATTTGCATTTAGTTCTTTTCATCTGAATGAATCTAATGACTACAATGAAAGAAAGTATAAGTACTCTGAAGGAGATCATAGTGGAGCAAGTGAAAGATTTTGGAAGAACATGGAGGAGGTACACAAACTGTATGAAGAAATCAGAAAGCAAGAAGAGTTTGAAGCACTATTGGCCAAAAGGTTATCGAGAGGCAAAGGTAAGTATAAAGGAAAACTACCTTTGAAATGTTTCAATTGTGATAAGATTGGACATATGGCTTCTAACTGTCGTGACAAAGATTTCACTGAAAAGAGAGATTATCGAGATGACAGATAGAAAGATAATCATTATAGAGGTCACCGAGACTTCAGAAGAAGAGATAGAAAGACATGCTTAATTGTTGATGAGGAATCTGAAGATGATAAATCAGATGAGACTGATATAGAGGAAGTTGTTTATGTGGCTATCAAGGATGGATCAGATGAAGAAAGGTATGAAGAAAAAGCCCTAATATATCACATAAACACTAATGATTCTTGGATTATAGGTAGTGGATGCTCACATCATATGACAGAAGATAAACACAAGTTTGTTATGTTAGAATATAATGATGGAGGCCATGTTAGATTTGGTAATGATGCACCATGTCCAGTGAGAGGTAAAGGATCCACAAAACTTCTTGATAAAGAAAGATGCAATGATGTTTATTGGGTTGAAGGTTTGAAATATAATTTGTTGAGTGTAGCACAACTAAACAACATAGGTTACTGAATAGAATTTCAGAAAGGAATTGTCAAAGTTCATGACAAGAATGGAAAGTTAGCTACTACCGGGACACAAACAAAAGGTAATACATTTCACCTTGAATCAACTCAGAATAAGTGTTTGCATGCAAAGATTGATAATACCTGGTTATGGCATAAAAGGTTTTGTCATGTTAATTTTGATAATCTGATCAAGATAAGTAAGAAGCATAGAGTAAGAGGTCTATCAAGTCTTGAAAACCTAAGAATTCTATGTGCGGAGGATGCCAGATGGGTAAGATGACAAGATCTAGCTTTACAAGTAAGTCCTACACTTCTAAGGGAATTTTAGATCTTGTGCACACTGATCTTAGTGGTCCTATGAAAGTTCAAAGTTATTATGGTGATAAGTATTTCATATTATTTGTGGATGATTATTCAAGGATGATGTCAATAATGTTTTTAAAAGAAAAATCAAAAGCTTTTCAAATGTTTAAGTGGTACAAGGCTAGAGTTGAAAATGAAACAGGAAGACAACTGAAATGTCTTAGATCAGATAGAGGAGGAGAGTTCACATCTGATGAGTTCAACCTATTTTGCAATGATCATGGTATTAAAAGACAAGTCTCTACACCGAGAACACCATAGCAGAATGGAATAGCTGAAAGAAGAAATAGATCTATTGTGGATTGTGCTAGAACACTGATGATTGAGAAGAAGGTTCCACAAACATTTTGGAGAGAAGCAATAAGCACAACTGTTTAAGCCTTGAACTGAGTTCAATTGAAGAGAGGTACTGTGAAGACACCTTATGAAATCTGGTATGACAAGAAACCTAATGTAAGTTATTTTAAGATCCTTGAAATTAAATGCTATGTTCATAAAGATGATAGAAATGGCAAGTTTGATCAGAAAAGTGAAGAAGGAACATTTCTAGGATATTCTTCTAGAAGCAAAGCATTTAAATGTCTGATCAAATCATCTAATAAAATAGTAGAAAGTGCAAATGTGAAAATTGATGAATTTGCAGAAAGAACTGTTGAAGGGAATTCCAAAGACCCAGAAGACTATGATGAATTTGTCTATGTGCAACCGAGAAGTTCTACCGAGATAACTGTTGGAGAAAATGAAGGAAATATCCAGTTACCGAGTGATGAAGAAGATCATATAGAGCCTACCAAGCCTGTATTAGCCAAGTATGTCAGAAGACACCATACACCAAGTCAGATTATAGGAGATAAGGATGATCCAGTGATGACAAGGAACAAATTGAGATAGAACACATGTTTGATATTTGAATTTGAACCGAGAATAGTGAAAGAGGAATTTAATAGTGAAGATTGGATAAATGCTATGACAGAAGAGATTGATCAAATCAAGAAGAATGACACATGGACACTGGTCCCAAGACCAAAGGACAAAAATGTAATCGGTACAAAGTGGATCTTCAGAAACAAGCTAAATGAAAAAGGTGAGGTCAGTCGGAATGAAGCAAGATTAGTTTGCAAAGGTTATGCCCAAGAAGAAGGAATTGATTATGGTGAGACTTTTGCACTTGTTGCTAGACTTGAAGGAGTAAGAACATTGTTGGCATATGTTGCTTTCAAAAACTTCAAGGTATATCAAATGGATGTCAAATCTGCATTTCTGAATGGAATATTAGAAGAAGAAGTTTTCATCGAACAACCTGAAGGATTTGTTGAAGATAATGATAAAGATCAGGTATGTAAATTGAACAAAGCTTTATATGGTCTGAAACAAGCACCTAGAGCATGGTATGAGAGATTGTACTCTCATTTGATTAAGGTTGGTTTTATAAGGACAATTGAGAACAATAACATGTACATGAAGAATGATGAAAATAGAATACTAATCTCAGCCATATTTGTTGATGATATTATATTTTGTGGAAATGACGATTTATGCAAGAACTTTGGAAATGAAATGAGCAAAGAATTTGAGATGTCATTAATTGGTGAGATAAAGTATTTAATAGGTTTACAGATACTGCAAATGAAAAATGAGATTTTCATTACTCAATCCAAGTACATAAAGGAAATCTTGAAGAAATTTGGAATGGAGGATTCAAAACCAGTAAGTACTCCTATGACTACCAACTATAAACTATCAAAGAATGATGAATCTGCATCTTTTGATGAGACACTTTATCAATTTATGATTGGAAAGTTGCAATATGTTGTTCACAGTAGGCCAGATATAGCACATGCAGTAGGTATTGTTGCAAGATTCTCTACAGATCCTAAGGAAATACACATGACGACAATCAAAAGAATTTTTAGATACCTAAAAGGCACTGAAGATTATGGCTTAGTATATCAGAAAGGAAATGATTTTGATTTAAAAGTTTATATTGATGGTGATTGGGCAGGCAACATTGATGACAGAAAAAGCACAAGTGGAGGAGCTTTCTTCTTAGGAGAGAGACTAGTGAGTTGGCTTAGCAAGAAACAAGGGTGTGTTTCTTAGTCGACAACTGAAGCTGAATATGTTGCTGCAACACTGAATTGTACCAACATTGCATGGATCAAACAACTGTTGGAAGGTATAAATGAGAAAGTTACCAAGCTAGTAACTATATTCTGTGACAATACTAGTGCCATTAATATTTCAAAGAATCCTATTATGCACTCTAAGACAAAGCACATATCTATCAAATATCATTATCTTAGAGAAGAAGCTCAAGAGAAGAAAGTGGTGTTGGAATATGTTAACACAAAGGAGAAAATAGATGATATCTTCATGAAGCCACTACCAAAGGACACTTTTCAATATCTCATAAGTAAGTTAGGGGTCCTACCCCCATTGTTTACTCACTGACCAAGTTCGGTGAAAGCATCACTTCGATGACTCTATTGAATATCTTTTGGGGAGTTGATGCTGGATTGACACACTTTAGAATGTTTTTCTGAAAGTGTACTCGAATTAATACTGGAATTAATACTAGAATAATACAGAGAATGATACAAGGAACAGGGATTGAAGACAAATGCTCTGACCGAGACTCAGTTGATACACAACAACAGGCAATAACTTCTTATAGAAAGAAATTATGTTTTAGTTCTTTTTGGCATTGTTGTCAAAGGGGGAGAAGACCTACCTAAGGGAGAGAAGACCTAAGGGGGAGAAGACTAATATATGGGAGAAGACTGAGAGAACACTACAGATTGAAATATAGACTGAAACAGAAGAGAAGTCTAATGAATGGGGGAGAGCATTTCAGCATTTCAGAATCACAACAATCCGAATGTTTTAAAGGTCAAATCAATTGGTTTTTCCATCAATGCCAAAGGGGGAGATTGTTGGCAATATTATATTATAATAGATAATGAAAGATTGTTGACATTTCAATAAGGATATTGAGAAGGTTGTTGATGATTATGGACATAACTGATTAAAGATGTTTTACTATCTTGATATTATTATTTTGTCATTGATGTCAAGAAATTGATTTTCTAATTCAGTATGATGTTGTCATATCTTGAGAAGTATGATATGAAGATTATAAAGAAGTTGGTAAAGACACATGAAATAATATGATGAATAAGGGGATAAGTTATTCAATGGGCAACTCTACCGAGTCAGACAATGATGAGATCTTGATGTTTTAGATTATTTTAACATCATACATATGTTGTAAAATGTAAAGGTTAATACTATACTATGTTATCAGGCAAAGAACCTAGTCGATAAACCCTAAGGAACCTAGTTGTTAAACCCTAAGGTTATTGCAGTTGGTTAATGAAGACAAAATGTCTACCGAGTGAAGTTTAGTATTCACTGAGTTGTAACCGAGCTACAACAGAATGCATTAAATGTTTACATGTGATATTTAATGAATGATGCTGATGAGATGGAGTGGATCAATGATTGGTAAGCCATGGAAGAAGTTTGTTAATGAATCTAAGGTAATGGAAAGTTGGCAAGAAGATCTACAACTCAGATTGAACCACATTACCCTAACACAAGTTCCAAGGTGAATGTGCAAGTTCCAAGGTGGGGTAAAACATTTTCAGATCGAAAGATACAATGAACTTGGACAAGATTGAAGATCTGATGGCTATGATTGATCGTAGGAAATGTGATCAAAGAGATTAAGCAGTTAGAAGATTGTTTATAAATAGGAAACTATTGATAAACAATGCATGCGGGCAAGTGTATGCACAAGGATGATACATAGTGATTACTGAGCACAGAAGCTTGAAGACCTGTTAGAATAATAAAGTATTGATGCCTAGCAGATAGACATGATTAGTTCTATGTCTAGATTGTATTGAACAAATAGGAATTTGCTTTAACATTTTAGATGTGAAGTTGCAGACAGATTGTATTACTGTTATTTTGTGAAAGTGATAGGAAATCTCTTAACCGAGTGGACTTAACAGTCTTATATGTAAATCCTCTAACAAGGTGACATTCTGATTGAGTGTTTGAAATCCTTTGACAAGGTCACTTCTAACAAAGTGAAGATCCTAACAGATCCAAGGGAAATCCCTTAACCAGGTCACATCTAGCAATGTGTTTGTAATCTTTAACAGGATTTACTTTTAACCGAGCATACTCTAGAAGAGTATATTTCTTAGTGGGTCTGAAATCCCACAGTGGTTTTTCCCTATTTGGCTTTCCACATTAAATCTGGTGTTATGAGGTTTATATTGTTCATATGCTTTTGAGTTTGCATGTTTGACAGTTTTTGGTTATATGACTGATATATGTGTTACCGATGTTGAATCTGATGTTTTTATGGATGATTAAGTTTGTATGATTCATCCCCCCCCTCTCATCTTGTTGGCTATTGGATCTATACTTATATTAAGTATCAGAACTATCAATTTCATCTAATGGTTTATGTCATAAAACATATTTTCTATTTTGTTTTGTTTACTGATGATGTGATTGATGATTGTGAAGATCGTGAAGGCATAAATGACCACCTTCCTAAGGGACTAAAAAGTTATCCCCGACAATTTAGTAGGTTGCCCTACTATGAGTAGTTACAAATTGTGCATTTGTTTGATACTATGCATATTGGAAAGAATATAACAAAGACATTATGGGAAATATTGGATGGAAGGTGTGACAAAGAAAAAATTGTCAAAATATGTAGTGACATTCAGGATTCCAATCATGCAATGATAAATGTCATTCAATCAAATAGCCATGGAGACCAAATTAATAGAAGTGAGCTTCCTTGGTTATTAATGGACCAACAAAGCAATGCTATAAAAGAAGTCATGCAAAAAATTCGATTTCCCACAGGATTTGTTGCAAACATAAACAATCTCATATCAAAGAAAAGTGAATTTGGGCCAGGGATGAAAACGCATGATTGGCATACCTTCAATAAGGTAATTCATGCTCTTGTGTTTTTACTATGTATTTAAGTACTAGGCATGTACTTTTCATTGTATTATGTTAGAAAAAAATGAAAAGATAATTTTATAATTGTTGCAGTACGTTCTACCTCTATCTCTCCCAAACGACTTCGAAAATAATGTCAAGCAAGTCATATATGATCTTGGAAAATACATGAGGTAAGTAGTGATATTTGTTCAGTTCATTGTATAGATATTATATTTGTGATTTGTTTTACTTGTTATGTAATATATTTTTCTGCATCTTGAATATCTTATAGGTGGTTGTCATGTAAAGAAATCCATAAAGAAGATATAAAATATTGGAAGAGAAAAATTTCTCATATAATGTGTGAAATGCAAAAGTGTCTACCTCCAGCTTTTTTCAATGCACAAGAACACTACCTCATACACCAAGTTGAGGAGATTGAATTGTATGGACCTGTACACACTAGGTCAATGTGGATGGTTGAGAGGCACTTGAAATTTTTGAAGGCTTTGGTTTGACAAAGAGTACATCTTGAGGGTTCTATGGTGGAGGGATATATGGTATACTAGACTATGGTGTACATTTCTAAATATCTTCCTAAGTTTGCAGCAAAGATCCATGTGGATTGCATTTGGGATCCCAACCCCATTAACAAATTTGAAGGGGAGTACTTGATGGGGAAATGTAGATTGAGGAAAGTGAGAGGTAATTATAAGATGTTATTGTAGTTAATTAATTCTTAATCTTCAAAATAAATCGGTTGTAAGACATCTATTTATTTTTTGTACAGTTGGTCGAGAGTGGGATGCACTACATTTGTATATTGCAAACAATCTTGATTGGATGACGATATGGATTTAACATTGTCAACATTCTGGTCGCACATTAACATGGGAAGGTGTGTCTTCATTGGTTAAAGAATCTCATCATAATGGAGATTCCAATGTTACGCAAAGGGAAATTGATTTAGCATATGGTTTAAGAGATAAATAGGTACGTATAAATTTATTAATCACCCATATGTTTATCAACTCACAATGCAATAAATTTTACATGTTTGACATATCATAGGTCAAACACCACAACGCTATGTGCCACAATGGTCATAAATTTCGCATAAAAAAGTTTGATGACATGAAGAAAACTTGTGATTCTGGCATCATTGCAGTCTTTGAGGTGACAAATATTTCATGGAGAAATGACATACATCCTCAATAGTCTCAAAATTGATACTATGGCATTTTGGATGATATACTTGAGTGTGACTTTAATTCCTTTAAATTAGTTTTGTTCATCGTCAAATGGTACAAGCTATGATTGAATAAAAATGATCTTGATAGAATTGTTATTGAACATGATAATGGTTTTACAATGGTTAATACAAGGTCATTTGAACTAGTTGGGGATGAGCCCTATGTTCTTCCAAGCCAATGTGAGCAAGTATTTTACTTAGAGGTTCCACATAAACCGGGTTGGTCATTTGTTGTTAGACATGATCCAAGAGGAAGGCCGATAAAGTATAATGTGATGGAAGAAGAAGATATGGAAGTAGAAGATGAAGTAGATGGTGATCACGATGACAGTTTCTTGATGATGATGAAGAAGAAGAAGCTGGTGATGACGATGATGATGATGATGACGATGAGGATGGTGATGGTGATGGTGATGGTGATGGTGATGGTGATGGTGATGGTGATGATAGTGATGATGATGACGATGATGGTGGTGGTGGTGGTGGTGGTGACGACGACGACGATGATGATGATGATGATGATGATGATGATGATGATGATGATGATGATGGTGAAGATGATCATGATGTTCATGACGATGAATGAAATGTATGAGGTATGTGATTAATATATTATCTATTTAATATTGATTTCTTGATTAATTTTTTTTACATAGTTAATTCATTATGTTTTGAATTCTAATGCCATTACATAATTAATTCATGATGCACCTTTTAATATGGAGATGGAGATAGGGAGAGTGACTATTTATGTGACATTTTTTAAACTTTGTGTTTATTTATGGAATTTGGATTATTTATTAGCTATGTGATGGATGTTGATTTAAAATACATATGTGATGGATTACATGTTTATGATGATACATGTGACATTTTTGAACTTTGTGTTTATTTATAGAATGTGGATTGTTTATTACCTATGTGATGGATGGTGATTTATCATACATATGTGATGGATTACATGTTTATGATGATACATATGTGATGTTAATTATGATGCTCAATTACATATATGATGATACATCATGTGATGCTTATGATATGTATCTATTTATTGTTTATCAACCTACAAATGTAATGCTTATGATGCTCAATTGATGGTGTTGATTTCATGTATAGTCCCTGCGTGATGCTATCACCCTTGGTGGAAATAGGTCATTGACTACAGACATCGTCAACCATTTAGTTGAGGATCCTGCATAGTCTACATAAAGTAAAGGTAAGGAATTAAAAAATTAACAATGATTTTGATGACAACATCTTTTTATTATTTAATACTCTTTTTGTCTACAAAGTTCATGTTGTGTACTATGTAATTTTTAACTAACATAAGATAATTGAATTACATGTGCAGGAACCTGAACCCCTTTGATGAGGATCTTGCATAGTCTCATGGATGGACAGGTATAACTAGTCAATACACCCTATAGAAAAAGTTTATTTTTTAAAAATTACTTGGAAAACAAACTTAGTTTTTCAAACCTCGACATTAGTAACAAATCTAATACAGTTATCAACACTTGAGGCCCTAGTTAAACTTATTAAAATTTTAATCCCAAAATCAACTTTAGGGTCGACTTCTTCATCAACATTACCCTCATTTCTAAAATTTCTCTCTCATTACCATTTAAATCTCATTTGATGGAGTGCATGTACCCCAAAATAGGTATTTGTTAGATGTGTCTTCCTTGAGTGAGGGAAATGCAGTAATAGAAAATGAAAGTGAGACATGTAGTAGGTCTACAATAGGGAGATCAACAAGAGGTCAAAAGATTAGAAGAAAATTCAATAAACGCATGAAATTTTTCCTTGCTCAAGGGGGGTCATGTTCTTATGATGATGAGACCAAAGGAGACATTGAGGTGCCATTGAGGTAAAAACATCTACAAAAACAATGGGTGCCCAAGGAACTTCCTCTAATAAACACCGATTTTTGTGTTAATGATAGGATATATCGCATAACACCTTCATCATTACATGATTTCGGCCTATTTTTCATGGATGACATACAGGTCTGTTACAACAAAGTTGCTGAATTGATGGAGTTTGTCAGACCTTGTTATAATTATAATAATTGGATGCAAATTGTTTGATATAAAAAAGTATGCATAGGTATGCACTATCAACGATTTATATACAACAAAAAGATAATGATCAAAGTAAATGAGTGGCTGTATACATTGATGGTCGACCAAAAGCAATAGGAAATATTGCAAGTTTTATAAATAGTATGCGACCTGGGTCAACTAACAAACAACCCAATTGCATATTTGAGGTGCACGAGGGAAATCATGTATTCGTATGTGCGATAAAATCAATAAGTGTAGGTGAAGAGCTTCTAATTGATTAGACTTTGAATCGTATAGATACAAACAAAGTTAATATCATGGGGGTGGTACATACTATATACCATATAAATTAACCAACCTCCAATTAATGAATCCAATATACCATTTTATTATGAAGTTTTTTTGCTAAGTCTATTGGTTTAATTTCACTAACATTTTTTATATTTTTTCTTTGTCACAGGGTGACATGGATCCATCACATAGTGTAGACATGGATGTAGGTCGTGACACTTCTACCAAGCAGGTAAACCTCATTGTAATTGTACAAATTAGATAGAAGGAAACTATTATATTATTATGTTCTTTTTTTGAGTGATTTAGACTAATTTTGTAATTGTTAATGATATTCTTGACATAGACGAATGTTCGGGGAAAGGGAGTTGCAGTACTTAAGCACCTCTCTAGGGATGTGGACTCAATAGGATTAAGCGATGATGACCCTAAAAATTCCACACACCCTATGGAACTCATTAAAAAGCCTCTTAGAAAAATTAGTAAAGAGATTGTTGCTTTGGCAGCTGTGCATCCTATGACTGATGAGATACGAGAGAGGGTGCAAGTATTGATTCAGACAATAGAAAACTTGCAAGTAAGCAGTCATGAAAGCTTTAATTATAACAAAAGTTCAATAATGGTTTATATTTTATTCTCTTTTATGTCATTAACTAAAATATGTACATGTTGTTTTTACATAAATTTATTTTCCCTCATGAAAGTGGTGGCCATGATCAGGGTGTTGTAGGTACTTCAGGTGATGACGATTTTCTTGGATTATCACTTGCTAGGCTCATCACTTTGAGTACCCAAAACACATCATACTTGAAATTGTCAATTTTCATAATAAAGGTTCATCCTTGTTTACAATTCTTGCAATTTTTATATATTTAATGTATTATTCTTTAGGCGTTGTCAATGTTCCTGTGCAAATGCCGCCACCACCTCATTAGAGGTTATCCCCACTTGTATTGCCGACTGTAATGTCAAAAAAATGTAGCATGCAGACATCCTCTACTGCACGTCATATTGGCCCGCCCACTATTGGTAGATCCCTCTTTTGCTCTATCTTTTGTTATGTGTTTATTTCCCTTCAAGTGTTCTTTCTTGGGGGCATTTCATAGTGGGTTCATTTTCTGTAGGAGGAGATGCACATGAGGATGTGCCAGAGGTGACTACTGCTAATAACATAGCATCATTTCCTGGATCTTCTCGTATTGCTAGTATGGGAACGTTGCAGGCCACATTGGTGGTGAGTGACGAAGAAATGATTCTCTTAAAGATAAAAAAAGTTCCAGGTACTTTAAAATTATTATTATATATAGTCTAATTATAATTTACTTTATGATCACTCATTTTGGACTAATGATCCCATAAATTTTTTGTAGGAAATGACATTTTCTATAAACATCTTAGTGACATTGCATTACAAATATTTGGGCCCACCATATGTAAAAGATGGTACATCATATGTGAACTAACCCTAATCCACTATTTTGATTTCATATCATTGCTAGAATAGTTTTCCTTTGATCCATTTCTTGAACTATAATAAATGTAGCTTCAGTTCATTTATGAATCTAACATGTTTGTTTTTGCTTTAAAAGGTGGAATGACCAAGAAAAAAGGTTAAAAGATGAATTGACAAAACAAATGGTTGAGTGGTTTGGAAATGACACCTTTGACAAAACCAAGCTCCTTGAAAAAGCTGGCACATATCTAAAGTATGTGAGGGACCAATATAGGACCCATTTAGAGAAGAACCTAAAGTATGAGCGTCCCCCCATGATTCTAGAGAGGGAGTAGAAGGCTGATTTTGGATGCTAAGGAGAGAACTAAAAGGAAAAAAGGAAATACACCACCAGATGCCAAAAGAAGGTATGGGATACTATTAAGAATGTAATTATGTACTAATTAATTACTCTTTATATTTATATATGTAGACGTCTAAAAATGGTCAACACTTGCAGAGTCATACTTTAACATTTGCACATTGCCTTATTTTAGGGTTTTTGCATCACATTAACATTTCTCCTATGATTCGCACTTGGTCTTTATCATTTGTGAGCATTGAGTCATTCTTCTACATTCTTCATTTATCTCACTTTCAAATTTGGTCTTGTTGACAACAATCTTCAGTCATGATTTTGGTCAATCTTATCCTGTCGCATCAATGTGCGTGCTCATTTGTCATCATTTTTGGACATTGTCAATCCTAATTAGGGTTTTGTCCTGTTATCAATCTTGTCATCTTATGTTTGATTTGTCATCGATTTTTGTCGTTATCAATCTTATCATCATGTGATCGATTTGTCATCGATCATTTTCAATCTTGTCGTCTTGCGATCGATTTGTCATCGATCAAGGTCATTATCAATCTCATCAATTTTGCGATCGATTTGTCATCGATCCTTGTCCTCTTCAATCATGTCAATTGGCACATTTCTCAATCAAATCATTTATCAAGTCAAAATCATGATCAAGTCAATCCTTTCATCAAGACCTAATTGTCGTCCTTGCATTGCTAATTCATCTTCTAGGGTTTCATGATTTAATCATTTAACCTTGTTTGTCATTTCTCCCTCTAGGATTAATAAATTATTTATTTATCCTAAGTCTTCATGTCACAATTAAATGTTTATTTAATTGGCTAACTAATTATTCCTCTTTTTGTGAATTAATTAATAAATGTACAATTATTAATTAATTTACCTAATTTCTCCTAATTCCTAATTTCCTAATTTTCAACAATTTCTAATTCCCAATTTCCTAATTTCTATTTCATCTAATTTCATTTCTCTCCTATTTTCCTCCTAATTTCATGGGAATAACATTTCAATTTGTCATAATTTGTCATAATTGACAATCAATCAATTTTTGACGTAGAAAGTTGTCATAATTTTGTCATAATTGACAATCAATCAATTTTTGCATAGAAAGTGCAAATTTGTCATAATTTGTCATATTTGTCATTCTTGATTTGCAATTTCCATTCGAATCGAATCATGCTAATTTGATCTTTTTTCCAATTTGTCTATAAATTGGATGAATTTCTTTAATCCCATCTAATCACTTTGTCAAATCCCTAATCACTTTGTCGAATCAATCACGCTTCGAGTATTCTTGCGCTACTATCTTGTCTACTTGCTTTCATCTCATATGTATGCACTTGTAGGTGAGATCCACAAACAAAGCTATTTGAAGAAGAAAGAAGGACAATGGACCCACATGAAGGAGACATTCAAATCTGCATTTGGTTTGCTTAGTTTTCAATCTTGAATGTTTTGTTTTGATGTTTTCATTGAGTGTTTTTAGGATTGATCATTGCATTTGAGCTTTTGTGATTGAGCTAGTTTAATATCGATTTGCTTTGATGATTTCTAGATTCCTATCTACATTAATTAGTGAACCCAACATGAACTAACCCCCTAATCATGCTTTTGAGTGCTTTTGGGATGATTTGCAGGTCAAAAACCTAAGAAATAGGGTAATGCAGGGTTTTCTGGGAACTTCTGCACCTGTGTGAGACAATCTGCACCTGTGTCAAGCATTTTGCACCTGTGTCAAGGATAATCTGTGCCTGTGTCAAGAATTCTACACCTATGTGAGACATTTTGTGCCCGTGTAAGTCCAGAAACAAAGGTAAAAAAGTAGTGTTTTTACTTGCAAATTGTTTTGTTTTGCATTCTGTTTCTGATTTTTGGTTTTTGGTACTAATTCTCTGTGTAGCACCTTGGAATACACATGACAAAGACAACAAATGAAACTACTAACACATTTTATGCAGGTTCGATAGTCAAAGACTAAACATATCAAACTTCTAACTTGGGTTTTGCAGGTTGCCTTGGACTACAACTAAACTTTGTGTTCGTAATTAATATTTAGGCACCTAGTATGATTTCTAAATGGGATGGAATGAATGTATGATTGCTTTGATTGTTGAGTTTGATATTGGAGTAGGAGAGTATGCTCTCATCCTTCTTAGGGTGATCAGAAATCCAGATCTTCGATACCATGCTCATGTTTCTGATTGTGTGTCACCTTTAGAGGGCTTGCCTTTCCGACCATTTGCTTTTGCAAGAAAGTGACAATCGTGAGAAGGGAATGACCCAAAGTGAGTATGGCTAGAATAACTTGGCAATCTAACTCACTATAAATAAATACCTGATGGGCGAAAGCTTTGAAGGAAGGGTTACGTGGGAATTGTAGTTACTTGGGAAGTGATGACCCTTGAACTCTTTCTTATATCAACATCTAAGTAGGGTCTCATTGTCTAAATCATGCTTGCGTGACTACATTTGTTTGGTATCTTGGTGGGCTTAATGTCTCAATCACGCTGTGTGACACCAAGGAGTAACACTTAACAGAAATCCTTAATAAACACCTTGTATTTAGAGGCCAAAAATCCTTCTAGTTGCTTGAGAAGGACAAGTTCGGATACTTGGAAGAGATACTAAGTTCTCCATGGGGAGATTTCCATGGGGACTGATGCTTGGCTACCCTGAGAAGTGAGTGCCGTGGAGGGGAGCCCGTGGGGTCAAGCATCTATGTATTCTCCTTGAATCTCATAATGAGTCTACCTCTCAAGTACCTATTGTCCTTGCCTACCATAAGAAATGTGTGAATGAGCATGATTGTCTTGAGTCTAAGTTGAAATATCTTGTCTTCTTTGTTTGTCAAAAATTGAATTATATCTCATTTCAAAAACAAGACAAATTGATTCAAAACAAAGTTAAACACAAGAACATTTCATCCAACAAAGTTCAAAACACCTTCCAACATGGTTGTCAAATGTTTTTCAAAATCTTGTTTCAACATTCATGTCACTTAGATTTAGGTTCATCCTAGGTTTTCATTTTGCAAATTCATTGTCAACTACCAAGGTTAGGTTTCACCTAGGTCATACTCCTTTGCATATCAATAAGGGTCATCCATTTGCATGTGTCCTTTTGCATTATAGTAACACCATTTGATAATTCAACCTTAGGTTTTGCCTTAGGTTGACATTGTCATACATTTGCATTTGCATCTTTGTCCTCATAACATTAGGTCACATTTGCATACCCTAGGTCTCTTCATTAAGTTTAGGTCATTATCATATCATATTAGGGTCATTTGCATATAGTGTCAAATCTATGTTTTGTCATACTTGAGTAATGCAAACCTTTGAATAAACCCTAAGTCATTGTTAGGAGGTCTAGACCTTATCAAACCTTTTCTCTTTTTGTCATCAATGTCATTTGGTCAAACCTAGCTTAGTATCCAAGCATATAGGGGAGACATTGTCATTTTGTCCTTTTGTCACTTGGTTCTTTTGTCCTTTGAGGTCTAGACTTCATTTAAATTTCCTAAGGGTCTCATTTTTAGAATTGCATTCATGAATTTGTCAAAATCTTGAAAAACAACAAAAACATTTAGTTGCATTTTCATCCTTTTAGGTTGCATTTGTCAATCCCAAAAACATTGCATAGTGACATGTCTATTGAAACAAGGTTCCAAGCACCAATGATGCAACAAAGTTTGACGTATCAACCGACAATGCAATCAAATTTTAATCCAAGGCAATCACAATTATATCCAACCCAACAACAAGGCAATATCGATCAAACTTTTTATGATGAAACAAGTCTCCAAATACAAAAACTAGAGGAAAAACTAGCTCAAGAAAATAAGATTTTGGAACAAAGAGTGAAAAACATTGAGAAGAATAGATCACAAATGTCCAAAATGTTTTGAAAATTTCTAGGTCAAAATCCAAAGATTGAGCCAATTGATGTAAGATCTCTTATTGAACGATCAGACATACCAGCTCTCCTCTCCCAAATAGAGATGATGAAACAATTTCAAGAAAAGAGACAACATCAATTTCAACATTATGTGCCTCCACAACAAGAACAAGAAGGCGTTTACTATCAATCAGATTTTCAACCATTTCAACAATATGTCCAACCAACTATACAATGTCCACAAATGGTTCAACCAATGGTGGAATATCAATGTCAACAACCACAACCAAACATTCAAAAACAAAGGTTGCAGCACACACCAACCCAAGTTTCAAACATGTCAGAACAATTGAACCAAGTCCAATATCAAAACATGACATTAGATCAGAACCAACTCCTTGCCAAACAAGTTCAAATTCTAGATACAACTATGTCAAAACCTCGAAAGAAAGGTGGCTTTATTGCAATGATCTTAAGGAAATTACCAAGTGAGTTCTTTGAGGAAGATCAAGATAATACAATTATGTCTAGCAATGCCTCATCTCCCCATAAACAAATTGACTCTCCAGTGGCATCTATCCCTACACCTTTAGAAATTTCCCAAGAACCTTCTATATTGTCCTCATCAAACAATACACCCAAGGACGAAATTACCCAAGGGCTATACATAATTGATTGCCATGATAATCCAATTCATGATGCACATCCTTGTCATGTTTCAAAAATACAAGACCCAATGCCACCATGCACTTTATTGCCATTACCTATTTTAGAGGACCCCGTTCGAAGTCCCTCTTCCTCATGTTCAAGCATTGATTCCTTGTTAGAATCCATCACAAATGTTCAAAGTGCATTTCCTTCATGCCAAAGCATTGATTCCTTGTCAGAGTACCCCATGCATATCCAAAGTCCAACCCCATGTCAAGAGGATAATTTAGAGCATAAAGAAATGCGTGTTAAAATAGATCAAGATCAAGACCCTGAAACCTTATCATCCCATCCAATTGTTGACCAGGATCTCATCTTACTAGAAACTCATGATGATTCCCCTATTCTTGTCCATCCTATCCAAACTCCTATTGACACTCCATTCCCTAGGCAAGATCAAGATATCCCAGTCCATCCAATCCCAAACGATCCCCTTCCATTTCACGAAAAAAATGTCCTTTCAAATCCCATTGACATTCCACTTCCTAAGAAAGATCAATATATCCCTTCCATCCTTTCTGATGATCCCATTAAAATTCAAGAGCAAAGCACCTTTGAAGAGGATTCCAATGATCTTCCTCCTTGTCAAGATCAAATTATTCCTTTAAATCCTCCACAAGATCCTTTTGTTCCTCCATCTCCTTGTCTTAATGCCCCATATACACTCCAAGATCGCATTTCTTTTGATGATCCCATTATTTCTCCCATTCCATCTCTTGAAGAGCCTGTCATTGAACCATGTCCACTACATAATCCTAGTCCCCCTTAGGATCCTAATCCCCCTCATGATTCTAATGTGTCAGTGCAAGATGTTCATGAACCCTCGACATGCATAATGGGTTCTTCCACTTTGGTGCAATCTGATCCACTTCAAGATCTCAATATTTCTCTCATATCATATCCACCTCATAATGGACTCGCGTCTTCTTCCCAAAGAAAAGAGTATCCTACAAGTCAAGATATTCATAAAGGCCAAGGGGTAGACCTTCACAAGAAAGAACTCCTCAATATGAAAGAAAATGTTAAGGGTCATGTCTACACAACTCACTCTCAAGACGTTGGTATCCCTCCATCAAAATCAAAACATATCCCTTCCCCATCATCCCTTCCATCCATCTTAGGTCCTTATATCCCTTCGTCCTCTATGCAAGGTCAGAAAAGGCACACATCCTTGAGTAAATTTCATCAATCCAAAAGAAGTCCATTTCATTCATATCCATCCATGCATTCCTTTCCTCCTCCAAGCAATTTGGATGCCAAGTATAAAAGTCATAAGGCTAAAAATCCACATGTATTCAAGGGTCAACATGTCTAATATAATCGACATGTCAAAACAAAGAACAATATGATCTATAAAGAAAAATAAATATCCAAAAGGCCACAAAGGCCCACTGAGAAAAATAAAGCAAAGTCAAAATATATATGGGTTCCTAAATCCCTTGTGCAAGCAATGCACTCCAAGGAACCACAAAAGCATGAAAAATCAAAAACCATGTGGATCCCTAAGCAGCTTCTTGAAGCACAAAAAGAAAAATCCAACTTGACATCCAAAATTGCTATTCCTCCATCCAAACCTCTCAAATTTGTTCCTCCATCACCTCCTCCTTCCATTTTGGGCCCTTATGTCCCAAAATCCCAAGCTATTCCTCCATCCAAATCTCACAATCTGAAATCCATTCTTCCTCCATCAGTCCATCACCCCTCAAGGTGTGTGCCAATGTCAATCTTGCCTTCATTTCCATCCATTGAAACCCAATTCTTCCAATAACCTATCCATTATCCAATGCATATTTTCCATCCTTCTATCCCTTTGATCCCATCCTTTGCATAAATCCTTGCCTTAGTTTCATCTCATCTTCCATGTCCTTATTCTACCAACGTCTTTGAGCATACTTTTAAAGGTCATGGTCCATTTTTTTTTCAAGGCTACTTTCCAAACAAAAAGACGCTTGAGTCTTTCTTCCATCCCCTATCATGTGTCCAACTTCTATTGAAAATGTCAAAATACAAAAAAAAAAGAAAAGTGAAAAACAAAAAAAAAGAAAAAAAAAAGAAAAAGTGAAAAAAAAAAAGAAAAAAAAGAAAAAAAAAAGTGAAGCAAAAATAATTCGTCCACTGGTGTAAACCTGGCAAACAGGCGCCTTGGGAAAGTACTATGATGAAAACCTGGCAAACAAGCATCATGTGTAATCTATGAACTTCTTGCATACCGCACTTGGGGGTAGGTTTTATCCTATCATATCCTTTTGTCCTTCATTGTTCCATTATCCTATCGAACCCCTGTCATTACCCTCCATTATCCTATTGTCCCTCATGTCCAGTTTCCCTTTCCACCTTTGATCTTGGCAAGGTTGAGGATCTTCATGAGCATCATGCATCTTGTTTGCAGCTTTTAGTCTTTATCCATTTTCCTATTATAACCTTTCATCCATATTCCCTATCTTATTGCAACTTTCTGCCACTATCCCTTAGCCAATCCTGACCTTCAGTCCATGTCCCTTATCCATTCTTGGTCTTGCTTATCCTATCCATATCTTATCACTATCCATACACTCTTTTTCATTCCTTGATCTTGATCTGACATAAGGAAATAAAATGCAAAACATAGTTTCAAAAACCTCTTGACATGTCCCTCATGCTATGTTCTTGCTTTACATTGCCATATCCAATCTCTTGCCCCATTGTCTCCATAATAAAAGGCCTTTGTCTTCCCTCTATCCACCATCATTTCAGCAAGCCTATTTATTCACCTGTCATATTCCTTGCCTTGCTAGACACTGGGGGCAAAATCATAAAAATCATAAAAAATTGAAAAATGTCCTGAAATAATCCAAAAAAAATTGAAAAATGTCCTGAAATAATTCAAAAAAATTGAAAAATGTCCTGAAATAATCCAAAAAAATTGAAAAATGTCCTGAAATAATTCAAAAAAATTGAAAAATGTCCTGAAATAATCCAAAAAAATTGAAAAATGTCCTGAAATAATCCAAAAAAAAAAATTGAACAATGTCCTGAAATAAATCCCCCCCAAAAAAAAAAAAAAAAAATGTCCTGAAAAAAATCCCTAAAAAGTCAAATAAGTCCTGAAAAATGAACAAAAAAATAATTTCAAAACATTAAAATCCAAAAACAAGCATTTTGTCAATAAATGATCCCCTTTGTGCATAAGACAGATCACTGAGCATACCTCCAACGACACGCAATCACACATTGTGCTTTAATGGAATCATGCATTAATAGATGAACTTTTCGATCAAATCAGACATTCAAATTGACCACAATTGTCATATCAATCAATCAACATCAATATCACTCGTCGTTGGCACACTATCATGGGTCTTATATAGGGTGTGGTATACTCGAAACTAGACTGTGTCTTATCTTAGACGGGGTACCACATGTCCTGAAACCAGACAACATGATTGTCCTATCCACATTTTCAACTTTTGACAATGAAGATCAAGATGTTTGTTTGACTTGGTTGAATTTGTGAGTCTTATCTTTTTATTGATTCATCTTTGGCTTCGATCATGTTCCAATGTTGCTCGATGATGTCACTGAGTGATTTAGAGTGACCGGGATGGTTCATGGTCTCTTTCTTTTTTTGTTGTGATTGTTGTTTGTCTACGATGTGTCTGTCTTTTGCAAAAAGGGTTGCATTTCAGCTCTGGCCTTCAATGCCATGATGCTCTGCATCTGCTTTGCTACATTAAATAAAGGTTCTCACCTACAAAGTGCATTACTGAAAGCAAGTTTTTCTTCGTCTCTAACTGTCCTCTTTCTCATTTCTTCTTACTAACATTTCTTCCATTAGTTTGGATAGTCAGTTTGGTCTAGTGCTCCGATCTCCAAACACATATGCTACATCCTGCATTCATTGGTTAGTACATTTGCATTATATCAAACATCACATCAAGCATCATATCAAGTATTTTATCCATTTCATATTATAATTGCATCAAAAACACATAAAAATATATTCATACATGGTGCATAAGTCATCCATACATAGAAAACAACTATAAGTCATACCACATTGCATCCCATCATATCGATGCATATCATATCACATATCACAATAATATCAGAGTACAAAATTGGACTGTCTGTCCTAAGTATGGCCCGCAGGCTGACTACAAAATGTCACACTACATAATGTCAAACTACATCTGTCTCTGTCCTAAGGAGCATGTGCCTCTGTCACTGGGTGCTCCCCCTATCCTCCTCATCCCTGCCATGTCTCATGGATGATGTCCCTCCTATTCCTGGCTATGGTGGTCTCATAGGTCCACTCACCCCTATGCTACTCAATGACCTTTGAGAGCGTGCCCTACTCTCTGTCCTCGATCGTGCCTACTATGAAGCTACTCTCTACTCTGGTGGAACTGCACTCTCATATAGTGTCCTCCAATGGTGTATCTCCTCTCTGATCTCTACCAACATCTGTGCCATCTGACGTGCACTGGCATCCCTAATCGACCCAATGTACTCAGTGACTCTCTGTTCTTCTCGCTGTGCCTAAGCTATTGCTGTATCTCGAGCTACTGTAAGTCTGGCTATCTCTGCTCTAAACTGATCCTGCTTTGTCCTCAAGATAGATTTTGTCTCTCTAATGTCGCAATATGATCATGCTGACTCACTATGGTAGCCCTACACATCTCCATCTCCTCTATGCTAGCTATCTTTGGCTCTATGGGTATATCCTGCAATGACTCCTAATCGGCTGAGTCTGGCTCATAATCATCATTCCCCTCATCATCTCCATCCTCATCAGCCCCCTCATCCTAATCTTCGCCCTCATCCTCCTCATCCTCATCATCTCCCTCCTCCTCTCCCATGAGTGGGAAGTCCTCCTGTCTCCTCGGTACTAGAATATCAGGATCTATCAATGGCACTAGCCATCGTTGTGCAAACCATCTCTCATACTCCTTTGTCATCCCGACGTCCACCACATCTGATCTTGAATCCCACTATCTCTGCTGTAGCTATGTGAAGTCAGTATATGCTATGTGTGGCTGAATCATACTCCCCCATTGACTCATCTCTTTGTGAGATCGGGCAAAGTGTACAGTCCTTCTAGGTACATCCTGCCTCTCTCCAAACTATCATCTGACTCTCTTTGGTAGGTACATCTCAATCACTCTCTAGCGATTCACTGGTCACCCAATCAGGTATCTCTCTTATCTACAATATGATAGCTCATCACTATCATTTGACCATCCAGGGCAATCAAGATATGGCCTCCATGTGAACTCTCTCAATCTGTCTAGCTCATGTCGCCAATACAATATGTATCTGAAAGGACCCTGTCTTAGTGCTCCCCCATAGCAGTACACATATGGTCGATGTGGTACTACCTGTCTCTCTGTAATCAGTCGACATATGGCTATGTGCTCAAATGCCCATACCTGTAGCAATGTGACTTTGTAGCTCAAAGTCTGCACCCCCTGATATGCTATCTGGTGCAACTGAAAACATAGCATAGCAAGTACACATGGTCCCCATGCCTACACTATCCCCTCTATCACCATCTTCTCTAGCACTTTTCCCCATCCAATAGGGAATCCATGTCCTCATCTATCCCCTGCTAGTAGGCATGCTATCACCACTACTATCACCACATATCGTCGATCATACTCTGATGCCATGGTCTCCCAGCCGATCTCCCTCTCCACGATATCCAGATCATCTATGTCGCATTCAAATAATCTACACAACACATCTCTCCCTATCACTGGGTCATACTCTATCATCTCCCCATGAATCAAAATGCAGAGGATGCGCCATACATCCTCTAGTGTCACCGTCACCTCTCCAGTCACCAGATGGAATGAGGAAGTCTCTGAATGCCATCACTCTACCAATGCGGTAAGCAGTCCTGTGTTTGCCCTAATCTCAGGCATGAATGTGATATAGTATATCCCGAGTCTTGCTAATGTATCTCTGTCTGTGCTCCTGAGTCTATGTCGTAACATGAAGCAGTCAAGTCGGTTCTCCCGCGTGATCAACGGATACTGTTGACTCTGCATCACAATTGGGGCACATTTTGTCAGTTTTAGTGTTTTGCTCCTATGGGTTGCATTTCCTTGTTTCATGTCCAAATCAGAGTGTTTCTACTCTATTTTGACCTATCCTATTCTTATCCCCCCTTTTCGGACCCTTCGCATGCTGTTTTAGACCAAATTAGGGTTCCCAATGCACAATTGCGCCTGTGTGATAAGTCCTGTGCTTGTGTAGTACAACCTGCGCTTGTGTACCCTACACAAGCATAGAAGACCCTACACAAGTGCAGAATTTGCCCTACACAAGCGCAAAAGTCAGTTTCTGCATTTTCTGTGGGCCCCGCAATGTCCCGCAAGTGATCAAAATTCATAAACTTGAAAATATGGGTTTTTGAGATACATACCGCTGCTCCCACGTCGTTTGGTCATCTGTAGGTGCGTACACATTCTCCAAGGTGATCCACCATTGGAATGTTCACCATCTCTCTGCAAGTGTCCTTTTCCAGAGCAACAAATTCTCCTCTTTGGCTAGTGCAAATGAGCAATTTTCACTCTCTTGGTCTCATTTATAGATCTTTGTCAGTGCATAGATGGACGTGCACTCTCTCCATCTCATGCTAGTCATGGTCTTTTGCACCATCAATTGCTTGTCCTTTGTGTATCCAATCTCTGATTTTTAGTCTGTTCAATCCTATCATTTTTATCGATTAATTGGCCTCTTTTCTACATGTTTTCGGCCAATTCCTCGAGGGGGCATGCATATGTCATTGTCAATTGTTTGGGGAATTTTCATTATCATTCTTTGAAACAACACTTAAACTCACATTGTCTCAAAGAAGGGCAAAATGTAGACGTCCAAAAATGGTCAACGCTTGTGGAGTCATACTTTAACATTTGCGCATTGCCTTATTTTAGGATTTTTGCATCGCATTAACATTTCTCCTATGATTCACACTTGGTCTTTATCATTTGCAAGCATTGAGTCATTCTTCTGCATTCTTCATTTATCTCACTTTTGAATTTGGTCTTGTCGACAACAATCTTTAGTCATGATTTTGGTCAATCTTATCTTGTCGCATCAATGTGCGTGCTTATTTGTCATCATTTTTGGACATCGTCAATCCTAATTAGGGTTTTTTCCTCTTATCAATCTTGTCATCTTGTGTTCAATTTGTCATCAATCATTGTCATTATCAATCTTATCATTATGCAATCGATTTGTCATCGATTGTTTTCAATCTTGTCATTTTGCAATCGATTTGTCATCGATCGAGGTTATTGTCAATCTCATCAATTTTGCGATCGATTTGTCATCGATCCTTGTCCTCTTCAATCATGTCAATTGGCGCATTTCTCAATCAAATCATTTATCAAGTCAGAATCATGATCAAGTTGATCCTTTCATAAAGACCTAATTGTCATCCTTGCATTGCTAATTCATCTTCTAGGGTTTCATGATTTAATCATTTAACCTTGTGCCATTTCTCCCTCTAGGATTAATAAATTATTTATTTATCCTAAGTCTTCGTGTCACAGTTAAATCTTTATTTAATTGGCTAACTAAGTATTCCTCTTTTTGTGAATTAATTACTAAATGACAAATTATTAATTAATTTACCTAATTTCTCCTAATTCCTAATTTCCTAATTTTCATCAATTTCTAATTCCTAATTTCCTAATTTCTATTTCATCTAATTTCATTTCTCTCTTATTTTCCTCCTAATTTCATGGGAATAACATTTCAATTTGTCATAATTTGTCATAATTGACAATCAATCAATTTTTGACATAGAAAGTTGTCATAATTTTGTCATAATTGACAATCAATCAATTTTTGCATAGAAAGTGCAAATTTGTCATATTTGTCATTCTTGATTTGCAATTTCCATTCGAATCGAATCATGCTAATTTGATCTTTTCTCCAATTTGTCTATAAATTGGATGAATTTCTTCAATCCCATCTAATCATTTTGTCAAATCCCTAATCACTTTGTCGAATCAATCACGCTTCGAGTATTCTTGCGCTACTATCTTGTCTACTTGCTTTCATCTCATATGTATGCACTTGTAGGTGAGATCCACAAACAAAGCTATTTGAAGAAGAAAGAAGTACAATGGAGCCACATGAAGGAGACATTCAGATTTGCATTTGGTTTGCTTAGTTTTCAATCTTGAATGTTTTGTTTTGATGTTTTCATTGAGTGTTTTTAGGATTGATCATTGCATTTGAGCTTTTGTGATTGAGCTAGTTTAATATTGATTTGCTTTGATGATTTCCAAATTCCTATCTACAATATAATCTAACATATTTCAAACTTTTTATAGACTGAGTGACATGTCAAAGGCAACCAAGGCAAGACAAGAAAATCACGGGCAACACAAACTCGGCTCTGGTGGTTATATGAAACTTGCTGCACAAATTGTAAGTATCTCATGTAAATGAAATATTGCATCAAAATATTAATAAATTGCAAATGATTTTTTTTAATCAAACAAAGCAAGCAAAATTCACGATACCAAGAAAAAATGCAAGGCTCTCAATTCAATAGAGCATCCACATAAGCCGACAAGAGAATTGCCTACCAGCAAGGCTATACAATTGTGGCTAATTGGCTACAAGAATTGAGTGGGCATACACAATATTCGAGTGCATCCACCACACAGGTAAATATGCTAAATGGAAATTGTTTCAAATTGAATACTTTACCAATAATCTAATTGATGTTGAGTTCCAACATAAAGTGACTATATTTATTTTAAATAAGTAAGCAATGATAACAATGTGCATGGCATTGGAATGCAACCTGCTAATTGTGAAACACCACCTGCACATGAATTTTTGGATGTGCATCCCAGTAGTGGAGGTATTCATTTGCTATTCAAATTTATTTATGTAGTTATTAATACAATTAAACATCTTAATTTGCAATTAGAGTAGTAATTAACGTAACCTTTTTTGTTAATATTTTAGAGCATGTAGTCAGTGGTGACCAAGTGGAGCATGATCTGGGTACACAACATCAGGAACATGATGTTCCCCAATCAGGTACAGAGGACCACTGTTATTCCTTTAAACAAATATAATTGCAATTGGTGTTCAACATTAATGTATTTCAACTCCAGATGATCTAGAGGGTGTTCAACATGTTGAAGTTGAGGCTAGACAAAATGATGTGGCCCAGCGTAACCGTTATGTTCTCTAAATTAATGAAATACTTGTAACAATAACAAAAAATATTTTGAATTTAACCCATTTCTTTGTTATTGTAGAGGACCCCCCTTTGCTTCAGTGTCCTTGTCCTCAGTATATGACTAGGCATACATTGAGATCATGAGTAGAGGGCAGAACAACTACAGAGGAGGGAAATGATGAAGAAACCGATGTTCCACTTAGTCTTTTCATAGCTTGAAAGAAAAAACAAAAAAAGAAATGAATGTAATCTACCTTATTTGATAATGACTGATTTTTATGTGTTAATGAATATAATTATGTGCTAATTAATGGTTATGAATGATATGTGTTAATTAATATTGATGAATGCTACGTGTTAATTAATGTTAATCAATGTTATGTGTTAATGAACGTTATGTGGTATTAATGAATGAATGTTATATTTTATTAATGGTAGAAAGAATGAATGAATGAATGTTTTGATTAAGTAAAAGAAAGTTTTTGAAAGGAACCCGAACCTTTTACAAAGCAGGATATTTAGAAAGAGCAAGAAAACACCGTGCCTGATCACTTCAAAAACTAAAATAGATCCCAACAAAACAAAAAGGGATCAAAACCATAAAACATAACATAACATTTATAAACTAGAAAAAGACAACATCCGAAAAGCAGAATGACAAGAAAAAGACAGAAAGCAAGACAACTGCCAAGATATATACAAAGACAGCTATATACTCTTCATGATATCCTCAGCTTGGACAACCATCAACTTCATGTTGTCTGCCGAAGTCTTTAACTCCTCTAGCTCATGACCTTTGATGTCACCCTTGATCCTAGTATTGGCTTTGGTCCTCTTCTCATGGCCTTTTTTGTCCCGATGTTCCTTGTCAACATCCTTCTCAGTGTTGTTCTCAAATCTATTGATCAGGATGTTCATGTTATCCACCGAAGCTTTGAGGATCTAGAAGTTTTGTTTTGCAATTTTCTTAACAGTGAGTTCCATCTTATCAATTTTGCTACCCAGATTGTTCATAGTAGTGTCCATTCCTTCCCCTCCTTGTTTTCTTCCATCTCTTTAACCTTTTTTCCAGTGGAAATAATTTTACCCACCATGCTTTCAATGGCTTTCGCGTTATTAATTGCAACTGCCAACTCTTTAACATTTTTCATCAGGGGTTTCTTACCAACTGTAGCTCTTTTGACAGTCAGCATATCTTTCTTCAAGCTACCTATATCCTTCACCATTGTACCAACAGTCTTATAGAAACCCTTTATAGTCGCATTCTCACCAACACAGCCACTAAGCTTACCACTTTTGTCTTCTTGCTCCTCTTTCTGCATATCTTGAGCATTCAAGCCCTCAATATTGTCTGTGACCTGGTTCTCCTCCCCCTCCTTATCTTGCCCCTCATCCCTTTTATTCTCCTTTGCCTCTTCTTTAGAATCACTCAGGATTTGGCTGGTATCTTTATTGCTTTCCTTGCTGGTCTTCTTCCTTTGCTTTTGCTTTCCAGTAACTTTCCCTTTCTTTTTTTTTAATAAATTTCCCTTCAAAGGATTCGACCTTAGACTCTGAAATATCTGAATCCACCACAATCCTTTTCCTCTTAGCCTTATTCTTACCTTTTTTGCTAGCATCCTTCAAATCGCCCTTAGTCTCCAAGTCAAAGTTAAAGCCACTGGCTTCACTCTCTGTATCCTCATTTCTTGCATATTTGCCTTTTATAGGTTTTTCAACACTCTTCCCTTTAAGCACTTTATAGACAAGAGCCATAAGACCCTAGTGAAGGGCATGGCCACCTTTAGGATCTTTCTGAATCTCCTTGATAGTGTGGTCCATGGAGCAGGCTAGGTAATACGACAAGCTCACCTTTTCCCCATGGTGAAAATGGTTGAGAAAAATAAAATGGTGACCATAGGCTCTGGTAAACCTACCATCCAAAGTGATATAGTTGATAGTATTGAATAAAACAAACCTCCATGGCATGCATATCCTTTTTGGGGAATGATAGGAATTGTCAACTTTTACCATCTTCTTCGTCTCATCATCCGTAACAGGAAATTTGTCTGCAGCTTTATCAGAGATGCTACGGTCCCTATAAAATTTCATGCTATCAATAATCATCCCCATAGCTTCAACAATAATCTCCCTCATCTACAGTCATCATTTGGGACCTAACCAAGATTTTACCATTCTTCTAGTTCTTGATAAAATGTTTGGTGACCGCAGGATCTTTCCCACTAAGCCTCTCCATAAACACACTCAAACCCCCCTCTGGAAGGATATCCCACACTTCCTTGTTCTTCCTCCAAACTGAGTAGGAAGTAGGTTTGAATCTTTTTTTATTTCCTCTGATTTTTCCTTTGTTGTCCCTAAATTTCCTTCTCTCAGGTCCTAATCTTCTTCTCTGGTTTATGTGGATGCCCTGAAAAAAAGCCCAGAATCTGTGCCAAACAATAATGAAAAGACACTTGAATAAATACTTATTACCTCTGTAATAACCTTGCTTTGAAATAAGAGTAGAGGACATTTAGAAATTATATTTTATGGTGCCACGTAGCCTCATCTAGATACGGTCTAGATCGAGTAGAGATTTCACATCACATGCGAGCTCACTCTCTCCATAAGTAGTAATAATATCTTCCATTTGGTAAGCTAGGTTGGCAACCCAATCTATGCATGAGTTTGCTTCCCTATACACGTGTAAAAATACACATTTCAAATTCCTCACTAATTTTCTTTGTCACTTTGATAGCATTTCTTATTCTCCAAGAAGGAGGGAACTTCTTATTCAAACAATTGATTATATTTAAAGAATCTCCTTCACACCAGACTTTAGTGCATTTGGCTTCCTTAGCCAGGACCAACCCATGGTATGCAGCCATAGCCTCAACTACATGGTTTGTCTGATTTCCAATGGGTATACTTTTTATAATTTTGCATCTTCCCCTTTCGTCCTTAAGGACCACCCCACATCCTGTTATCTTAGGATTGCCCTTTGATGCACCATCAAATTTTATTTTCATCCATCCATTGGGTGGGCTTACCCATATCACTCCCTCTCTAGGGTCATTCTGAAAGTGTTCACAAACTTTTAGTCTCCACTTCTTGAAGATTGATTGACCATCCTTGTCTTGAGGATCTGCAATACCACCTATTATATTCATATTTTCCACTATATTTCTTTTGATTTTCTCAAACACAATTTGAGCCTTAGACACCTTCTCTCTGAAGACTCTTTCATTTCTCTCTTTCCATATACTCCAACACATATGAGGTAGAGCTAATTTCCACAACAAAGTAGTAAATTTGTTCTTTGAAGGATGATACCAAGAATTAAAAACCTCTTGAACTGACTCTGGGAAACTCCAGCTGATTTTGAAATGATCCAAACATCTTCCGCAAACCTCAACTAAAAAAGGGTAGTGGAAGAGAAAATGGTTGATGTTATCCTCTAAATTCCCTGTTAACATCTTATAATGAATGAATGAATGTTATAAGATGTTAACAAGGAATTTAGAGTGATGTTAAGGGGGGGAGAGGGGCCAAATGAGCTTCCACCTTCACGTGGTTGGCCCTGTTAAGTAGAGAATATTAAATTATTCTTGAAACCAAGCGAATCTCAACAAGATAACACACTTTTCAATATTTCATTACGTTGCATAGTTAATCTTATTGAATAATGTATATTGAATCTTAATTACAGGATCCAATAGAGCCAACATGAATAACAACACCACAAGTTGCTAGGTATAATGAACTCCCATATTGTCTTGTATGTACACTAACAATATGAGTTGCTTCTAGTGTTGATATCCATGACGAGACTGCAAAAGTTATGAATATGCCTCATCCTTGTAAGTTTTTTTTATTGCTTGTCATTTTCTTAAGCATTTTGTTCCTTCATGAATGAGATGTTTTCATAAGTCTATTCCATGAATACCTCTCTATTGTATGCTTCATGATCGATGTGTCTTCAACATGTCCACTCCATGAGAACCTTTCTCATATATGCTTGTACCTTATGTGTATTTATGTATTACTTCATGGTTTACATGTATGATTCATGCCTTGCATGTATTCATATGTATGGTCTATGCTTTACATAGCTCATTCATGCCTTATGAGTATTACTTCATGCCTTGCAGTCTTCTCAAAATATTGCAAAATCATTCAACAAGAAAAAGAGTAGTACAGGCTACATACCAAAATAAATTAGATTGCCCTCTTTATTTCTTCACTTTCTTCCCTATTTTCTTCCTCCCTTCTTTATCACTTCCCTTTTTCTTTATTTTTCCTTGATATAACTAAACTTTTCTCCTTAATGTTCTTCATGAATCCAAAGACTTGTTTACACTCCCCACTTTACATCCATGACAAGTACCTCCATAACTTCACTTAGTGTGAAGTAATTATTCTCCTCTACCATGGCCTTCATATATCTTTCATATATTACCATCCATATATATATCGACCTCATTCTAAGACTTTGAATCTACCTCTTCTACCTCATTATGTGACAACAAAATGTGAGGATTTAAGAGAAGCTTCAAATCATAATAGCCCTTAGCATTGGTTCAAAAAGAGTCTCATATTATGCCTCCTAGATTGGATGGCTTTGCTCCTCATCACACTATTCATCTTTATCCTCCTCACTGGATTGTTTGGACTCGTGATGACAGAATTATGAAGATTATATTTCAACAATTTTTCATTTATTTTTTCTCTCTTCTGATTCAGCTCTTTATATGTCCTAAAATTGTATGAGCTTAATAGCTTCTACTCTTGTTGATAGTTTGGTGGCTCTGAACAATGGCTCCTTTGAAGAAGCGTGATCCTTGTAATTTTGGCCTTCCATGATGTGAAAAAGAGGTTATGTTATGAATAGTGGTCCAGCTGATTTAGTTATTTCTTATTATGTTGAGTATGAGTAAATTTGGGCTTCCTTGGCTATGGTCACTATTTTGTACTAACTATTGTCATTTAGTGTGATTTGAGCATGGACTTCAAGTATTCATGAGGGTGGAAACAATCTTCAAGTGTTAGGGGGTAGGCAGCCTTGACCAAGGGATGAAAGTATCGGGAAAGTACAAGTGATTCATGTGTAGATCAATGTATCATTCACCTATTAATTCCTAGCAACGTTATCAAATAAACAAGCAAAGAGGTATGTTGAGTGCATATATACATTTTATGTTGCCATGATATAAGAAAGATATCAAACATGTAACTTAGATTGATTTGTAATTTCATTCATAAATATTAGATCTTCCTTGTGGATTTTTGAATGCATAATGTCTCGTTGATTTCAATATCTTTATTGCAAGTACTCTTTTCAACATGAAACTCCACTCATTGAGGTCTCTTACTAAATGCAAGTCAGTTATCCTATCAATGATGATACATTTTGCATGCATTTTATGGGGAAATCTTATTAATAGCTATGGTTGGGTTGTTAATTGTTTTGTGAAAATATATACAAGTAGATTGGGACAATAGAGTTATAAACACCATAAATTGTGTTTGAGATCATTGTCTTAATTGCAAAAGTCAACCACCATTGGCCCAAGGCCACACCAACACCATTGTGACACCAAGGTTTGTGCATACTGGTGTAAGGGCTACTCTTAGGACATTTCATTTCCATTACATATACACACCTAGTGGGGTTTCCAAACACAACTTGTTTGAGTAGGCAGTATCAATGGTAAACTTGTGATTGTCACAATTGGTACCCTTAGGAAAATCATTAATATTTGGTCTATGGCACTTTTTTATGGCTTCTAAATGCTTCTATGGGGTGTGCAGGGGTCCCACACATCTCTTCCAACATTCCATCCAAGGCACTTCACTCTCACCTATCTTATATTCCACTTTCTCTATGCTGCTATCCTAGAGGTTTGATATATGTTGTTAACATTGCTTTGATAACTCCAAATTCATATCTAAGCTCATCCTAAGGTAACATGTTCATAGTCAATCAATAAGGTTTCTCTATGTGATTTCAAGTAAGATATTGATCTACAGAGTTAATTTTGTGATTGATTTGAGGGATACATCCATTGTCAAACCTTAAGAAAATATCCTAGATTTATTTTGTTTGAATTCTCAATGAGTGATTTTCAATAGTAATAAAGTGGTATATATCCTTATATTTCAATGACAAAAGATCAGTTATTTGAATAAATACATATAAACATAAAACATATTTTTCAAATTGCTTTGATAAATTATGTATAACAAATTGCTATGGTTGCAAATTGCTTTGATATATTATGTATAATAGATTGCTATAACCGAATTAATTTTTGTGCTATACTCTTGGATCCAATACTCATGATTTTGGATTTTAGATAGCGTGCCTCACTAGATTACTTTGGACTATCGGTGTAGATTCATTGTGGTTTATGCTAAAAGAATTCAAACAATTGTACATAGTTTATGGGTAACTTCACTTAAGAAACTCATGTCTCATTTCAATTATGTTCAATTACATTGTCAATTTGAAGATTTGGTCATGTTTGAGGTAGGAACTCAAATTCCTCCTTTGTTTTTCAATTTAATTGATTTTAGTTTGTTGCAAATGAATTGTTGAGTGAATTAAAGTATTATTCCAATTTAAATCTCTCCATTTGGATGATTATATGATTTGTATGATGAGGTTATGCTATTCAATTCTATTTGGGATGTTGAAATGACAAATCAAGGGAGTATTGTATTGTTGAGTTGATTAGAATCAAAAGGCTATTCTTGCATTTTCATTTAATGCACTTTGAAATTTCAAGTTTTTTGAGGTCCATCAGTTAAGGGTGTTTGTCTTGGTCCCATAGACTATTTAGTCTCGTGGACGTCATTAAAATCTTTCATTCATTCATTCATCAATGGTAATTGGCCTCATGACTGGTTTTTGGTCCAAACTTGGGAATTATTGAAAAGTGGTATTTGATGATTTTGAGATGATATTCTATTATGGAATCATGATAACATATATGTGAATTTTGATAAAGGATCAATTGGGATCCGTTCTCTTGGTGTTGTGTCCAGTTGAGTATGTCTTGCTTATGTATGAAAATGGAATTTTTCAATCGAGACAATTTGATGTATTTGAGATGTCTTGCACTTAGATATGGCATGAGCTTAGTCCTAGAGCGAGTCTAGGGAGTGGCTCCCACTCATGTCCCTCATCTAAAAGTGGTACGCTTGGCATTCATGTTTGGGGAGTTTTGTAATCAAGTGATAACATAACAATAGACTTAGGTTAAAACAAATAACAAGATAATTGGTTCCTTGAGCATGCCTTTAGCGCTATCACAACACCAAGGGTGTTTTGGGAAGGCATGCTCACACATGGAGCATTGGGACTTGTGCAAAGAGGAATGCTCACTCACATAAGGATTATGTGATCATTGTTATCATTCACATTAGAGAATGCTTGGTTCTATATGATCCATCCCCAAGAGCACATACGATGAAAGGCATGCCCGCACATTGAGCATTGGGACTTGTGCAAAGAGACATACCCGCTCATGTAGCATAGGGATTGTGTGATCGTCATTCTCATCCATATGAGAGAATGATTGGTTCCATATGGTGCATCCCCCTGAGCACAGAAAATTAAAGGCAAGCCTGCACATGGAGCATTAGGATTTCTGCGAAGAGAAATGCCCACTCATGTAGCATAGGGATTGTGTGATCATTGTTCTCATCTGTATGAGAGAATGCTTGGTTCCATATGGTGCATCCCCATGAGAACATACGATGAAGGGCATGCCTGTACATGGAGCATTGGGACTTGTCGAAAGAGACATGCCTGCTCATGTAGCACAAGGATTGCATGATTGTCCTTCTCGTTCATATGAGAGAATGCTTGGTTCCATATGGTGCATCCCCATGAGCACATACGATGAAAGGCATGCCCGCACATGGAGCATTGGGACTTGTCGGAAGAGACATGCCTGCTCATGTAGCACAAGGATTGCACGATCGTCCTTCTCATCCATATGAGAGAATGCTTGGTTCCATATGGTGCGTCTCCATGAGCACATACGATGAAAATTCCTCCACTGCACTCTAGAATCTAATGCCTTGTGTATTTTTGAAGTAGTGACCCTATGTGGATTCATGACTTGCTATCATCCTTCTCTATTGATGTTGCACTGTATTGTTCCATTACTTGTGTCATGTATGCATCGTTTATGAAATATGTGAGCCTATCATACCCCTTGTATAATTTTATTGACTATTTCAAACTATCTCCACAAGCACGATGGGGTGGACCTAAGGGTTCCACACAGTCGAGTGGCATTGCAAACCACCATTGGGGACCAATGGACTCAATTTGTGATCACCTCAGAGAACACTTCCACCTCCCTCAACACATGTTTTTCTCTTTCATCTATTCTTGCAAGTTGTAATTCAAATGTATATTGAAATAAGCATTGTAATCATTGATGATATGTATATTAAACACTCCAAGTGGAGATTGATGTAATTGAACATAATTGATATGGTTTATGCTAACTTCACTTAAGTATATTATGGGCCCATAACCCATAGGTCCCAAGATCAATTTCATAACTATAAAATAAGATATGTAATTGAGTTGAAAATTTTTAGGAGTAAACATGTGGGCATGTTGAAATATACAGGGGGAGAGATGACCTTTAAAATTTTATTTTTTTATACCAAAATTTAAATTCAAATACCCTAGTTACTTAAACAAAAGAAAGGTTGGAACTATTTTATATCAAGTGTTTTGTGGGTGGTCATAATGCATTTCCATTTTCTTTTAAGATGCTAGTAACATTATTTTTAGTACTATCTTTACCTATTGTACTTTGCTATTGGACTCAATCAACCCAATAACCTTGTACATGTGATTTATTTTATTAAAGAGGATATTCATGTAGTCCAGAATGCATGATTATCATCTTTGAATATATGTTGAATATATAATAACGAGTGACTACTTAGTATGAGATATATACATGTCATTCAATAGGTATATGTCATGTATTGACATAGGATGACACTTTATATGAGGTTATCAATTTGGGATATACTTATAAGAAATATGTGTATATATAGTAGATAAATTCATTTCATGTATATATATAGTAGATAAGTTTTGGTAGCTCCCAAGAACAACTAACTTAGATAAGGTAGATAAAGTCATTTCATCTCCTGATTGGCTTTAAAGGCTCTTGTATTTGGGTTAGATAATTCCCTATCAAAACCATTTTTAATAGGTTTACTAGTACTCAGTGGTTCATACAGTCCTCCTAGGAGTTGGACCATCTCAACCATGGTGCACCTGATCATATTATCTTGAAACCAATGCACCTCATATTAGCTTGAAACGTATGCCCCCTATTAGTAGTTGATGGGGATAGAATATCATTCACTGTACATATCAATGAGGTGTGTTTTACATCCAGATAATAATAATTAAAAAAAAAAAAAATTTCCATCGGAATTACGATGGCCACTAAAATTTCCACCGACGATGGAATCGTCGGACCAACAACATTCTTGTCGGTGCAAAGTTTCAGGATTCCATCGAAATTCAAACCCCAACTAAACAAACATCTGACGAGGATGTTGTATGTCCGATGATACTTCCTTGTCAGATGGTCGTCGATGCATATTACTGGACCAACAACAAAACCGTTGAATCAACAACATTCTCATCGGTGCAAAGTTTCAAATTTTTGTTGAAATTCCAACACAATCTAAACAAACATTCGACGAGGATGTTGTATGTTTGATGAATTTTTTGACCGGAAGAGCGATCATGCTTGCCATTGGCAGAGTCCATGGTGTCGTCGTAATGCTGACATTCAAACGCATTGTCAAAAAGTCTGACGATGAGTTTTTGATGGCTACTTTTGTTGGCAATCCACCAAAAAGTAGTCACAATTCTGACGATCGACCGTCAAAAATTAGCCCCTAATGTACTAGTGTACTTACTTTTCCTTACCTTGTCTAGGTTCTCCATCAATTGTTCCAACATCAGTTCCCACAAGTCAAATCTCTCTGTGGCAACCACCATCTGAAAAAGTAGTATGCATTGCAATAGCGGTTGCATATCCCACCTTGTTTTGATAATAGACTTTGTATGTTATGCCTTTTTTTTTACGTATTTCACTCTTGGATCAGTGATGTCTTCAATATTCATTGCCGTTCCATCCAATATTGAAGTAGTTAACTCTTGACCAATATCTCTCTTCAGAGATTTATTTACCAAAATGGTGTCATTCAAACATAAGCTAGTCAAAGCCGTAATATCATCCCTCACAATCTTCTAGGGTTCATCCAAATACATTGTATCTCCATGAATGTAGCTCAAAACAATTCTAATCCATTCAATGCCATAACAAAAATTGGAAAAAATATTTCATATATTTAACCCTAACTCTAAAATATTCTTGCATTGACTCTTAAGGGTAATCAAATTATCTTCCATCGATTTTTTCCATAGATCATTAAATTTTGGATGACTTACCTCCTCCATGTTGACATGAATATATGCCATAACATCTTTAGTGTATAGATATTAAATTGGAACTCTTGAAAATGCAACTTCTTTGTCTTTACCAGTCACCACATATGAATACGGCTTGTGAATGAGTCGTGGCTTTAGCTTGGGGTCAACAATAATTGAGATTGGCATCTTTACTCTCTACATAACAAGGGATTTCTTTTGTGAATCTCTTCAATTGCAAAAATCACATATAAATTCTCTTCAAACAAGGGCTCTCAAGATATCAATTCATAAGTGAACAAATAGGCTCAAAAAATACCAATATATCCATATCAACTAGGTTCTAACAATCATTAACGTGCCCTGACCGTCACACTTACAAAAATATGATATAATATTTCAGTCACCTTTCTTACTTAACAAACAATATTCAAACCAATCATATCATGTGGAAATCTCCTGTAGCATACTAAATTATACTTGCTTACAATTTTGTTCTCACTTAGGCCTCACTTTGGCATTTCATCCTCCAAGGTCTGATTACAACACTGATTTTTCTCACACCACTCATCTACCTCACATTTTCACCAAATTTCCAGCTTAGTCCTTGTTTTGGAAGTCTTGATTTGTAGGACTGGGATGTAGCATGCCCTAGTCCCAAATTAGGACCAAGATGTACCATGCCCTGGTCCTAAATTAGGACCACAATGTATATGCTTTGACCCTCCTAGTCAAGCCCCGAATTGGCCCTTCTCAATGCTCACCATTGATGGGTAGGATATCTAGCCTCGTGTCGACCTATTGCAGAATTTCAATCAAATTTTTGAAAAGCAAGTATTGAAGGAGGTCTACCCCTCTCATTTTGGACCTAACAAATTTGGAATCAAGATATACACTCTAGCAAATTTAATTGAGCAAGCAATCGGTCACCTATCAAGCATTAAAGTAGAAGTGAAGTCAAGATTCAAGCATTGGAGATGACATTCATATTAGATGTTTTATGAAGATATCCTACATGAAACCCTAATTCCTTTGTGGAGACAAACATAACTCCATTAAAGGTATATCATTAGTGTTTTAATCATTTTCAATCTTTCTCTCAAAAGGAAAGTATTTTACTACAGTATTTGATTTACATCTTTCAATTCAATTTCATGGTTAATTCCAAAACTGGGATTTACCCTAAGGAAAACCCCTATTCCCAATAATTTTCTCCTTTTTCTTATGTGCAAGAACATGTACAGAGCTGTGTTTAGGAGGATCGACAAGATTCACAAAGACGAACAGGTTCCACTTTCGATGACAAGAAATTTGAAGGCCCATGGTGAATTGATACTACCTAGTCTTGAAAAATCAGGTTGAACTTTTGGGAATACATTCGATCATCTTCTTCTACTCATATCTAGGTTGGTGGCTCTGTACAACATCTATAATGCACTATTTCTATCAGATTGTTTTGATTGTTCACTATCTTGCCCTAATCTTCAACAATTCAAATCAATTCAATTTAAGGAGGATAAATCTCTATCAAAGGAGCCTAGAATCTATTCAAAATATTGGTCTATCAAGGATAGATCTATTACATTCATCTCCTTAAAATGTGTTGGTTAATTAGGCCATTTAGTGGTTTTATTATCTTAATTTAACCTTAACCCTAATTTTACACCAATACATTTTGGTGAACCCGACGTCTTGCACCTTAATTTTTTATTTGTGATCTTAGATCTAATTGTTTATACATTTTCAAACTCAAATTTGCATTCATAAGTTTCATTTTCAATTTAGTTACATAAATTTAGAAGTTAAATTCACAAAAACCCTAATTTATAATTCTAAAATTAAATTGTGGGTTGCATAATTTTTCAAGTCTATTTTCAGATCAGATCTTTATGACATGTTATGCTATGATTTATAAGAATTTCTCTTTCAAATTCATAGTTAACGTTGCTTAATTAATTGGTTAATCAATCATTTTTACAAAAAAATCCATTGTTTAATCATAATCTTTAGTTTGTGCACACATTCAAATTTACCTCCTTTGTGCATGAGTTTTGTTACTATTAATCCTACCTACAATATTCCCATGAGAAGTTGTTGAATTAAGATTTCCCAAGGTTTAATTACTAAGGATATGGAGCCTAATTTGGATAACTTATTTCATGAGAATGTTGGTGCTTCCTCCAACCCAACAAATGATGTCATTTATCCCCGTTCTCTTCATAATTCTCATGATGAGGATGAATCACTAAGTAGGGTTACCATTGACCAATTAGAGAACATTGATAATCAATTTATAAATATTCAATAATGGATGAGTCAACAATACCTAGAAAGTGAGGCAATCCCATTGATTGAAGGATTAAAAAAAATGGTTCAAAGTGATAAAATTGATGTTGATTCATTGGGTGGCCTTGCTTATATTGTTGACACTACTATCATGCCAATCAAAAGTTGTGTTGAAACCCTTGGTTACTCCCAACCAACTAGTCAAGTAAATCATTCCATTCCTATGCCTACATCCTTTCCTAGTGTGCCTACATTTACATCTTCTATCATTAATACTTCTATGCACAAAATGTTAATCCTACACATGTTAGTCATAAGGGCAATCACATTAAACAATATTCTTACATGCCTCCTTGAGTGAGTCTTGTATTTATATTCCAATCAGTTCCTATACCTACATATCATAGTGTTTCAGCTCGTTACTCTCAACCTCCACCTACATACAACAATGTTACTCCTCCATCACAATCCAATATGTCTAATTTCAATCCATCCATCGAAACAACCATTAACAACCTAGTCCAAAATATTACATCCCTACAACAACAATTGGCTTTCATTACCCAATCTAAGTTTAATGTGCCCACATTTGATGTAGCGAGCCAATTATCTAATCAATGACATTGTTCGTGTTGTCCCTCCTAAACATGTGGAAGTGTACAATGGAAAAGGTGATCCCTTGACTCATGTGAAGTCATTTCAAACCTTATGTAGTGATTTTTCTCATGACCAAAGACTTATGGCTAAATTGTTTACTCAAAACTTTAGCGATAAAACTTTGTAATGGTATTGTTCTTGGTCTCCTTATTCTATTACATTATTTAAATAATTAGCTAATGATTTCATTCAAAAATCTCAAAACAATACTACTCCAAAGATTACTTTGATTAATTTGATTCATTGTAACCAAGGAGTTAACGAAAAAGTGACTAATTTTATTGGTCTAGATATAGACATTTTTATTCTCAAATTGCTTATCCTATACCTAATCATAATGTTCAAATAATTTTTATTGCTAATTTACAAAAAGAGATTAGGGATAAGATTCTATTTTCTAAGTTTACATCCTTTACACAATTGTGTGCAGTTCTTCATAATTATTAGCTTCAAGTGAGTCAATTTGAATAATCTCCTTCAATGGCTCTGGTTGATAAGAATGAGAGTGCTCAATAATCCTTTATGAAGTTTAAACTAAAAAAAGGATACATGAAGATAGTATAATATCAAGATTAATAAATAATAATATGTTGAAACTTCCTCCCGCCAAACCTTTTCCATCCTATCAATGATTCCAAAGCCTTTTGCCAATATCATTGTCAACCTAGTCATGATACTAAGAAGTGTTATACTTTAAGGAGTAAGATTCAAGATTTCATTGATAATAATACCATATCCATAGCTAGTGTGAATGAAAAAGGAAAAAGAAATGTAGCTCCTCCTAATCAAAATCTTCAAATCTTCACTAATCCTTGTTGGCATTGTATTCTCATTGATGTCACCTGGCAAGTATGTCAACCGGTATGCAAGATGTTGTTACCGGCATTGGAGATTGTTGGAATATTGATGTTAACTGGTATGCAAGTTGATGTTATCAGTATGCAAATTGTTGGCATGTTGATGTCAACTAGTAAGTTTGTCAACTGGTAAGTAAGCAAACTAGGTAAGTACGGTCCGAGATAACATGACCTAACCTGTAGAATATAAAAGTGCATGATATGAAGGTTAACCGGTTATTGTATATTGGTAGAATGTTTGGTCGATGACTGAGTTTGAACCTACATAATCAAGTAAGTTGGATGTTGACATAGATGTCACATGGACTCCAAGTGGTGAACGTGCAGTGGTAGGTGAATGGTGCGTCGGCGAGGTAGTTGTCGACTAGGTCTGTATTAAATGTTGACTGCGAAAATCATGGATTGGTTGCAAAGGATTGCAGCTCAAAGCAGATCGAAGGGCAAAGATTTTATTCTTTAACATTATGATTGAAGTAGGATATTTGATTGTCTTGTTGATCTGGAGAAAGAAACAATCAGATCATTTATTGTGATCGACAAAATCAAGACCGATGAATAGAGTCCAGTTTGCTAAATATAATAAATGTTTATATGAAGAATAAAAAAGGATAGAGATTTTTCTAACCTATTGCAAGTTGTTGATTCAAGAAGATGAGATCTGATTTGATACAGATTGTAGTCGGTGAAGAAAACCCTAAGTGCAAGAAGTTTGAGTTTTTTTTGGCGGGAAAGCATGTGTATAAATATGCAGAACAAAAACTTAAGTTGTAAGAGAGAGGATGCTAGATGATTGATGAGAAAGTGTTATTCTTCCAGGTAGATTAGGTTGAGTATTGATAGAAAAATATTGAAGTGACTGAGTTTTAGTCGATGAACTGGTAAGGAAGGTTTAACCGGCAAGGTTTAAGGTAACTGGTAGACAGTTACAAAGTGTAATCATTCATCTAACTGATAGTGTCTGAACGGGTAAAATAGCAGTAGAGAGTGAAGGAGAGAAGACAAAGTGTGAGAGGAAATCTGACAAGGCCAAAACTAAGTTAAAAATATTCAGATAGAGCGAACAAAGAACCGGTAGAGAAGAGAAGTAGTGTAGCAGAAAAGAGTTCAATCGATAGAGTGAATAGTTTCCATGTGTTGCAAAACTCATTTGTAACCAGGTTTTTATCATTGTATTGATTTTATATTTCATTATATTTCATTGAGTGGGTGATCAGTTCAAGGGTTGGTGCTCAAAATATATTAGGGGTTGGTGCTCCTTTGGGTAGGCACCCTAATAGGGAGTTTGCTAGAAAGTGCTCAACAAAGATGTTTAAGTCCAATGGTTCAATTTATTTCTAAAAGACTTGTTTGTGTCTATTGTATATGTTTTCAAAATCATTCTTGAGGTCTTCATGCTAAGCAACTCATGCATCACTTCCCTAACAAACTCCCCTTTTGAGTGAGCTCATTACCTTACTCATCATTTATTAGTTATGTCAAACCATTACATTTTTTTCCAACACACTCCTCTATCCTTCTGGCATGTTTCTAACTATTCTCTATCATCACAAGCACCTCCAATTGGTTTAGGGAACTAGATGAAGGTTTTGTTCAAAAAACTTGTTTCATTTTATTGTTTTTTGTTCCTAGATTCACTTGCTCAAACCAACTCCTTAAGTATCAAAACCCAAAAATGCTTCACAAGGATTTCATGGAGGTTTCTCAAGGTTAATTCATTGTCTTGTAATGTCTTTCAAAGATCTCTCCAAACTGAATGAGCTCAAGGTGATCGGGTTCCCTGTTTGGTGTGTATGAGGCCTAAAAGGGCTAGTAGCCTGTGGAGAGCTAATTGGCACTTTTTTATTCACCCAACCCAATGATGGGAAATTCCTCCAAAATAATTATCTTGGTTGATGTTTTAGAGGTATAAGATAATATATTTTCATGGTTTAGGCCTCTGTCAATGAAGAATGAGGATTGTCCACTATTTATGGCACTTTAGTAGGGTTTCAAGAGGGTTTTCAAGCTTGCTTTATCAAATACACTTCTCCTTCATGAACCAAGGCCTAAAACAGACCATTTGGCTCTAACACACCTTGGAGATCACTATTCAAACACATTACACTTGTCATTTTTTGAAACACTTGGCATACTAGCTGTAAAAGATGACAAAAACAATCATTTTCACTGTTTTTCTGACTTTTCACTGTTATTTCTGCACAATGGAGGGTTAGAAATTCTCAAATTCTTGCACCAAAACATATATAAACCTTTTATAAACAATTTAACTCTACCTTGAATAAGTATGGTGAAGACTTCATGCATAGAAGGTTTCAAAGACAATCTTGGGGCCAAAAACCAATATATTTCCCAAAACAGGGAGTTCGCTGCCCTTTACAAACAGTGATACTTTTTAATGCAAAAATGGATAAACCAAGGTGATCCAATCCCTTAAAAAAGCTTCTAGGATAGGTGTAGACCTCTATCCATGTTTGTTTCAATACTTGATGCTTAGAATCCAAATTTTGAGCATAAAGGAAGGTTATTAGCCAAGTTAGACAACTTGCCTAATAAGTGCTCAAACTCATCTTTTCCATCACAACCCTAGCATAAAAGAAAATTATGTACATTATATACATGCATAAAAAATTTACCAAATCCATTTTGTGGGAGTCCAAGCCTAGATTAGTCAAGTTGCTACATTTTTAGACCCCAAACCCTTGACAGGGCAGTGAGCACACAAAATGAAATAAATTTTATCTAATCAACTTGCAAATGAAAAAAAAATGCAAATATTACTTGGAGAGAAATGGATAACCACTAGGAAAACTTCTTAGAGGGTACAATACGGACAAAATATGCTATAGTACGGACTGTTACTCAAAACAAGTTCAAATTGCCATGAAAACCTGAAAAATTGCACTCCTTTTATTGAAAAATGACTTTGTTTCACATCTACCAACCCTATACAAGGAATATGGTGGCCTATTTAAAGGTTTTTAGAGTTATTTAAGATGTACTATATGGACATATTGCTGTAGCATGGTTTTTCACATTTTTTACTTCAAAAATGATAACTTTTCAACAAGGTGAGCAACATTTGTTGCACAAAAATGACATCTTTGACAACTAAACTTTATCAACTCATCTAAAAAACTAATACATGCTTAAAAACACTTAGTAAACATGTTTCAATGCTTTGGAAGGCATTTTGAGACCTTTTAGGCAATTTTACACATTTTTGCCAAAATTGTCAACTCAAGTCCTGAAAAGCAAAACTTGACCTCTTGAGCACAAAATGAGGTCAAAACCACTAGACAAGACACAAAAAAACCTAAAAAAACATCATAAACCTAACACAAGACATTAAAAACATGAAAGCATGAAGTACTCAAAAAGGAGAGTTTTCACTCAACTAGGTGCTCCTGCACCATACTCCCCTAAAGACAAAGAAGTCATGTGACTCCTTGAGGCAGCAAAGAAGAAGGTATTCCAGCTTGCTGAAAGTTGGCTTTAGGTATCCATGTGGCCTTTGAGAGAGGCTTATGCTTCCATTTGATGAGGTGCTCCATATAGGTGTGATTCCTTTTCTTCTTTAGAACCCTGGATCTAGAACCTGTTCTGCTTGAGGAATAGAGAGAGAAGAGAAAGAACAATCAGAAAGGGATTGTGCAACATCTAAAACACTTTTAATCTCCTTAGGTGGCTGCCCCTTTAAAGCAATCAAATTTGCAACATTAAAAATGGGAGACAAAGAAATATCAGTAGGCAAATCAACTTTGTAAGCATTAGACCCATACTTAGCCAAGATTTTGCAAGGGCCTATTCTTCTCATCTGACGTTTTCTTGGAACTCCTTTTTGTAGCCTTGCCTTATTCAAATGAACCATCACACAATCTCCTACAGAAAATTGAACATCTCTCTTTGTGACATCCACTCTTGCCTTGACTTTTTGGGAGGTATCCTGAAGAGCCTTTCTCACTTGCTCATGAACCTCCTGATGAATACTAAGAGGGGGGGGGGTGAATTAGTATACCAAAAAATACTATACTTAAACACTTTAATAGTCTAGTAGTAAACTGGTAAAATAGTTTAGCAAACAAACTAGTTAACACACATGCAAACCAAATAGCAAATAATGCATTCACCCACAGAAGCACAATCACTATAACACAAGAGATTTTGACGTGGAAACCCAAATGGGAAAAACCACGGTGAGATGAAACTCACAAGTAACTTTTTGCAGAATAGTAACCAGACTGGTTAAGGTCAGATCAGTTAAGGTCATACAATGTTCTTTACCACAACAGATCCTGTTAGGAATCTCAATCTCTATTAGGAGATAAGTCCGATTAAAGACTACCTTGTGAGAGGATTTTAGATCCACAGATGTGAACCACCTTGTTAGAGGATTTACAAAGGCTTTTCTGGGCCTACCTGGTTAAGGGTTTCTAACTTGTCAAAGATGTGAGTAATCAACAAGTGAATGATCTAGCAAATGGTGCAATCTGCTTGATTAGATCCATTGTAGCTCATAGCTAATGCATTTAAGTATTACTTCAGTCTTTAGTAACTCCTTACAACTCACAGACTTGATCTTCTTAGTTAAGATCGCACATTCAAGAGCTCATCAAAAAAGCACAAACCCTATCAGCTCCACACATATACTAAAACCCTAGACATGATGTCCTTAAAAGGAATCTGATTTTATGTCGGTCCAATAGGATTACATTGCAAGTTCCTAGGCTCATTGTATCTAGACACATTTGGTAACATGACACAAAATCATCATCAAAGTGTTGATGGATGGTAACTCATCACAAAAATATACTGGTTGGTAATTCATCACATAGTATTACCAGTTTGTGCAACTTTCTAGTTACCGGTTGGTTACTCAGAGTAATACCAGTTTAATGGATTACTGGTTGACAAAAATTGAAGACTGGGAAAAAGATAACTGTCACTTTTGGCTCCTTTGCTCTGCTCTGCTTGAGATCCTTAAACCACTTGATCTCACTATGCCACTTGGGTCTTTATATTGTTTGAGATCGGTAAACACTTTCTACATAACAACAGTAGTCTAAGGACTACAACATGATACTGGTTTGGAACAATTACCAGTTGAGCATAATTCATACATTCTCAAAGTGATCTCATAGAAAGTGTATGTCCATCAATGACAATTACAATATAATCATCAAAATGCCAACAATCTCCCCCTTTGGCATTGATGGCAACACAGGAAAAATTTTGACTTCTAAGTGTTTTACAACAAAATTATGTCATAAGTAAAATTACTCCCCCTAAGCATATACACTATCCCTTTTGTAGAAAATACAATGTATACTACTTTCTTACTGAGATAAACATGAAAGAATGAAAAGCATGCATCAAAATTGTAAATACAAAATACTAGTCCCCCTTTGCCAATAATGACAAAGTACAGATGAAAAACCCCTGTTCCATTAGCTTTAAAAACTGATTTAAAATTTTTATGACAATAAAGAGTGAAACTTGTCAAAAACTCATTTAAAATTTTGCATAAATGTCTTCATGGATAAATACCATGATTCAAGCAATGAGGTAGCAACCTCATTCTCCATTTGCATCTGATAAACCTACTCCTCCATGGCATCCATGGTACTCATCTCTTGAGTAACCGTTAGGGCATCTATATTGAGGTAGCATTTCTGGAGAATTTGCAGTCTTGGTAGTAGGACCAGTTGAAGTTCATGCAAATTACATGTCTAACTACTTATCTCCACCTCTATTCTTGCAGATTGAAGTTGAAACCGGTGAGTAGTTTGTCCATATGTGGAGAAGGAATCATATGGCATCTTGAAGGTGCTAATAAATGACTGCATATCAGATTGCAGTTTGTCCTTCTGAGTGAGCACATCATCACAAAATAAATGAGGTTGACAAATCTTGCTAAGTAATAGATTGCCCTCATCCATTGCATCTCTGATGTCCTTTTGTGCCTTCTAAAGTTCTGACCGAAGCTCATTCAACTTCTTCACCAAGGCAATGTTCAGAGCCTTTTCATGCTCCTTTTTGGCATTTTTTTCTGCAACTTCTTCCAGGCTTTGGACCTAGTCTTCCACAACTGTACATAGAAGCTTTAATTGGGCAAGTGAGGAATCAACACTAGGGAGGTTTGTACCGGGTATCAAATTGGTGAGTGTTTCCACTGTAGTTTGGATAACATCTTCATCCTTTTTCCTTCTTAGAGCATCCAATCACTCTTGAGCAAGCTTAATGCTCTACAATAGCTCCGATTCATTTGCAGACTGGAGGTCAATAGGACTGGTAATGCCAACCAATTTGGCTTGACTACCGGTTGCCTTTGGAGTCTCCATTTGAGTTCTCTGTGCCACTTCTTCTTTCTCTTTGGCTCTTTTCTTGTCTTCTTCTGCCTTCTTTTTCTCCTCTTCTTTCCACTTCTCTTCATCTTCATCCTTTTTCTTCTCCTCTTCTTTTCTCTTCTCCTCTTCCTTTTTCTTCTCCTCTTCCTTTCTCTTCCCCTCTTCCTTTCTCTTCTCCTTTTCCTTTTTCTTCTCCTCTTCCTTTCTCTTTTCTTCCTCTTTCTTTTTCTTCTCATCCTCTTTCTTCTTTTCCTATTCTGCCTGTTCTGTCTTTTCTTTCTCCTATTTCTCCTTTTCTTCCTCTACCTATTTTCTCTTGTCTTCCTCTTGTTTCTTCTTCTCTTCTATTTTTACTGGTGCATCTGGAATAACATTATCACCATTTAAGGAATCAACATCAATCGGTTCCATTTGAGTGGTGACCGGTTCTCCTTCATTGTTGTATACTTCATCCGATTGAGTGACTTCCAATTTTTGCCCTGCTTTCCTGTTGGCTTCAGCCACTTCATGTAGTCTTAAAGCTAATTGAGCAAGGGAGTGGGTATCTTTGACCACTTCCAGAACTTTTCCTTCCAATAACAGGAGACTTCTTCTTTTCATGAAGAAGAGGCCCTTATATCTCTCCACCACTTGATACAGTTTTGTTTTAGGCACATCAGGAAAGTATTGTGCAAATACTTCCTCTCTTATTTCTTGTTCCTTTTTTATGGAAATGCACCACTTGTTGTCTAAAGAACTATACAAAGAATCAGGTGTCTCAGACTTAATTTCTGATGGCCATTGGTCATTAATACATAAATAATTGATAACTTCCTGTTCAACTTCTTTCTTTTCATCATCATTAAAATCATCAAAGCACTCTTTCAAATCACCGAGTACTTTTCTTCTAATATTCTTAATTTTTCTTTGACAACGTGTCAAAGGTTTGTAAGAGGAAATATCAATATTTACTGGTGCAGATGTTGCAGGTTCACTCTTTGTCTTTTTCCTCGTTTGTCTAGTCTTCTTAGGTTGTTCATCATAGACAGTGTCGTTGGAGTCTGGTGTATTTCTTTTTGTCTTCCACTTCCTCTCGAAGACTTTGGTAGGTGCCGCTTCTGGTTTCTTCTTTACTAGTGACTGCTTGGTCACTTTGGGACTTGTTGGAGTAATCGGTGCTAATGCTAAAGGCATTGCCTTTCCCTTATTTACTGAGGGTTCTTGAACAGGTGTAACTCTTTCTAGATAGGTGTCAGTTCTCTTTGCCTTTGGATCAAGAGGTGAGGCAAGTAGGGTAGAGGCATACCCATCCAACATATCATACATTACCTCATATCCCATTGCTTCCACTTCTTCCTATCTAGGATCAACCACCTCCATTATGCACTCATCAACTTTGATTGTGAAGCAGATGTCTTCCTCATAATTTTTGACTATATCACCGGATATTCTTACTCTTTGATTCATTTTGCATTTGAACTCATCAAAGTATTTGTTCAACACTTCCGGATAGCTGGTTCCAACTACTTGTAGGCTTTCCTTGATTTGCTTTGTCACCGGTTTGTCAGAAGACCACTAAATATCACCTACTCTAGGAAAGTAGCCTTGGAAGTAAAAGAACAACCCAACCAATAGTTGTCCAAACTTAAATTTTAGGGCATTATCCTGTTTGATCAACTTGAGGTTCAACAGAAGTTGTCTTTGCATACCAGTGCACAGATCAAATGATGCATCTTCCTTGATCATCCTATGGGCAGCATTTACCGCTACAACAGAGGCAAAGTTGATTCTATTGGCATGGAATGTCCGGTATCCTATCACCATACATGCATATTTGATAAGATCATCCTTGATTGAATTGACAATCATTCCCTGTGAATCACTCATAGAACCGATGAGTTTGGTCATTTCTATCTTGCTAATCTTTCTTAGGGCTGACACTTCACCAATATTGTAGAAACCGGTGATTGCATGAATCACTTCTAGTGTGATATCATGCATCCTCTCTAAGTACATCTTATCACTATGTACTCTGCTCAAAATAATTCAAATGTGATCATCCCAAAATTCTTCAAGAAAATAGGCTGCGTTGTGAAGTTTTTTCTTTTCCAAAATGCTGAATTCTGGTTTAATCTTCTTATCCTTTCTGCAGAGAAGACTCAACTAGGAATGGATCATCAGAGATCCTAGGTCTTCAATCTTGGAGTCAATGAAATTTGAAATGCCTTCTTCCACTATGACACCAACACGTATTTGAGATAGGGCTTGTATTTTGCCTTCCGTTGAATGAAGTCTATAGAATCAACGGGTGCACTAGAGCTAGCATGTGATGCTGAAGCCATGATAAACAGGGAATTTTGAAAAATACCTTCGTAGATCAAAATTTAGGGCTTCGCAATTTGAACTTTTCTATACACTCCTTCAGCTGCTGAAATACCGCTTTGCGTTCTACACTTCTCCAACAGATGTTTTCTTCAGATTCTTCTTCAGGATTTTGATGATTTCTTTGGATCACAATGTAAATCGCTTTTCTTCTCTTTGCACTTGAAAACTTCTTTGCTCAAAAAATGATAGTGAGAAATGATTTGAAAATTCCTTTTAAATAGATTCCCCACCTACCATAATAAATGCTCCACTATTAGGGCGTAAACCCTAATTTTCCTTTTACCGTTTCCTATCTTCTGCCAACTGACACATTTCACATATCGATTAAGATCTTTTACCAGTATCAACTGGGGGTTTGTGATATTTCACTGTTTTCTCCCCCTAAGCTTTTCTGATGCTTAGTTTGCCAGTTCAATGACTTCCACACTGGGTGCAGAAATCGGTTCTTCTTGAATCACTTCTTGTGGCTTCTTCTTCTAGGTTTTCTTCATATCTGCTTGAATAATTTCAACATCAATTTTTCCTTCCGAAGTGACCAGTATATTATCTGATATACTCTTTCTACTTCTACAGAATCTTGCTGAATGACCTGGTTTGTTGCAATGATAGCAAAACATTCCAAGTGCTCTCCAAGGTCCATTATTCATGTTTCCATTCTTCCTTCTTCATGTTGCAGCAATGTGACCATGACCATGGCAAATCATATAGATTGCTCTCCATCTGGGTACTGCTTGATAGCCACTGCTACCTGACTAATGACTATAGGTATTAAACCAGTTTGGGTTTTGGTTCCTAGAGGGTTTAGGAAAAACTCCTTGATTCCTTTGAGGATACCTTCTGGTATTGTGCATGACAGACCTGCATTCAAATGCTCTATGCCCAAACTTGTTGCATGCATAACAATTATCATTGAATCTATTGGATCTAGGCTTATGTTTAGAAAATAAGGAAAATTATTGTAAGCCTTGCTTCTACATACATTAGCAGTGTGTCCTTCTTTGAGACAGTTAAAGAAAACAGGTTTGAAATTTTGCTTACCTTTATCCTTTGATGCTAGTTGGTTCTTTGATGCTGCAGTTTTTGTTCCAGAGGTCTCACTTTCCTCATATTTAGAGAAACCAAGTCCATTGGTATTCTTTACCAGTTTGGTTGATTCAAGCTTCTGCTCTAGCTTGACAGAGCTCTTGTTGAATTTGGCAAGTATTTCCTTTGACTCAGTGAGTTCTTTGGAAATGGCAGCGTTGGATTCCTTCAAGGTTGCATTCTCAGAGATAGCCATGTTTAGTTCACCTTGCACTTCTTCTTTTTCCATTTTGCTTCCATGAAGACGAGCGGTAAGTGCACGGATCTCTTGCTTCAGCTTGGAGATCTCATGATCTTTATCTTTTACTAGATCTTCAGCTTTCCTCCAGTTCTCAAGCTCTTGACACATTCTGATAGTTAGGCCTTCAAGTTCCCTTCTTAGGTTGGCATTGGACTCATTCATTTTTTCAACTTCTTGAATTAGGGCTTCCATGTCTGCTTCATCAAAAGAACTATTTTCAGTTAGCTCTATCAGTTTTTTATCATGTTCTCTTCTCTTTGCCTAAGAGGCCTTATATTTGACCATAAGTTCACCATATGCTTTCTTAGACTGAGTGAGCCGATGAGTAAGCTTCCTCACAATGTATTCCCGCATATCTCTTTCCAAGTGGTTAGACTTATAGAAAGGTTGGCTCTGATACCAATTGATGAATACTAAGAGAGGGGGTGAATTAGTATACCAAAATATACTGTACCTAAACACTTTAATAGTCTAGCAGTAAACCGAAAAAATAGTTTAGCAAACAAACCGGTTAACACACATGCAAACCAAATAGCAAATAATGCATTCACCCATAGAAGAACAATCACAATAACACAAGAGATTTTGACATGGAAACCCAAATGGGAAAAACCACGGTGAGATGAAACTCACAAGTAACTATCTGCAGAATAGTAACTAGACCGGTTAAGGTCATACAATGTTCTTTACTAGAATAGATCCTGTTAGGAATCTCAATCTCTATTAGGAGATAAGTCCAATTAAAGACTACCTTGTGAGAGGATTTTAGATCCACAGATGTGAACCACCTTGTTAGAGGATTTACAAAGGCTATTCTGGGCCTATGCGGTTAAGGGTTTCTAACTTGTCAAAGATGTGAGTAATCAACAAGTGAATGATCTAGAAAATGGCATATTCTACTTGATTAGATCCATTGTAGCTCATAGCTAATGCATTTCAGCATTACTTCAATCTTCAGTAACTCCTTACTTTGTTACAACTCATAGAATTGATCTTCTCAGTTAAGATCGCACATTCAAGAGCTCATAAAAAAATCACAAACCCTATCAGCTCCACACATATACTAAAACCCTAGACATGATGTCCTTAAAAGGAATCTGATTTCATGTTGGTCCAATAGGATTACATTGCAAGTTCATAAGTTCATTGTATCTAGACACATTTGGTAACACGACACAAAATCACCATCAAAGTGTAGGTGGATGGTAACTCATCACAAAAATATACCGGTTGGTAACTCATCACAGAGTATTACCCGTTTGTCCAACTTTCTAGTTACTGGTTGGTGACTCAGAGTAATATCGGTTTAATGGATTACCGGTTGACAAAAATTGAAGACTCGAAAAAAGATAACTACCGCTTCTGGATCCTTTGCTCCATTCCGCTTGAGATCCTTAAACCGCTTGATCTCTCTATGCCGCTTGGGTCTTTATACCACTTGAGATTGGTAAACACTTTCTTAATAACAACAATAGTCTAAAGACTACAACATGATACCGGTTTGGAACAACTACCAGTTGAGCATAATTCATACATTCTCAAAGTGATCTCATAGCAAGTGTGTGTCCATCAATGACAATCACAACATAAACATCAAAATGCCAACACCTCCTTCATGGACTGATCTATGATATCTGTTGTACCACTCTTAGGATGGAAGTTAGTTATATCCCTCAACTCCATTATACCCCTTGGATGCATACCATAAACAACTTCAAAAGGGCTTTTACCTGTAGACTGGTTGACACTATCATTGTAGGCATATTTTGCTTGATGAATGAGCTAATCCCAACTCTGTCCATATTGCTTTGTCAAACACCTAAGCAAGTTTCCAAGAGACTTGTTCACAACCTCAATTTGACCATCAGTTTGTGGATGATAAGCTAAACCAAAAGAGAGATTAGTAACCAATCTCTTTCACAATGTTTTCCAGAAATGACCAAGAAATTTTACATCTCTATCTGAAACAATGCTAGTACACGAACCATGTATTCTAACAACTTCTTTGAAAAACAAGTAAGCAATATGACTTGCATCATGTGTTGTCTTACAAGGAATAAAATGGGCCATTTTGCTAAATCTGTCAACTACTACAAAGATCCTATCAAATCCTACTTGAGTTCTAGGTAATCTTACCACAAAATCCATACTAATGCAATCCCAAGGCCTATGTGGAATGGGAAGAGGCTGATATAAACTAGCATTGGAGGAATTACCTTTTTCTTTCTGACATACCAAACACTGCTCAACATGTTGGCATTACGTGAACCAGTATGAGGACATGATGACATTATATGTTGTCATTGATGTCAATATGCTGAAGAGGAGAAAACTGATATATGTGATCACCCGTATGTTACCAAGAACCGGTATATGTGAGAACCGGTATAACACTATGAACTGGCATTTGTACCAAAGTGAAGTGGTGTTTTTTTTTAAGGTGAACCGACATGTGGCTATGGGGACTGACATATGGAAGCTTTGTATGACTACTAGTTGGTAGTCTCAACTTTAGGGTTTTCGGTTGAAGTGCCTCAAGCCTGTGTGACTCAATTGGTGACTTTGTGTGATGAGCTAGTATTGTAACAAAGAATAGATCATGTTGCCACATCAACCTTGTGCACGTGAAGGATCTTGCATGAAGGAGATTTTTCCTATCTACCTCAAGAATGTGCAAAGTCTATAAATGGTGATAATGCGTGATGGGTTATCAGCCGCCATGAAATCGGTGGAAAATGAATGATGGAGAACATCTTGAGATAGGTTCAAGACTATTGCATTTAATGCTATGTGCTCAATGGTCAAGATTGAACCATTTGAATTGCTTAGGCTAACAGGTTTAGGGTTTAGGGTTTAAGCTACCGACCTATCTGTTTCCTATAAGGTTGATGTTGTGTTTCTTTATGAGGTTGTTGGCAAAAGTTGTGTGTGAGTATCCAAGTGAAGAGATACGTGATTCTTGCCAAACCAAAAGAGAGAAGTGATACCTACAGAGTGTAAGTGCAGAAGGTGAAGAGGAGCTAAAGAAGATCTACATTGGCATTGAGTGCTGTTACCAGATCGTTGTAATACTTGTTGATCTCTAACCACTTCAATAGTTGGGAAATCCCTTAACAGGGTAGCTTTAACTGGCTTACTATAAATCCTTTAACAAGGTGACTCAAAACCATTGAGTTCTTGAAATTCTCTAACAAGGTAACCTCTAACAGGGTTTAACCCTTAACCGGGTATTCTAGCCATCCCTTAATCTAGTGATCTCTAATAGGATCGGTTGCTAACAGAACCTATTGTATCAGTCTTTAACCAGACAAGGCTCCTAATAGAGTGTACTTCTAAAGAGTTCAAAAATAGCTTGTGGGAATTCATCCCCTCATGGTTTTTCCTAGTTGGGTTTCCATGTGAAAAATATGTGTGTCATATGTGATGTCCTTTTCATGTGATGCTATGTTGTTTTCTATCAAGCAGTGAATCATGTTGATCTAGCTATTTATATATATATCTTTGATGGTAGATTACCTATTCATGCACTAGGGTGAAATGGAAATGAAGTATTAGATTGTATGAGAAGATAAGTGTCAACCGGTTTATGCTTGTCTCAATTATTCTAGGTTTTGCTAGTTGTACTATGTTTAAGACAAGAGTTACTGTCTGTCTACCTATGCACAGTGTCTGTTGACAAACCGATTTTAAGATTGTGTTTTTGTTTGTACTGATTCACCCTTCCCTCTTAGCACCGGTTTGGTACTATCCGTTCATCATTGAGTTATCAATTGGTATCAGAGTGTCCTCTAGGTCCTCTATGTTATAAGCTTAACCACTTGAGGTAAAGATCCCAGTCTAATGATGAAGAGGGAAGGTCCAAAGTTAAACAGAGAAAATTTTAGTATATGGAAAGACAAAATGAAGATATACATCAGAAGCATGGGTGCTCAACACTGGAGCTATGTTGAGAATGCATATGTTGCCCCTACCGGTACTCTCACTGATGACCAAAAGAGAGAGATGCAGGGGAATGGGCAAGTCATGGAAGCCCTAATTAGTAGTTTACCTGACATTGAGTTTATTGATGTCCAAGATAAGGTAAATCCCAAAGAGGTATGGGATACTCTTGAAAATATCTATGGCAATGATGAGTATGTAAAACAAGCTAAGGAAGAAAGCCTTAGAGGGAAGTTTGAAGACATGTAGATGGTTGAAGGTGAGACCATTCAATAGTATGGAATAAGAATCAAAACTGTTGTTGGAGATATCAAGAGTGTAGGTGGTAAAATAGAAGATTCCATTGTGGTAAGTAAAGTCCTGAGATCCTTATTACCAGTCTATGCAATAAGGGTTGCTTCTATTTAGGAGTTGAGATCAATAGACAAGACTAAGGTATCCCTAGACTCCATCATTGCAAAGTTGACAGCCTATGAGATAAATAGTTTTGATGGTAGTGTTCAAAAGATTGAATCAACTTTTAAAGCTTCTATTGTACCATCCAGAAAAGGAAAAGAAGCTAGCACTAGTGGTGAACCAAGACAAAGCAGAGAAATGGATGATGAGGAGATTCTAATGGCATTTGAAGCTCTTCTTGCTAGGAAACTTCCTAAAGGAACTAGCAAATATAGAAGTAAGCTCCCTTTGAAATGCTTTTCTTGTAACTAGATAGGACATATTGATGTAAACTATCCTGATGGTGACAACAAGGACAAACCGAAAAGGTTCAAGAAATTCAAAGGAGGAAACTAGAGAAACTATTTTGTGGTAGTTGATGAAGGTGTCATAGATGAGGAATCAGAAGATGAAGAAAATGAAGATATTGTGTTTGTTGCTATCAAGGAAGATGTGTCAGACAAGAAGGCTCTTGTCTCCCACTTTGATAAATCCAATGAGTGGATTATTGACAGTGGTTGTTCTCACCATATGACGGGTGACTGGAGCAAGTTTCTATCCTTGGAAGAATATGATGATGGTGTGGTTCACTTTGGCAATGATGCACCATGTATGGTCAAAGGTAGAGGGTCCATCTCTCTGAATGGAAAGAGTAGTTTTGACAATGTGTATGGGGTTGATGGTCTTAGACACAACCTTCTGAGTGTTGCCCAGTTGACTGACAATGGTTTCACTCTGGAATTCAAGAATGGTGAATTGGTGGCCACCGGCATGCATACCAAAGGTAACCTATTTCAGTTGAATGCAAATACAAGTACATGTCTTATGGTTAAATTTGATGATAGCTGGATATGGCATAGGAGACTCTGCCATGTAAACTTTGATAACATTGTGAAGGCCAGTAAGATCAAGGAAGTTAGAGGGTTGTCGGTGCTGAACAAATTAGAAAATACCTTGTGCAGAGAGTGTAAACTAGGGAAAATGTCTTCCTCAACCTTTAAAGGTAAACCTTTCACTGCTAACAATTTTCTTGATCTTGTGCATACTGATTTGTATGGTCCTATGAAAACTAGGAGTGTGCAGGGTGATAGGTACTTCATGATTCTCACTGATGACTGCTCAAGAATGATGCGGGTCACATTCCTAAAAGATAAGTCTGAAGCTTTTGTGAAGTTCAAAGCTTTTAGAGCATTAGTGGAGAAGGAAAGCGGTAAAAGGATCAAGTGCTTGAGAACTGATCAAGGAGGGGAATTCACTTCTAGTGAATTCAACAAGTACTGTGAAGAACATGGCACCAAGAGGAAACTATCTGCCCCTCAGACTCCATAGCAAAATGGCCTAGCATAGAGGAATAAATAGACTGTGGTTGAAGTAGCTAAAACTATGTTGATTCAAGGAAAGGTAGCTCACACCTTTTAGAGAGAAGCGGTGAGCACTACAGTGTACACAATGAACTGGGTACTCATCAAGAAAGGTAAGGATAAAACTTCTTATGAGTATTAGATTGGTAAGACACCTATGGTTAGCTATTTTAGAGTGTTTGGTAGCAAATGTTACATCAAGAGGAGCGAACGCTAGAGCAAATTTGATGCGAAATGTGATGAGGGAATATTCCTAAGGTATTCTGCTAAGAGCAAATCTCTTAAGTGTTTCAATAGTAGGACTCAGAGAATTATGGAAAGCATCAATGTAAGAGTTGATGAAACCTCTAAGAAAACTGAGGAAATCGACAGTGAGCAAGCTGTAAATGAACCAGTTGTAACCTTCTGGGAACTGGTTGTCAGTCAACCAATTACTAGTAATAGTGTTCCTACACCAGTAGATGTAGATGCTGATACTGATGGAAATGAGGATGAAGAAGAAAAGCAAGAGTAATCTATTAAGACCATTCCTCGGTATGTCAAGCTGAATCATGATCCTAAGAAGATCATAGGAGATAAGGATGCAGGAATCCTTACAAGAAGTAAGGTCAGAGAAAACTCATGTATGATCTCTATATGTGAGCCTAAATCATTCAAAGAGGCACATAAAGATGAAGACTGGATCAAGGCAATGGAAGAGGAACTTGACCAGATAGAGAAAAATGGTACATGGTCTTTGGTACCCAAACCTAAGCATAAAAATGTCATTGGCACCAAATGGGTTTTCAGAAATAAGACAAATGAGGATCGCACAGTGATTAGAAACAAAGCCAGACTGGTGTGTAAAGGATATGCCCAAGAAGAAGGAGAAGACTATGGAGAAACCTTTGCTCCTCTAGCTAGATTGGAAGGAGTTCGTATGCTTCTTGCATATGCAGATTTTAAAGGATTCAAAGTATATCAAATGGATGTAAAATCTGCATTTCTAAATGGTGTCCTTGAAGAGGAAGTGTATATAGAGAAACCACATGGGTTTGCCCTATCTGAAGACAGTGACATGTTGTGTAGGCTACATAAAGCCTTATATGGTCTAAAGCAGGCACCTAGAACATGGTATGCACATCTACATTCCCATCTTGTGAAGATTAGTTTTGAGAGAACAAGCGAAGATAGCAATATCTACTTGAAGTCTGAAGGAGATCAGATCCTGATCTGTAAGGTATTTGTTTATGACATTATCTTTGGTGGAGATGACAAGATGAGTCATGAGATTGTGGATGAGATGAAGAAAGAGTTTGAGATGTCACTCATAGAGGAGATTAAATTCTTCATTGGACTACAGATCTAGTAGATGAAAGATGGAATCTTTATCACCCATTCCAAGTATGTCAAAGAGGTGTTGAATACCTTTGGCATGGAAGATAGCAAACTGGTTGGTACACCGATGGTGACCAGTGGTAAACTATCCAAAGAGGATGACTCAACATTGGTTGATGAGAAGGAATATCGATGAATCATTGGTAAGTTGCATTATGTAGTGCATAGCAGACCATATATTGCACATGCAATTGACATTACTGCAAGGTTCCAGAAAAACCCAAGAGAATCCCACTTGGTTGCAGTCAAGTGAATTCTTAGGTATTTAAAGGGAACTATTGATTATGGATTGTGGTATCCATATAGAAAGGATATCAACTTGAAAGTATTCATAGATGTTGATTGGGCAAGTAATGTGGACGACCGGAAGAGCACAACCGGTGGTGCATTCTTTCTCAATGGTGGATTGGTCTCATGGATGAGTAAGAAGTAGAGTTGTATCTCTTAGTCTACAACAGAAGCAGAGTATGTTGCAGCTTTCATGAATTGCACTCAAACAATTTGGATGAAGCATATATTGAATGGCTTCAAAGTTCCTATATCTGAACTAGTAAGTATATTTTGTGAGAATACTAGTGCAATTAACATCTCTAAGAATCTGGTTTTACATTCTAGAACCAAGCACTTTGAGCTTAAATATCATTTCTTGAGGGAAAAGGTTCAAAACAAAGAGATTGCACTGGAACATGTTTCCAGTAAGGAGGAGTTAGTATACATATTCACCAAGCCTCTCCCAAAGGCTATATTTATGTACTTAAGAGGTGAATTAGGGGTGCTGCCCCTTCAGCAGGTAAACTAAAGGTATATGCTCCACATTAGTCAAGTATTGCATAGTCAAATTTTTCTTCAGGATTGATGTGTTGAAGGATGCTACTCCTCAGGGGGGGCAGCATAATGGAATAGGGAAGCTTGTGCCTCCACTTTGGCATTGTTGTCAAAGGGGGAGAAGAAGTGAAGCGGAGAAGATATCTATAGAAATTAGGGGAGAAGATGTGAAGCTGAGAGATATCTTTGTATATTGCCATCAATGCCAAAGGGGGAGATTGTTGGCATTCTATGAACCGGTATGAGGACATGATGACATTGTATGTTGTCATTGATGTCAATATGCTAAAGAGGAGAAAACCGGTATATGTGATCACCCGTATGTTACCAAGAACCAGTATATGTGAGAACTAGTTAAACACTGTGAACTGGCATTTGTCCCAAAGTGAAGCAAAGTGTTTGTTTAAGGTGAACCAACATGTGGTTATGGGAACCGGCATATGGAAGCTTTGTATGACTACTGGTTGGTAGTCTCAACTTTAGGGTTTCTGGTTGAAGTGCCTCAAGCCTGTGTGACTCAATCGGTGACTTTGTGTGATGAGTTAGCATTATAACAAAGAATAGATCATGTTGCCATGTCAGCCTTGTGCGTGTGAAGGATCTTGCATGAAGGAGATTGTTCCTATCTAGCTCAAGAATGTGTGAAGTCTATAAATGATGATAATGCGTGATGGGTTATCAGCCACCATGAAATCGGTGAAAAATGAATGATGGAGAATGTATTGAGATAGGTTCAAGACTGTTGCATTTAATGCTATGTGCTCAATGATCAAGATTGAACCGTTTGAATTGCTTAACCTAACAGGTTTAGGGTTTAGGGTTTAAGGTACTGACCTATATGTTTCCTATAAGGTTGATGTTGTGTTTCTTTCTGAGGTTGTTGGCAAAAGTTGCGTGTGAGTATCCAAGTGAAGAGATATGTGATTCTTGCCAGACCAAAAGAGAGAAGTGATACCTACAGAGTGTAAGTGCAGAAGGTGAAGAGGAGCTAAAGCAGATCTACATTGGCATTGAGTGCTATTACCAGATCATTGTAATACCTGTTGATCTCTAACCACTTCAACAGTTGGGAAATCCCTTAATAGGGTAGCTTTAACTGGCTTACTATAAATCCTTTAATAGGGTGACTCAAAACCATTGAGTTCTTGAAATCCTCTAACAAGGTTTAACCCTTAACCAAGTATTCTAGCCATCCCTTAACTAGGTGATCCCTAACAGAATCGGTTCCTAACATAATCTATTGTATCAGTCTTTAACCGGACAAGGCTCCTAATAGAGTGGACTTATAAAGAGTTCAAAAATAGCTTGTGGGTATTCATCCCCACCATGGTTTTGCCTAGTTGGGTTTCCATGTGAAAATATGTGTGTCATATGTGATGTCCTTTTCATGTGATGCTATGTTGTTTTCTGTCAAGCAGTGAATCATGTTGGTCTCGCTATTTATATATATCTTTGATGGTAGATTACTTGTTGATGCACTAGGGTGAAATGGAAATGGAGTATTAGATTGTATGAGAAGATAAGTGTCAACCGGTTTATGCTTGTCTCAGTTATTCTAGGTTTTTTCGGTTGTACTCAGTTTAAGACAAGAGTTACTATCTGTCTACCTATGCATAGTGTCTGTTGACAAACCAGTTTTAAGATTGTGTTTTTGTCTGTACTAATTTACTCCCCCTCTCAGTACCAGTTTGGTACTATCCGTTCATCGTTGAGTTATCACAACATACCTCCTGATGTCTCTCTGCATCTTGGTCCAATAGTAGAATCTCTAAGCCAACTCTAAGGTCTTGTTGAGACCAAAATGTCCACTTAAGAACCCATTGTGCTTCTCTTGAATGAGGTTCTCTCTCATAGAACCTTTTGGAACACATAACTGTCCACCCCTGAATAACAAACCATCCTACAAAGTGAAATCAACATATGCACCACGGAAATGATTTTCAAAATCTTGACAAACTTTATAAGCTTTAGCAAAATCATCATCAGTAGGATACATATCTTTAAAACTATCAATACCAATGCTTTGTACTTGAATCTCATGAACAGTTAACAACCTTCTACTCAAAGCATCTGCTACTTTATTCAACTGACCCTTCTTATGCTTAAGAGTAAAAGTGTAAGCTTGCAAGTACTCTACCCATTTAACATGCCTATGATTTAGTTTATCCTGTGAGTTCAAGAAACTTAATGCCTGATTATCTATGTATACAACAAATTCCTTAGGAAGAAGATAATGTCTCCATTTCCTAAGTACCTGTACTAATGCATAGAGTTCTAAATCATAGGAAGATTAATTTTTCTTGGCATCATTCAACTTCTCACTAAAGATTGCAACTGGTCTATTGTCCTGACTTAAAACAGCTCCTACAACAATATTGCTAGCATCACATTCAATAGTAAAAAGCTTATCAAAACTAGTAAAATGAGCACTGGTTGAGAAGTTAATTAAATTTTCAATAATTCGAACCCTTTATTGGTTGCATCTATCCACTAAAACTTTATCTTTATACCCCCTTTGATTATATCTAACATAGGGGCACAAATCTCACTAAATCCCCTGATGAATTTCCTGTAAAATTATGCTAAACCATGAAAGCTTCTGACATCACTGGCTGTTTTAGGAGTTGGCCAATTGATTATTGCTGCAACTTTAGATTGACCCATTTTTCAGATTGCCTCCTAATACAACAAAACCAAGATAGATAAATTCTTGCTTGAAGAAATCACACTTTTCTAGATTAATGGTTAGCTATTCATCAGATAACTTTCTCAAACAATAGCTAAATGCTTTAGATGCTCTTCCTTAGTTTTACTGAAAATAAGATTATCATCTAAATACACAACAACAAACTTGCCAATGAAATCATGTAAAACTTCATTCACAAGTCTCATGAATGTGCTAGGAGCATTAGAGAGTCCAAATGGCATGACAAGCCACTCATAGAGACCCTCATTCATTTTGAAAATTATCTTCCATTCATCACCCTCTTTGATTCTTATCTGATGGTAACCACTCTTCAAGTCAATCTTATTGAAATATTGTGCACCCCCCAAGCAATCCATTAAATCCTCTATCCTGGGTATGGGAAATCTGTATCTGTTGGTGATCTTGTTGATGGGTCTAGAATCTATGCATAGTCTCCATGTTCTACCCTTCTTAGGTGCCAACACTGTAGGTATTGAACAAGGGCTAATGTGTTTCCTAATCAGTCCTTGGTCTAAGAGTTCTTGTATTTGTCTTACTACCTCTTCATTTTGTTCAGGGGTCATCTTATAGGCTGCCTTATTGGGTAAAGAGGCTCCAGGTATGAAATCAATCTGATGGCTAATGGCTCTAGGAGGAGGTAAGGCTATAGGTGTACCATCATTGATTATTGCTTTGAAGTTATCAAGGATCTATTGTACCTCATATGGTATCTCAACTTTCTTTACTATCTCTTCTTCTTTGGGTTCCTCTATGAGTGCAAACCCCACTCCTTCACCTTCTTCTAGTGTTTTTATGAATTCTTTCTCATCCACTAACAAGATGTTAGGCACTTTGTTGTTGTTTCTCTCTCCTTCTTCATTGAGGGATTGAATCTAATAGGTTACTTCATCTTTCTGAAATGAGTAGGAGTTTCTTTCTCCATCATGTTGTGCTTTCCTATCAAACTACCATAGCCTACCCAACAGTAGGTGGCAAACATCTATGGGAAGAATGTCACATAGAATCCTATCCATGTATCCACCTATGTGGAAATCTACCCAGGATTGCTCATTTACCAACACATGTTGTCCCTTGTTTAACCATATTACTTTGTATGGTTCCTTGTGTTGTATCCTAGGTAGTTCCAATTTATTGACTGCTTCCTTTGATATGATGTTATCTGTGGATCCTGAATCTATGATCACCTTACACACCTTTCCCATGATTTTACACTTAATCCTAAAAAATTCTCTTCTCTGTGAGACCTCTTTACTGTGTGGCTTCTTCATTAACACTCTCTTGATCATTAAACTCTCACCATCTTCTGAAGCTAGGTTCAATGCTGAAGTTTTGGTATTCTATTACTTCCATCTTCCTGGACATAGTTTACCCTCTTCTCACCACCATAGGATGAACTAGGCTTCTCTAGGCAACTATAGGCAGGGTGCCCCAACTTCTGATAGTTGTAGCATTTCATGGTGGAGAAGTAGGACCCCCTTCCTAGTCCACTAGACCTACCTCTACTTGGGTTGCTAGATCCTCTTCCTCTATAGCTACTCTTGCTATATGAATCCCCACTTTGCTCAATAAGTTTGGATTCTCCTTGGGATCATTGGTCTCCTCTTCCACCAAAACTTACTCTATGGCCTCTACCATCTCTACCCCTACCTCTTCCTCTATTGTTTTGTTCTTGCTTTTCCTACCTTTTTCTTCCACCTTAAGTGCTAGTTGATAACACTTGTGTACTGTTTGTGGGCATAACAAACTCATCTCTTCCTGGATGTTCCATTTCAATCAATTTAAGTACCTTGCCACTTTTATACTCTCATCCTCTACTACCTTGGATCTCATGCATAATTTTTGAACCTCCTTAGTGTAGCTACTGACATCTAAGTCTTTTTTTCTTAAATTTTGTCTTTTCCTGTGAAGTTGGACTTCATAGTCTTTAGGTGGGTAGGTTTCTCTAATTTTGGCTACCATTGCTTTCCAGGTGGCTATTGGTTGCTTACCTTCTTTCACCCTTTCCTCTTGGATGAACTTCCACCAAGTTAAGACTACCCATCTCAACCTTGATTTTGCTACCTTAACCTTTTGTGCTTCAGTTATTCCATCACATTCAAAATGGTTTTCTAGACCTTCAATCCACTCTATAAGAGCCTCTGGATCCATCTTTCCACTGAAAAGAGCCACTCCCTCGAAGGTTTTACCACTCATGGCTCTCAAAGCCTTCAAGAATGGTTCTTGCTCAATAACAGGGTTAGGTATGGGAACCTCATCTTCTATTGCCACTATTTTTCCCTAATCTCCAATCTTATCATGGACTTCTTCAGTTTTGACTTCTACTTCAACTAGTTTCATTGCTAGTTGATCCTGTTGGCATATGGACACTCCAATGAGATATTGTGTGTGATTGAAGGTTTTGTCATTGATGGCAACCTTGCAATCCTATGGCACTGGCAAAGCATTACACAGGCAACCTTGCAATCCTATGGCACTGGCAAGACATTACATCGGCAAAGCATTACACAGGCAACCTTGCAATCCTATGGCACCGGCAAGACATTATACTGGCAAAACATTATTCAAGCAAGATAGTGCACCGACATCAGCAAGATCAATCTACACCAGCACAAGCATAGAAGATGTACATCAGCATAGAAGAGAACATGTATACTGGCATAGAGGCAGACAGGATTTTTGATATGTAATATTTTGTTTATTATTGTAAGCCGACTTGGCAAATTGTAAAATGACTCTTGTATATAAAAGAGATCATTGTAAACATTTGAAGGATATGGATAGGAAGCATAAAGAAAATTATAAGGCAGACCTAATGTGTGAATTATAGGTCAAGGGTATATGTAAAGAATAGAGCAAGAACTGGTATTGATTCTAGCATTGAAGATGCTATTGTAAAGCAGTATAGATAATTGGATTTGCATAATCCTCATTGTAAGTCAGTGTGACTTCTTATTGAGCAGTGTGCTCTAGGTAGTTGGCATTCCTGCATGTGCAGGCCCCTATTGTAAGTAATATTCTCTTATTGGCCAGTAAGTGAATATTGTGGGTCACAAATCCCACCGAGGTTTTTCCCACACTGGGTTTCCTCGTTAAACATCTTGTGTTATGGTGTTCTTTTCATGTGGATGTTTTTGATTCTGTTGTTTACATTAATTCTTGCATACCGATATACTATTACTTTATGTTTTGCATGTTCTATTTTAAGAAAAATACATTACCGGTTAGATACTGATTCACCCCCCCCTCTCAGTATCTGTGGGAACCCTAACAATTGGTATCAGAGCCTAGTCCTCTATTTTTAGAAGCCTAACAGCTTGAGGAAGATCTTGACATCGGTAAAGATGGAAAATCTGATGAAGCAACTTGAAGGAGCCCTTACTAACTATGATGCAGAGAAGTTGAAAAATATCAAATTAGAAGATGATTTAAAAGCAGCTCAGGACATTATTCAGGCACTTCAAGAAAATCTTACTGTAACAAGAAAAATTTGTGAAAAATTGCAAAATGAGAATGATGAAAAGGAATCACTAAATGATATGATAAGCAAATTGAAACAAGAGATCATGACATCAAAAAATGAAATGCAAGATATGACTATGAGATTTTGTAAAGAGATTGAGGACAGAAAGAAGAATGAAGAAGAATTGACCAGAAGACTAAGTGATGCAGCAAATGAGAACACAAGACTTAGCTATGAAAATGACATGTTGAAAATAGATCTGATGCATACTTAGAATGACTCGAATGAACTAATGAAACAAAAAGAAATCTTGGAAAGGGAATTGGAAACTGCAAATCAACACAAAGAAAAATTCAAGAAAAGCTCAGAAGAACTTGGTACCTTATTGAAGAATCAAAAACCTAAAGGTGACACTTCTGGAATTGGATTTGAAGTTGGAGAAAGCTCCAGTACTGCAAATACCTAGGATCATAGCAAACTGGCAAGACCTTCTAATACTTACAAATTCAATGGAAAATTCTTTAACTGCAATAAATATGGTCATAGGGCAAATGAATGTAGATCTAGGAATTATCTGAACATCAATCCTCCCACCGGTCAATGCTCCAAATGCAACAAAATTGGTCATAACTCTGAAAACTGCAGAATGAATGTAAGATGTTATGTATGTGGAAGATTTGGTCATTTATCAAATCAATGCAGAACACAAACTGACATAGGTTATGGGAAAGCTATTCAGAAAAATAATGTAACTTGTTATGCATGTAAAAAGATTGGTCATATTGCTAAATTTTGTAAAAGTAAAGGTACACCGGTAGACAACAAAAGTACTAGTTTGAAAGGTAAAGAAAAGGTTGAAGAGGTTAAGCAAGAATTCTCAAAGCAATGGATTAGAAAAGGTGATCTAAATATTGGGGATACTCCTCCACCGGTAGAACCAACAAATGCTCCATCGGCAGGACAATATGATGCTCCACCGGCAAGACAGAGCAATGCTCCACTGGCAGGATGTTCTTCATCAAATTGAAGAAAATTATCTTGAGGGTTTGGCAATCTAATGACACATGTGCTATTATTCCCTTGGTTAGAGAAAAGAAGTTGAAAATCATTCATTACTGGCAAATAAAGTTAAGCTAATACATTACTGACAAGTAATTAATGTGGTAGGTAGTAGAAAAGACTTTATAAAATAAGGTTTTTGGCTCCATTTCATTTCACCGTGAATTCAAACTTTCAGAGAGCGCGAAGATTTCTGAGCTAAGGCATTCCGAGCAAAGAGGCAAAGCACTTCAGTAATCAATCCATCCAAAGGCAGAAAAAGGTATTTATCATCATGGCATCCTCCTCTGCACCTGAATTCATAGCAAACCCTATAGTAGTCAAAGTTATAAAATGACCTAGGCCCGTGTTTCAGCTAGTTCCTGAGGTAGCTAAGAAAGATGACAACACAGGTGCTTTTTCAAAAATTCCAAAAGGTATTGTTTATGCAGAAGACCCTAGAATGTATAGTCATTGCAACGTAGAGGAATTAGGTGATGAAGAAATTAAAAACATGTATAAATCTGTTATATGTGACAATTCTAGAAATGTGAAACCTGAACATAAAATTGTTAAAACCCTAGGATTCACTGAAATCCTCTGCATTCCTGAATTTCCCAAGTTGTTAGGATAGTTCTGAGTAGGGTACATGATTCATTCTTTTGGCTTGACTCAGTGCATAAAATTACAAAGGAAGCTATGAAAGCAGTAACAGGGTTACCCTCCATCAGTAGCAGACCCGACAAAACCAAGAAGGTCTCTAATGACTTAGTCACAAACTTAACTAGTGCAACATCTGACAAGAGATCATTGAGGGCTAATGATGTGACCAATACAAATGTTAGATTTGTTAGCATGATTTTAGGATACAAAGCAACTCATGCTAATAGGCTTAACTCAGTTTCCAGTTTATGCATAAAGAGTGCTTATGACATGGTTAAGGACAATGTAAAAATTGATATCTGTGAATGGTTAAAGGATGAGTTAATTGACAATTTAGCAAAAATCAAGAAGGATAAGAAAGGAACCTTTAGATTTGGAAATTTACTTGTATGCTTAATGCTACATATAACCAAATAGGCTCCCGGTATAGGCAACAAGGATTTTGGATTTGACATACCGGTAGGAAAACAATTATCTGACTTATTCAACAACATGGGTGAAAACAAAGAAAAGAATATCAATGAGTATTTTCAAGCAATAAAGGTCAGAATGAATAAAAGAATCAGACTATCACAGGAAATTGCCAACAAATACAAGGATGATATATGTTTTGTAATAAAAAAGAATGAGATCTAGATGGAAGTAGTCATCCCAAGAACAATTTGGGTAACAGAGATGGGTTATGAGACCGTGATCATATTATTGAAACTTATGCCAAAACACTTCTAGAAGCTCCCAATGAACCAAAGGAAGAAGTATTTGGTAGTGCTGAGATCATATAAAGTCAAATTCAATCTAAGAAGAGAGTGAAAAAGGTTGAGGCATTTGTGAGAAAAGGATCCAGACAAGCAAAAGCCATAAAGGAATATGTATTAAAGAAAACCGGCATAACTGAAGATGAGTTGGCAGCCTAACAACCTAAAACTCATCTATCACCGATAGGTACCTCCTTAGAAGAGATATGCCAGCAACCTTCAAAAGAGTTGTCAAGAAAAGAGACCCCTCACTGGCAACCACTCCTTCACCTAGAAGGACAAGACAAAAGCAACAAGCCATGAGATCTCTGGTCAAGAAAGTCACACCTAAGAAGAAGCTGATCCCCAAAAAGAAGAAGAAGACAAACACTAACTTGGCCCCTCTTGACATATTACTGAATGAGATCACAGAGGAAGGTAAATTTAAAAACATAGAGAAAATATATGACACTTTAACAGATGATGAGAAAGGACAAGTTGAGGAGAGTGTTATATTACACATGGACATGTATAAAAAGTTTTTGATGCAAGTCCTAAATGAAATTCCTGATGATCTATATAAAAGACTTGAGGGCAAAAGGCAAGGAATAATTGAGTTGGATAAGAAAATTAAAATAGAAAAATTACTTGCAGTATACCCGGTTAACTCACCTAAGGAAATTGATGATCTGATAGCTCAGGCCAACCGGACAGTTTTTTCCACTGCACATCAACAAATTTCACTAATGGTAGGTAGAGTTAAAGAAGTTTCAAAGGAAACAGAAAATGGTTGGGACATATTCTTGGTTGAAAAAGAAAAACAAGAAGAATATAGGAATCCCAAGCCCATTCTGGTATATTAGAAGGACAAAGGGAAAGGTAAAGTTGGTGGACCACCAAGTATCAAGATTAAAGACAACTTACCCCCACCTCCTTTAAATATCCCACCGGTAAAAACAACAACTACAGAAGATCAACCGATAGCTGAGAGTATGGATACAGAGGATAATAATCCTAATCCTGAAGTCCTATATACTATGAATGTTGATACTCAGAAGATCAACATAGTGGTAGATAAGGATACAACAGACAAATCAAGTATATCCAAAGAGCCTCCGGCAACAGGAAACACAGAGCAACCGACAACAGATACAGAGAAAAAGATGGAATCTGGAACACAAATAGAGAAACCAACAGAGCTAAAGGCTCCAGAACAGATGCCACTGGTAAGAAATGAAGCAGGAAAACCAGTGCTTAAAGAGATGGAGACACAAACAGACCTACCAGAAGTCAATACTAGCATGGTCACTTCCACCAACACTCAGTTTGTTGGGTCACCATCAAATGTGACTGAGGTATTACTTGAATCTATCAAGAAAATAACTGATTATAGCTCACAAGCTTATAAAGCGATAGATGATTCAATTCCATTTTTGAAATCAATAGCTCCTAATTGTAATATAGACAATAAAGATTCTTTAGGCTAGTTGGATACACTTTGTAAATATATTTCCAGAAATTTTGAGCAAACAAAGGTAGAAACTATAAAGGAAATTGTAGAAAAACAGAAACAAAAATTCTTTGAGGAAGGAATAAAGAAGTGTAATAGGGAATTTGACACACTTCTATCATAACTGTGAAATTTATTGAAAGAGTACAAAACTCTGTACAAAGACACCTGTAAGATAAACTTTTTGACCATAGATGTAGACAAAAAGATGAGCAAGGTACAGGAAGAGATCAATAAACTTGCAGATAATTTTGTTAACTCATCCGATACATTATCAGTTTTTGAGGAAAAGATAACAAATTTTGAGGAAGAATTGCTCAAATTAGAAAGAGAGAAAGAGAAAATAATAAACAAGGCAAAATTCTTGAGATCTAAACTAAGTCCAAGATTGGACTATTTAGCATCTCTGTGGAAGGAAATCTCAGAGGCACTAACACAGGGAAGCAAAACACCGACAGAGCACCTGCAACATCTCACAACTACAAGATTGAGGTTATGGATTGGTACAACCACAAAATCTACTAACCTTTGTCATTGATGCGAAAGGGGGAGTAGTAGGAGGATGAGAAAATTCAAAACACAGGGATCACATGCTCAGGGGGAGTTCTCACATTTTCGGTAACATTTTTGGTCTACACATTTTTTTTGGATATCTTTTGAAGTTTCTCATGAGTGTTGCCATCAATGCCAAAGGGGGAGATTGTTGGCATATGGACACTCCAATGAGACATTGTGTGTGATTGAAGGTTTTGTCATTGATGGAAACCTTGCAATCCTATGGCATTGACAAAGCATTACACAGGCAAGCTTGCAATCCTATGGCACCAGCAAAGCATTACATAGGCAACCTTGCAATCCTATGGCACCGACAAGACATTACACCGGCAAAGCATTACACAAGAAACCTTGCAATCCTATGGCACCGACAAGACATTATACTGGCAAAACATTATTCAAGCAAGACAGTGCACTGACATCAGCAAGATCAATCTACACCAGCATTGGCACAAAAGATGTACATCGGCACAGAAGAGAGCATGTATACCGGCACAGAGGCCGATAGGATTTTTGATATGTAATATTTTGTTTATTATTGTAAGCTGACTTGGAAAATTGTAAAATGACTCTTGTATATAAAAGAGATCATTGTAGACATTTGAAGGATATGGATAGGAAGCATAAAGAAAATTATAAGGCAGACCTAATGTGCAAATTATAGGTCAAGGGTATATGTAAAGAACAAAGCAAGAACTGGTACTAAATCTGGCATTGAAGATGCTATTGTAAAGTAGTATAGATCACTGGATTTGCATAATCCTCATTGTAAGTCAGTGTGACTTCTTATTGAGCAGTGTGCTCTAGGCAGTTGGCCTTCCTGCATGTGAAGGCCCCTATTGTAAGTAATATTCTCTTATTGGCCAGTAAGTGAATATTGTGGGTCACAAATCCCATCAAGGTTTTTCCCACACCGGGTTTCCTCGTTAAACATCTTGTGTTATGGTGTTCTTTTCATGTGGATGTTTTTGGTTCTGTTATTTACATTAATTCTTGCATACCGGTATACTATTACTTTATGTTCTACATGTTCTATTTTAAGAAAAATACTTTACCGGTCAGATACTGATTCACCCGCCCCTCTCAGTATCTGTGGGAACCCTAACAGATCCAATCTTTCTCTGCATACTCTATTTTCTTCTTCTTGGTCTTCAACCTTCTTGGCTAACTCAGCATTAGTCACCATGTTTTCTCCTAATGATCCTTTTCTCCTGAATCTTTCGATGGCTCTGATACCACTATGATAGGGAGTTTGCTAGAAAGTTCTCAACAAGGATGTTTAAGTCTAATGGTTCAATTTGTTTCCAAAAGACTTGTTTGTGGCTGTTGTATATGTTTGTAAATCCATTCTTGAGGTCTTCATGCTAAGCAACTCATGCATCACTTCCCTAAAAAATTTCCCTTTTGAGTGAGCTCATTGCCTTACTCATCTTCTATTGGTTATGTCAAACCATTACATTTTTTCCAACATACTCCTCTTTCATTTTGGGCATGTTTCTAAATTTTCTCTATCATCACAAGCACCTCTAATTGGTTTAGGGAACTAGATGAAGGTTTTGTTCAAAAAGCTTGTTTCATTTTATTGTTTTGGGTTCCTAGATTCACTTGCTCAAACCAACTCCTTGTTGGGAAAAATGGTGTCTCAACCTTGCATTTATGTGAGGTTACTATTTATAGTAAGTTTTCATTTGAGCATGAAATGGTGCGAAACTCTCCCTAAAGCTTCTGGTTGGCTAGATAAGCATTCCGGTAAAGTTGCGTCGCAAGGTCACAGCTAGTTTTGAAGATATTAAAGTTTTCATCTTGGAGGGGTGCAATAAAATATTTAAACTTAATTTTGGGGACTTTAGAGGCTCCGAAACACCTTGAAAAGTGGCCGTAACCGAAAAAGTGGGTTACGAGGTGATAGAGCACTTTGCGAGCTTTCCGGCGCTTCAAACGGTTCGTCAATCGGACACCCGGTTCTCAAGTTATGGCCTCCGGAAGTTTGTACTCCTGAAATAGGAAAAATAATTTGTATCAGATACATAAATGAGCTATAAAAGGGAGTGACACATGTTGATGTGTGCTTTAACATGTCATAGAAGGGAGATAAGATCGACTACACCTTATTGGGTGGTTTTAGCCCATGGTTTTGTAATACCGTTTGACGGTTTCTTGTATTGTATCTCCTATTTATGAGGTGTGTGAGATAGAGGTTGTGTGTAAGAGTTTTATGGCTATAGAGTTGCCTCTGAATCTCTGATTAATGGTACTCCTGAGAAGAGCTTGCTCTGCAAGTATGTTGTAATCTATTTTTGATTGCTGAATAAAATATTGAGCTACTTTTGGAGGGTGGGGTTTTTCTCCCGAAAGGGTTTTCCCCACGTAAATCATTGTGTTGTGGTATGAATGTTATTATATCTATTTCTATTTTCTGTAACTGTTGTTATGATCTGAAAAAGTTTTGCATTACCCTCCTCTCAAGGTTAGTGTAGGAAGTTATTTCTGCTACTTAACTTCCTTACAAGTGGTATCAGAGCCTGATCACCTTTGGTTTCAATTGTGGGCAGTAGGGTTTTTTGAACTAATCTAGATTTGAGTGGGAGCTTGTGCAGAAGACACTTTTTGATCTTGTTGTAGGAATATTCAGATGGCGAGTTCGTCAGGGAGAATAGAGGTGGAGAAATTTAATGGAAGTAATTTTGAGATGTGGAAGCTGAAGATGGAAGATCTGCTAATAGATCGAGATCTTTGGGATGCTATTGATGCGAATGTCCAAAGGCCCTCAGATCCTACTGCGGCAGCTCAGTATGATGTTATGGACCGAAAAGCCAAGGGTCTAATTAGACTGTGCCTGGCAGACTCTGTTCTAATCAATGTCCATGAAGAGAACTCTGCAAAGAAGCTATGGACTAAGCTTGGTGAGATGTATCAAGTGAAATCTTTATTAAATCAAATTTTCTTAAGAAAGAAATTGTATTCGTTAAAGATGGAAGAGGGTGGACGAATTGCGGACCACCTGGAAGCATTCAATATGTTGGTGGCTCAATTAGTATCCGTCGGTGTTAAGATGGAAGAGGAGGAGAAATGTCAGATCTTCCTTTGTTCTTTGCCTGATTCGTGGGATTCTCTTGTTATGGCTATCGGTAGTACTTCTGTTGTTTTGAAATCTGAAGACGTGGTGGGTGCCCTACTCGGTGAAGAGATGCGAAGGAAGGTATCCATCAGTTCAAAGGAAGCCCTAACCGTTTGTGGAAGACCTAGGGAGAAAGGCAAGAAGAATGAGAAGCGCGACAAGTCCAAATCCAAAGGGAGATCGAAATCTCCTGGAAAGTCCAAAGTCATTTGTTGGAATTGCGGTAAACCGGGTCACATCCGTAAGGACTGCAAAGAAGAAAAGAAGAAGAAGAAAAAGAAAAGGTTCGATTCTGATTCTGAGTCCGACAAGGAAGATGGCGATGCATTTATTGTGGCTTTGGCGACTCATACAGGTAATGATGCCTGGCTAATTGACTCAGGTGCATCTTTTCATATGACTTCCAATAGAGATTGGTTTTCTGAATATGAAGGATTTAATGGAGGTAAGGTGTACTTGGGTGATGATTCACATCTAGACATTGTTGGTCGAGGTAAAGTTAGAATCAGGTTTTCTGATGGTAGAATAAAAAGGATTAATGGTGTGCTGCATATCCCTGGATTAAAACGAAACCTGTTATCTGTGAGCAAACTGATAGATGTGGGTGTGCAGGTAGTCTTTTCTGAAGCAGGATGTAAGATGATTAAGGGTGCTATGGTAGTTGCTAGAGGTGTCAGGTTTGGCACTTTGTATAAGCTTGAAGCATACACTGTTGAATGTAATAGCACTTCTGTAAAAAGCAAATCTGCGGATACTCCACTGGAAGATTTGAAGGTTTCACCTTCAGCAGATGGAAATGGTTTTTGGGTACCTAAGGGTGCTCTTTCATCTGAAGCAAAGTTGCCTGCAGAGAAGACTATGTTATGGCACCAGAGACTTGGCCACATTGGAGAAAAGGGTCTCAGGACCTTGAAAAATAAAAACCTTGTTGAAGGTTTGAATGACTGTAACCTTGACTTTGATTTCTGTGAGCATTGCATTTATGGAAAACAAAACCGCATTCAGTTTTACTCGAGTTCTCATAAAACTTGTGGTGTTTTGGATCTTATCCATTCTGATGTGTTTGGTCCAGTAGATGTCTCTTCGATTGGAAAATCCACATATTATGTTTCATTTATTGATGATTTTAGTAGAAGGACATGGGTTTATTTTCTAAAGAGCAAATCTGAAGTTTTTAGTCGTTTTAAAGAATTTAAAGCAATGGTTGAGTTGCAGACTGGAAAGAAAATAAAATGTTTGAGAACTGATAATGGCGGTGAGTTTTGCTCTAATGATTTTGATAGATTTTGTAAAGACTGTGGAATTAACAGGCAGAAGACAACTCCGTATTCTCCACAGCAGAATGGAGTTGCAGAAATAATGAACAGAACACTGATGGAGAAGGCTAGGAGTATGTTGAGTGGTGCTGGTCTCGAACAAAAGTTTTGGGCTGAAGCTGTTGCCACTGCTTGCTACCTGATTAACAGGTCTCCTACATCAGCTCTTGTTGATAAAATGCCTATGGAAGCATGGTCAGGTCACAAGCCTTCATTGAGACATCTTCGAGTTTTTGGTTGCGAGGCATATGAACATGTGCCAAAGGAGAAGCGAACAAAGTTGGAGAACAAGGCTGTGAAATGTATCTTCATCGGGTATAGTTATGGTGTGAAAGGATACAAGCTTTGGGACCCTGTTGCACAAAAGGTAATTCATAGTAGAAGTGTTATTTTTAGAGAAATTAAGTCTCCTTTTGTTACATTGCAGCCAGAACAGACTAAAAAGGAAGATGTGATTCAACTTCCTTCTACACCTGAAAGAGTTGAATCGAGACCCCTAGATAGGCAAGAATTTGAGGAGAGCTCGTCTAGCTCTGAATCTTCAGAAGAGGAGGAAGAACCTCCAACTCAGCTTGTTCGAAGGTCTACAAGACATAGACAACCACCTGAAAGGTATTCACCTAATGATTGGAGATGTATTTTTGCTCTGAATACTAGTGTGGATGAACCGAAATCTGTAGAAGAGGCATTAGGTATGAATGATGCAGAATCCTGGAAGATTGCTATGGAGGAAGAAATGGCAGCTTTGAAAAAGAATGATACATGGGATCTTGTACCATTGCCTGAAGGACGAAAACCTGTTGGTTGTAAATGGGTGTTCAAGAAAAAGATTGGTTCAGATGGAAGCATTGAGAAGTATAAAGCAAGGTTAGTTGCAAAAGGCTACTCTCAGGTTGAGGGTGTTGATTACGGTGAGATATTTTCTCCTGTTGCAAAAATGATGTCCATTAGATTTTTGCTTTCTATTGCTACTGCTTATGATTTAGAGGTTGAGCAAATGGATGTGAAAATTGCTTTCCTTCATGGTGATTTGGAGGAAGATATTTATATGACACAGCCGGAGCACTATGTGGTGAAAGGCAAAAGTAATTTGGTCTGTAAATTGAAGAAATCTTTGTATGGCCTCAAACAAAGTCCTAGGATGTGGTACCAGAAATTTGATACATATGTGTTGAGTTTGGGATTTGAACGTTCTAAATCAGATCACTGTGTTTATTATAAATCTGAATGTGATCATTTCTTATTCATTGCATTGTATGTTGATGATATGTTATTCATTGGTAAAGGGAAAGGTATGATTTCAGAACTGAAATCTCAGCTCGCTGCTAAATTTGAAATGAAAGATCTTGGTGCAGCAAAGCACATTCTTGGGATGGAAATTAGAAGAGATAGGGCGAATAGAAAGCTATGGCTAGGCCAGAGTAAGTATGTAAATTCAGTGTTACAGAGGTTCAACATGCAAAATTGTAGACCATTGAGTGTTCCTTTTACAGTTGGAACGAAACTATCTATTTCAGATTGTCCTACATCCCCATTGGAGATGGAAGACATGAGCAGAGTGCCTTACCAGAGTGCAGTTGGAAGCTTGATGTATGCTATGGTCTATACTAGACCAGACATTGCCCAAGCAGTGGGAGTACTTTCTAGATATATGTCTAATCCTGGTAGAGTTCATTGGGATGCAGTCAAAAGAGTCTTCAGATATTTGAAGGGTACTTCAGAGTATTCTTTGTGTTATCATGGTAATTCAGTTGGAGACATGACTTCCCTTGATATCCATGGTTATGTGGATTCAGATTGGGCAGGTGATATTGATAGCAGAAGATCCACCAGTGCTTATGTGTTTACTTTGTTTGGTGGTGCAATTAGTTGGATGAGTAAGCAACAGGCTGTGGTTGCTTTATCCACTACTGAAGCAGAGTATATGGCAGCTACTCATGCTTGTAAAGAGGCCATTTGGCTTAAGAGACTGTGTTTAGATATTGGAATAAAATAAGGTACAGTGACAGTTTACTGTGACAGTTAGAGTGCAATTAGCCTAGCTAAGAACCCGACATTTCATGCCGGGACCAAACATATTGATGTTCAGTATCATTTTGTTAGAGATATGGTCGAAGATGGTAGGGTGAAGCTGGTTAAGGTGGAAACTTTGATGAATGTTGCAGATGCTTTAACTAAGGCTGTGAGCACAGAGAAGTTCAGATGGTGTTCAGAGTCTATGGGCCTTATGGCCCCTAGCAATTGATTCATTATGTTGACATTCCCTTCCGCTCTTGCAAGGTGTTTGACAAGTGGGAGATTTGTTGGGAAAAATGGTGTCTCAACCTTGCATTTATGTGAGGTTACTATTTATAGTAAGTTTTCATTTGAGCACGAAATGGTGCGAAACTCTCCCTAAATCTTCTGGTTGGCTAGATAAGCATTCCGGTAAAGTTGCGTCGCAAGGTCACAGCTAGTTTTGAAGATATTAAAGTTTTCATCTTGGAGGGGTGCAATAAAATATTTAAACTTAATTTTGGGGACTTTAGAGGCTCCAAAATGCCCTGAAAAGTGGCCGTAACCGGTGAAGCGGGTTACGAGGTGATAGAGCACTTCGCGAGCTTTCTGACGCTTCAAACGGTTCGTCAATCGGACACCCGGTTCTCAAGTTATGGCCTCCGGAAGTTTGTACTCCTGAAATAGGAAAAATAATTTGTATCGGATACATAAATGAGCTGTAAAAAGGAGCGACACGTGTTGATGTGTGCTTTAACATGTCATAGAAGGGAGATAAGATCGGCTACACCTTATTGGGTGGTTTTAGCCCATGGTTTTGTAATACCGTTTGACGGTTTCTTGTATTGTATCTCCTATTTATGAGGTGTGTGAGATAGAGGTTGTGTGTAAGAGTCTTATGGCTATAGAGTTGCCTCTGAATCTCTGATTAATGGTACTCCTGCGAAGAGCTTGCTCTGCAAGTATGTTGTAATCTGTTTTTGATTGCTGAATAAAATATTGAGCTGCTTTTGGAGGGTGGGATTTTTCTCTCGAAAGGGTTTTCCCCACGTAAATCATTGTGTTGTGGTATGAATGTTATTATATCTATTTTTATTTTCTGTAACTATTGTAATGATCTAAAAAAGTTTTGCATTACCCTCCTCTCAAGGTTAGTGTAGGAAGTTGTTTCCGCTACTTAACTTCCTTACACTCCTTAGGTCTCAAAACCCAAAAATGCTTCACAAGGATGTCATGGAGGTTTCTAAAGGTTCATTCAATATCTTCGACTATCTTTTAAAGATCTCTCCAAACTAAACGAGGTCAAGGTAATCGGGTTCCCTATTTGGTGTGTATGAGGCCTAAAAGGGCTAGTAGCCCATGGAGGGATAATTGGCACTTTTTTGTTCACCCAGCCCAATGATGGGAAATTCCTCCAACAAAATTACCTTGGTTGATGTTTTAGAGGTATAAGCTAATAGATTTTCATGGTTTAGGTCTCTATCAATGAAGAATGAGGACTGTCCACTATTTATGGCACTTTAGTAGGGTTTCAAGAGGGTTTTCAAGCTTGCTTTAACAAATACACTTCTCCTTCATGAACCAAGGCCTAAAACTAACCATTGGGCTCTTCCACACCTTGGAGATCACTGTTCAAATACTTTCTACTTGTCATTTTTCCAAACACTTGGCATACTAGCTATAAAAGATGACAATAATAGTCATTTTCACTATTTTTTTGACTTTTCACTATTATTTATGCACAATGGAGGGTTAGAACTTCTCAAATGCTTGCACCAAAACATATATAAACCTTTTATCAACAAGTTAACTCTTCCTTGAACAAGTATGGTGAAGACTGTTAGGATTCCCAAAGATACTGAGAGGGGGGGGGGGTGAATCAGTATCTAACCGGTATATAAATTTACTTGACTTAAAACATGAAAAGCATATTAAAACTGTGTACTGGTAAGCCATAAATAATGCAATAAATAAGATTAATAAGAACCACATAAAAAGTACACCATAACATAGTATTTTAATGAGGAAACCCAGTGTGGGAAAAACCTCGATGGGATTTGTGACCCACAATATTAGCTTACTAGCCAATAAGGGAATATTACTTTTACAATAGGGGCCTGCACATGCAAGAAGGCCAAGTGCCTAGAGATCACTGCTCAATTACAAAAGAAGTCATACTGACTTACAAAAATGGATTATACTAATACAATGTCTTGTACTACTTCAGATCAGCATCTGCTATGCCAGATTCAGTACCGGTTTGAGCTTTGCTACAACATAAACCCTTAACCAATATTTCACATATTAGGTCTGCTTATTTCACATCCTATTTCACACACTTCCTATTACAAAATGATCTCATACATATATGAGTCATATTACAACTTGCCATGTCAACTTACAATGATTTTACAATTAATTACAAAATACATTATAAACAAAATTGAAGTCGGCCAAGGTGCCGGTATCCTTCCTTTCACTATCGGTGTTTTGTATACTGGTGTAGAGTCTGTCCGTGTCAGTGCCAGTATCTTTGTCTTGCCAGTATCATATGATTGCAAGGTTACCATCAATGACAAAACCTTCAATCACCTACAATTTCTCATTGGAGTGTGCATTTGCCAACAATCTCCCCCTTTGGCATTGATGACAACACTCATGAGAAAAATTAAAAGTGTCCAAAAATAATATCCAAAAATAGTCTGCCAAAATTTTCTCACCAAAACTGTGTGCCAAAAAAATGTATGCTCCCCCTGAGCAGATGATGTCCTTTCTTCTGACCATTTTTCTATTCCCCCTTTGACTTCAATGACAAAGGTTATCATTCGGTGTCAGTGGAGTCCTGCTTAGATTCTTGTAATTGGTGGGTTACAATCTAAAATATATCTGTTAAGATCAAATTTATACCATTGCTGAATATCTCGCTATCTTTTATTGCCTCTTGTGTTCTCTGCACTGTACCAATGAGTATGTGCATTTTCTCTTCTGGTGTCTTCAATCCGGGAACCAAAGCCTCAGATATTTCTTTTCTTAAGGAAATAAGGTATTCTAGTCTTGGACTAAGTCTGCATTTCAAGTCCTTTGCCTTATCCTTTATTCCCTATTTGTCGTTCTCTAGTTTCTTGATTTTCTCTTCTTGCTCTGCAATTTTCTTCTCTAACTCCAAAAATGGATCTAATTCTCCTATCAGATTGTTAGCAATATTGTTTATCTTCTCTTGTGCTTTGCTGATCTCCTTGTCAAGATCCTCTGTTAATACATTTGTTTTGCAAGTGTCCTTGTACAGTTTCTTGAAGTCATAAATTATTTCTCCAAGTTCCGGTAAAAGGGTATCCATTTCTTCCTTGTTCTTCTTCACAATATCCTCAAAGAATTTCTCTTTTTCTTTTATCATTCTTTCCTTAGATGTATCCTCATTTATTTGATCAATAGTCAATAGGTTGTTGGTGATGAACTTAGACAATGTGTCTAGTTGACCTAAAGAATCCTTATTATCAACTGTGCACTTTGGTGCAATCAATTTAAGAATTGGTATTGTATCATCAATAGCCTTAAAGGGTTGTGCATTGCATTCTGTGATCTTCTTTATTGAATCTAATAGGACCTCTGTTACACTTGTAGGTCTGAATTCTACCATAATTGTACCAGATGTTTGTCCAACAGTCTTTACAATAGCCATGCTACTAGTTGTGGTAATCACCTTGGTTGATTCGACCTCTGGTAGGTCTGTCTATGTTTGCATTTCTACAAACAAAGGTTTATGCTTTTCAGTTTGGGCCGGTGGTACCATCTTTGTCTAAACCTATGCTTCAACCTGTATCAGTTTTGGTTTCTCTATCTATCTCAGAGGGTTTCTCTGAGCTTTTAACTACTAGTTTTTTAGATGTAATCTCTGTTTGTACCTCAGAACTCTCTTTTGCCAGTTCTTTAGATGGTTTATTTGCTGTATCTATTGGTTCCTTAGTTGTATCCTCTATCAGTTGCTCTGCCTGTGAAGGTTTTCCTATGTTTATCTCAACCTCTACAGCCGGTGACTTCATAGTCACATTTTTCTCCTTATCCTCAGTGGTTTCTCTGTCAACTAGTACATTAACTTCCTAAGTGTCTACATTTACTGTATACAAAATTTCTGATTCAGGATTTGTATCTTCTACCGGAGTCTTCATATTCTTTGTGGCCAGTTGTTTGTGTCTACCGGTGGAGTATCTGAAAGAGGTGGGAGCACATTGTCAGTTATTTTTAGGCTTGGTGGTCCACCTACCTTACCTTTCCCCTTATCTCTATCCTTTTGATATACTCTGATAGTTTTAGGCCTAAGTAATTCTTCCTCTTTTTATTTTTCCACAAAGAATATATCCCATCCATTTGTTGTTTCCTCAGATACTTCATTTACTCTACCTACCATTAGTGCTACATGTCGGTGAGCAGTAGAGAATACTGTCCGGTTTGCTTCACTGATAAGTTTATCAATTTCATCGGGTGAGTTAACTGGATGTACTGTAAGTAGTTTTTCAATCTTAATTTTATTGTCCAGTTCAACAATTGCTAACCTTCTTGCTTCAAGTCTTCTATATAGATCATTTGGAATTTCATCAACAATTTGCATCAAAAATTTCTTGTATATATCTAAGTGTAAAATTACACTGTTATCTATGCTTTCCTTGTCATTAGCTGATAGTGTGTTGTATACTTTGTTGATGTTTTTCAACTTACCATCCTCTGTAATTTTGCTAAGAAGTTTGTCTATTGGAGCAATATCTTGTTTCACCTTCTTCTTCTTAGGAGTCATTTTCTTCACTAGAGGCCTTACTGCCTATTGTTTTTGTCTTGTCCTTTTAGGTGTAGGAGAAGGTACCGGTGAGGGTCTTCTTTTCCTTTCAACCCTTTTAAATACTATTGGTATATCACTCTCAGAAGAAGTTCCAACCAGAAAAATTCACCATGTACTTTGCTTAACACAATCCTTATGATATCCTTGGGAAAATTCGGGATACTAAGAATTTCAGTGAAACTTAGGGTTTCCACTATCTTATGTTTAGGTTTGACATTTTCAGATTCATCACAAATCATGGTTTTAAACATGTTCTTAATCTCATCATAACCTAATTCCTCAATATGATAATGTATAGACATCCTAGGGTCTTCAACATATACTACTCCTTTAGGGATTTGAGAAAATGCACCTATGCTATCATCTTTCTTTGCAATTTCAGGAACTAGTTGGAATACGGGTCTAGGGCGCTTAATAACCTCAACAACAGTAGGATTTGCAATAAATTCAAGAGTGGATGAAGATGCCATAGCTATAAATACCTCAATCTACCTTAAGGATGAATGATTTGATGGATTGCTTCACTTCTTCGCTTTGAATGCCTTCGCTCGGGAATTTTCATGCTCTCGAAGATTTGAATGCTTAGTGAATGGAAAAAAGAGCCAAAACACTTGCTTTATAATGTTATTTTCTCCAACTACCACATTTAATGCTCGTCGATTAAGTCACAACTTAACTCATCTCCGGTATAGAAGTAATTTCAACTTCTTACCATCAACTGAGGGAATAATAGCATGTTTTTCATTTTGTAGCTAAACCCCCAAAAACATTTGCTTCAGTTAGATGAAGATTCTCCTACTGGTGGAGTGTTACTTTGTTCTTTTGGTGGAGGAGTATTCCCAATAATATTTTGATCTGACTTTCTAATCCATTGTTTTCAGAATTCTTGCTTTACCTCTTCAACCTTTTCTTTACCTTTCAAACTAGGACCTTTGTTATTTGCCAATGATGCCTTACTTCTACAAAATTTCACAATATGTCCAATTTTGTTACAGGCATAACAAGTCACATTGTTCTTCTGAATAGCTTTCCCATATCTTATGTCAGTACATGTTCTACATTGATTAGATAAGTGTCCAAATCTTCCACAAATATAACATCTTACATTCATTCTGTAGTTTTTTGAATTATGACCAACTTTGTTGCATTTGGAACATTGACTGATGGGTGTATTAGTGTTTTGATAATTTCTAGATCTACACTGATTTTCTCTATGACCATACTTGTTATAGTTAAAGAGTTTGCCATTAAATTTGTAAGCAGTAGGTTGTCTTACCGGTTTGCTATTATCATGATTGTTTGCAGTATCAGAGCTTTCGTGAGTTTCAAAGCCAAGGCCATTTGTATCACCATTAGGTTTTTGATTCTTCAGCATGTCACCAAGTTCTTCTGAACTTTTCTTGAATTTCTCCTTGTGTTGATTTGTAGCAGTCAGTTCAATCTCCAAGATTCCTTTCTATCTTATGAGTTCAGTTCTGTCATTTTGTGTGTGCATTAGATCTGTCTTCAACATATCATTTTCATGGCCGAGTCTTGTGTTTTCATTTCCAACATCATTTAGTCTTCTAACCAAGTCTTCTTCATTTTTCTTTCTATCTTCAATTTCTTTACAGAATCTCATAGTCATGTCCTGCATCTCATTCTTTGTTGTATTGATTTCTTGTCTTAGCTTGTTTACTAGATCATTAGGAGTTTCCTTTTTATTTTCCTTATTTTGCATCTTTTCACAAAGTTCTCTCCTCTTGTTTCTTGCAATAGTAAAATTTTCTTGAATTTCTTGAATAATATTCTAAGCAGCTTTCAGATCATCTTCAAGTTTGATATTCTTCACCTTTTCTGCATCATAGTCTGTAAGAGTTATTTCCAATTGCTTTCTCAAGTTTTCCATCTCTACTGGTGACAAGATCTTCCTCAAGCTATTAGGCTTCTGAAAATAGAGGACTAGGCTTTGATACCAATTGTTAGGATTCCCAAAGATACTGAGAGGGGGGGGGGGGTGAATCAGTATCTAATCGGTATATAAATTTACTTGACTTAAAACATGAAAAGCATATTATAACTGTGTACCGGTAAACCCAAAATAATGTAGTAAACAAGAGTAATAACAACCACATAAGAAGTACACCATAAAATAGTATTTTAATGAGGAAACCTGGTGTGGGAAAAACCTCAGTGGGATTCATGACCCACAATATTCGCTAACTAGCCAATAAGGGAATATTACTTTTACAATAGGGGCCTGCACATGCAGGAAGGCCAAGTGTCTAGAGCTCACTACTCAATTACAAAAGAAGTCACACTGACTTACAAAAATGGATTATACTAATCCATTGTCTTGTACTACTTCAGATTAGCATCTACTATGCCAGATTCAGTACCGGTTTAAGATTTGCTACAACATAAACCCTTAACCAATATTTCGCATATTAGGTCTGCTTATTTCACATCCTATTTCACACACTTCCTATTACAAAATGATCTCATACATATATGAGTCATATTGCAACTCGCCATGTCGCCTTACAATGATTTTATAATTAATTACAAAATGCATTATAAACAAAATTGAAGTCAGCCAAGGTGTCGGTATCCTTCCTTTCACTACCGGTGTAGAGTCTGTCGGTGTCAGTGCCGGTATCTTTATCTTGCCGGTATCGTATGATTGCAAGGTTGCCATCAATGACAAAACCTTCAATCACCTATAATTTCTCATTGGAGTGTGCATTTTCCAACAAAGAATTCATGCATAGAAGGTTTCAAAGACAATATTGGGGCCAAAAACCAATATATTTCCCAAAATAGGAAGTTCGCTACCCTTTACAAATAGTGATACTTTTGAATGCATGGACAAAATATGCTACAGTACGGACTGTTACTCAAAACAAGTTCAAATTGTCATGAAAAGTAGAAAATTGCACTCCTTTTATTGAAAATGACTTTGTTTCACATCTTCCAACCCTATACAAGGAAGAGGGTAGCCTACTTAAATATTTTGAGAGTTAGTTAAGATGTCATGTACGGATATATTGCTGTAGCATGATTTTTCACATTTTTGACTTCAAAAATGATAACTTTTCAACAAGGTGAGCAACTTTTGTTGCACAAATATGAAATCTTAGACAACTAAACCTTATCAACTCATCTAAACAACTAATACATGCTTAAAAAAACTTAGTAAACATGTTTCATTGCTTTAGAAAGCATTTTGAGACCTTCTAGGCAATTTTACACATTTTTGCCAAAATTGTCAACTCAAGTCCTGAAAGGCAAAACTTGACCTCTTGAGCACAAAATGAGGTTCAAAACCACTAGACAAGACACAAAAAAACCTAACACAAGACATTACAAACATGAAAACATGAAATACTCAAAAACTAGAGTTTTTACTCAACTAGGTGCTCTTGCACCACACCCATAAATTGCTAGGGGTTGGTGCTCCTTAAGTTGGTTCCCTAAAATTTGTAAACCTGTTATTTCATTGTGAGGATAGAATGGAGTAGTATATCTCCAACAAAATTTCTCACTGAGGTTTTTCCCACATTGGGTTTTCCTTGTATATTCGGTGTTATGTGATGTGCTCTTGTGTGTGGTTGTTTGTTAGTGTTTTCATTATCTTATCGGTTGCGCACACTGTTGGAAATTGTTTATAATCACTGATTCACTCCCCCTCTCAGTGATATCTTGTGTTTTACAATACTTTGCCTTCCAACTCTACTAATGTTGTTGAGTCCAAGTCTCTTGACTTTTCTCCTAATGATCTTGTTAGCAACAATCAAGAAGGAAGACTGAGAGGGGGGGGGGGGGGGTTAATCAGTCTTCACCGGATCATAGAAAATTAAATTCCAAAACATAAGCTGATAAAATCTAGTAATAGATAGATAAGAAAATTAACAACACAATAGAACACCAAGATTTTGATGTGGAAAACCCAATTAAGGGAAAAACCATGGTGGGAACCTACCCAGAGTAAGATGATACTCTGTAGTAGTAATTGAAAATATTACAATGGGGAATGCACACACATTCAGGAACACTTCTCAAAAGATGTATGCGTAGAAGGCTACAACCATCAGGGAAGTATCACTAACTTATAATATGATTTGGACTACAATATGAAAGGAATGAACTATAAAGATAGCATCTACAAATGCCTGCTGACAGTTTCAGTTAAGCACAGTTGTCTGCTCTGCAACACCAAACACACCTCAACACTTTGCTAAATGATATATCCTTGTTCACACATTTACCTCTCTCTAATAATGTAGATATAATACCAATACCTAAATTACATAAGTATATCACTTATATATACAAATCATCAACCTTGATAACAAAGTTGGCTAAACCCTCAACCCTCAGCTCATAATTACAAAATTACATTACACGATACAAAGATCAACCATTGGACCAATATTGTGATTTAAATTACATAGCATGGACCTAAATCAAATTGACAAATGATTACATCCATAAGAAATTGTGCCTAGATCAATCGCAACACGCTACACCACCAAAAATACTACATAACACACAAATCCTCACTAGTTCATAGAAATCACCAAAAAATCGCACAATGATAAATGCTAATTGCCAAAACAAATAGGACATGAATAAGAAACACCAACAAGAATGTTAGAATCATTCGGAATAGTTGCACCAATACCTCTTTTCAAATCTTCGTCGGTCAACGTCTCAAAGCTCAAGAACACAACCAATCAACAACTGTCATGAGGAAATATAACTTGTGGAGCATCAAATCAGAAACCATCTAAAGTGAAGATACACAACATTATCCCAAACAATAATCCAAAGTCTCAACACAAGATTTGATCACACCGGAATATACCAAAGGAAATAACTGATCTGCAAAACAGTGATCAACACAACCAAACTACAAAACCAGACCAAAAACTCTTCCCAAACTCACCAGAATAACTCGCACAAATATGTTGACATCAATGACAATAACATATCCTAGTAGAAGCAATGAACAACCAAATCCAACAATCTCCCCCTTTGGTATTAATGACAACATATGAATGTGAAAAACAGTCAATGCTAAGAAATAAGATATCACCAGCAAAATCCCCCTAAGATCAAGATAGATAAAGCAATTTTTCACATGATCTCTCTCTCACTTTGACAAAAATGCCAAATATCACCAAAAAAATCAATGAAAACAACATATCCTAGCAGAAGCAATGAACAACCAAATCCAACAATCCCCCCCTTTGGCATTAATGGCAACATATGAATGCCAAAAATAGTCAATGCAAAGAAATAAGATATCTCCAACAAACTCCCCCTAAGATCAAGATAGATAAAGCATTTTTTCACATGATCTCTCCCCCCCTTTGACAACAATGCCAAAGCTCACAAAAAAAGAAAACCAAACAGAGACATGAATCTCTCTCCCCCTGGGATATACAACCAAATCAACAAACTACTCCAGCAAAGGAGCATCATCAACTCATCATTCCAGATAAAAGAATAAGGCACTAAATTCCACCAGATTGATGCAACTCAATGCATCTAGTTCTCATCAGGAGTGGTGGATACCCCTAACTTGTCTCTCAAATAGACACATGTATCTACAGGTAGTGACTTAGTGAAAATATCAACAATTTGTTCCTTTGTAGATACATATTCCGGCTTCACCTTTTGTTCACTGACTTTCTCTCCCAAGTAATTATATTTGATTGATATATGCTTAGTTTTTGAATGTTGCACCAGATTCTTAGACATGTTTATAGCACTAGAATTATCACAGTATATAACAGTAGGCTCATCATAAATAACTTGAATATCTTTCAACATTTATTTCATCCAAACTATCTGAGTGCAATTACTAGCAAAAACAATATACTCAACTTCAACAGTAGATAAAGATACTAAATCTTGTTTCTTGCTAGCCCATGAAACCAACTTCTTTCCTAAAAAGAATGCTCCACTGGTAGTACTCTTTTGATCATCAACATCACCTGCCCAATCTGCATCAGTGTAACAACACAACATGAAATCATCATTCTTGGGATACCATAAATCATAATCTTCAGTTTCCTTTAGATATCTAAATATTCTTTTGACAATAGTGACATGACTGTCCTTCAGATCAACTTGATATCTAGCAGCCATACACACAACATTTAGACAATTTACAACCAGTCACCCTAGCAGTTCCAACCGGTTTAGAATCATCTAGTACAGACTTCTTCAACAATTCCTTGACATACTTAGTTTGACATATAAAGATACCTTTTCCTGTCTGTGCAATCTGCAAACCTAAGAAAAATTTCATCTCAACAATCATAGACATCTCAAATTCTCTTTGCATATCACTGACAAACTTCATACTCATATCATCATCACCACCAAAGATAATGTCATCAACAAAGACTTCAACAATGAAAATGTTATCATTTTCAATCTTAAAGTAGATAATACTATTAGAAACACCTTTGATAAATCCCAATTTTAGCAAGTATTTGTCTAATCTAGCATACCGAGCTCTAGGAGCTTGTTTCAATCCATAAAGTTCTTTCTTCAACTTACATACCATGTCTCCATCATCTGATAATGAAAATCCATCAGGTTGTTCAATATAAACTTCTTCTTCTAGATCACCATTCAAAAATGCATATTTGACATCCATTTGATATACCTTGAAATCTTTATAAGTACCATAAGCAAGCAACAATCTAACAGCTTCAATTCTGGCAACCATAAAAAAAGTTTCTTCATAATCAATCCCTTCTTGTTGTGAATATCCTTTGCAAACCAGTCTAGATTTATTTCTGAATACTTCATCAACTTCATTCAATTTATTCCTATAAACCCATTTAGTACCAATAACGTTTTTATCCTTAGGTCTAGGCACAAGTTCCCAAGTGTTGTTCTTTTGAATCTGATCTAACTCTTCTTCCATGGTTCTAATCCAGTTATCATCTTTACAAGATTCAATAACATCGTTAGGTTCAACTTTAGAAATCAGGCATATTTATTCTGTAACTCACCTTCTTCTAGTCAACGCACCTTTATTCTTATCACCAATAATCTGATTCTCATAATGATTCAATCTTACATACCTCAGAGTCTTTTGATTATTTTAATCTTCAGGTTCCTACAAATCATCACTAGCAACAACAACATCCAAATTCACAGTCTCTACCAGATCATTATGCTTAGGTTCTTCCAGCTGAATAGGAGCTAAAACAACATGTTGACCTTCATCATAAGCTTTGATCTCCTTCCCAATATTTTCATCCACCTTCACACTTGCACTCTCAACTATCTTTATCAGTCTCTTGTTATAGCACCGGTAGGCTTTTCTATTTGTAGAATATCCCAAAAATATACATTCATCACTTCTAGCATCAAAATTTCCAATATCCTCATCTCTCTTGATATAGAATTTGCTATCAAAAAATTTGAAATACATGACCAAACCAAAGCTCATAAGGGGTCTTATCGATATCACCTTTGATATGAACTCTATTGAATGTATAGATTGTAGTGCTAATAGCTTCTCCCCAGTAGACCTTCAAAACATTTCCTTCAATCAACATGGTTCTTGCAACATCTAAAATAGTACGGTTCTTCCTTTCAACAATCCCATTCTACTGTGGGGTCCTAGGAGAAGATAATTGTCTTATGATTCCATGCATCTCATAGAAAGAATTGAACTCACCGGAACATAATTCTCCACCTCTATTAGATCTCAGACACTTCAACTTCAATTCAGACTCAATTTCAACTTTATCTTTGAATATCTTGAACTTCTCAAATGCTTCTAATTTTTCCTTCAAAAAGACAACCCACATCATTCTAGAATAATCATCAATTAATAACATAAAGTATCTATCACCCTTCACACTTCTAACATTTGTAGGTCCACACAAATCAGTATGCACAAGATCTAATATTCCATCTAATGTATACCATTTAATCTTGAAAGAAATTCTTGTTTGCTTACCCAACTGACATTACATACATACCAAATTAACAGGTTTAACAATCTTAGGTAGATTTCTAACAGCTTGTATAGAACTGATCTTGATCAATGAATGAAAGTTTACATGACACATCCTTCTATGTCACAACCAACTCTCATCTATCTTAGTAGTCAAACAAATTTTCTCACTAGCATTCAAATAAAAAATGTTACCTTTAGTCTTAGTCCTAGATGCAATCTCTATACCAGAGGCATTCAAATCTTGCATTTACCATCTTTTAATTGTAGATCATAACCCTTATCAACCATCTATCTAACACTCAAAATATTATGCTTTAATCCTTCAACATACAAAACATCATCAGTGTTATTCTTACCTTAAAAAAAAATTGATCATCTCCCACGTATTACACAGGCTTTATTATCACCAAATCTAACTATTCCACCATCATACCTTTCCATGCTCATAAGTTTTCTTTTATCACCGATCATCTGATGTGAACAACTACTACCAATCACCCATTCACTTTTTTCTTCTACCTTTGCATCCAAAGCTTTCTCCTCAACAAAATAGCTAGTGGAATCAATAGGAACAAGTCTATCTTCTTTAGTGGCAATCAACACAACTTCATCTCCTTATGATTCTTCATCTATAACACCCTCATCTATAGTATAATAACAGTTCTTCTGGTTTCTAAACTTTTGGTTAGACTTATAAGGCTTATTATACTTCTTATGCTTCACGTATCTATCATTCCTATCAAACTTATCAAACTTACCATGTTTGTTATACTTAGCCATTCTCTTCGGACATCTAGAAGCAAAATGTACTATCTTATTACAAGGAAAAAATTTCAAGGGCAACTTTCCATCATACTTACCGACACCTTTAGGCAATCTCTAGGTAATCAATGCTTCAAGCTCATTTAGCTCTCTTTCTTGCTTAGTTATCTCTCTCCTTTCTCTTTCATATTTGGATATCTTGCACTTATGAGGATCATATTTCTTCTTAGCAGAAACAGATGGTGATGCCTTGAATACTGTCTCTAACTTTCCATGTGATTCTCTAAATTAGCTCAACTCAAATACAACAAATTTTCCAACCAATATATCTCTTATCACTATAGTTACACTCCGGATTTCATCAATAGCGGTAACCTTATGTTTATAAGCAGAGGTAAACATCTCAACACCTTAGCAACAATCTCATCTTCTTCAATATTTTCATCAGCTCATTTGATACCAAGGACAAGCTCATTCACCTTAGCCATGTATGAATGTATGTTCTCATCATCTACCATCTTCAATGTCTCATATTTTCCTTTTAAACGCTACAACTTAGCAACTTTCACTTGACTATCACCTTCATACAGGATCTCAAGCTTCTCCCAGATCTCATGTGCAGTCTGAAGTTCCATAACATTTGTCATTTCAGAATCAGTTAGGGAACTAAGTAATGCTTCCTTCACTCTGATGTTATATTCAACTTCCTTAACCTCATCAAGAGTGGATGGTCCATTATGAGGAACAACACAGGCATTCTTAGTTATCTTCCAATAATATTCTCCAAGACATATCAAATGCACCTCCATTCATCCCTTCCATATAGTGTAGTTGCTTCCATCAAACCTCAAACTTTCCTTCTTGAATAGAATACCTTGACCTACCATTCTGAATCTCCTCAAGAGATTAGGCTTCTACCAAAGGATCTAGCTCTGATACCAATTGTTAGCAACAATCAAGAAGGAAAACTAAGAGGGGGGCGGGGGTGGGGGGGGGGGGTGAATCAATCTTCATCGGATCACAACAAATTAAATTCCAAAACATAAACTGATAAACTAATGTAACAGATAGATAAGAAAATTAACAACACAGCACATAATACCAAGATTTTGACGTGGAAAACCCATTTAAGGGAAAAACCACTGTGGGAGCTGTTGGTATTTTGGTATGGTTTTGTCATTGATGTCAACACCTACTAAAACACTAGCACTTTGGAGATCCAACAACATTCACTGGCAACCAAGTAACTATTGCATAGTTATTGGTATATAGTTCACTAGCAAGATTTAATGATCATCGGCACTCGGAATGATGTGGAAGACACTTGGTGATGTCGAAGACATCATTTGGACATCTTGTCCTAGAGTTTTGACCATTGGTATATTCATATTTGCATATTTGCTTTTACTAGCAAATAGGTCCAGGGTTACCTAGGGTTACATTGGCAGGTTTATCTTTTTGAGATCAGCATGGCACGCTATGGAAATGATTAATTATTGTTGTAGATGCATTAAGCCAACATGTTTAATCGATTATTGCATTGAATATTATATTGTTTTCAAAATGTTTTTATTGTAATATCTTGTAGAGCCGACCTACTAAAATTGGTCTTAGGTTATGGTATAAATGTAAGATCTTATTTGTAAGATCGAATGTGGAATGCGAAAAAGAATTGTGTGAAGGTATATGCGAGATTAAACAGAGCTATACACATAGACATCATTTGAAGGTGAAGTTAGGTTTTTGTGAAAGCATATCAGCATTACACCGATACTGAATCTAGCATATGGAGATGCTATTTTGTGCAGTACATTCTTATTGGATTTAACCATCCAACTGTAGTCAGTGTGACTCCCATTTTGTGATTGAGCAGTGAGCTCTAGGCTGTTAGCCTTTCTGCATGTGCAGACCCCATTTATGTACACTTACTATCTGCAGTAGTATCATTTGATTGTGGGTAAGGTTTCCCACCGTGGTTTTTCCCCTTACAGGGTTTCCACGTACAAATATTGGTGTTATATGTTGTGGATGAATTTATGTTTATGTTTCATGTATTAATCTTTATCGGTATAGCTATTAATTGTTAACACTATCTACTGACATATTTAACTCATTTACTAGTATTAAGCATTAAGTTGGTTAAGTTGTTTTTGGTTTGAAATTAGTTGACAACTGATTCACCCCCGCCTCTCAGTTGTCTCCAGGACCTAACAATTGGTATCAGAGCAAGGTCCTCTTTTGCAGAAGTTTAACAACTTGAGGAGATCCAATGTCTACTAATTATTTTAGGAAGGACAGTCCTAAACTTGATGGAACCAACTATGGCATATGGAAGATCAGAATGGAGACACATGATTGTAAAGCAAGAGAAGCACTTTTGAGTGCATTATCAAATCAACAAATCATGGGATTATCAGATAGGTCCACTGCTAAAGCTATTTGGGATCATTTGGAAACACTAAATGAAGAAGATTCCATAGTCAAAATTGCAAAACTTGAAAGCTTCTAGGTCAAGTATGAACATCTAAAAATGGAAGAAGATGAAAGGATTTCTGCTTTTATGGAAAGAGTAAATGAAATTGTTTTGGGTATTAAATGTTGTGGAGGAACCTTAAGTGAGGATGAAATTGTTTCAAAAATCTTAAGAGGATTGCCACTAGCATATAAAATGAAGGTTACTGCTATAAATGAGTTAAGAACAATACCTAATACATCAGTAACTAGGGATACATTGATTGGGAAACTTTTAGCTTTTGAAATTGAATAATTTGGTCCTATTGCTACTATAAAGATAGATTTAGCCTTTAAAGCATTAACATCATCTGCTCCATCATTTGACAAATCTGATTGGAAAGCCTTTTATGCAAGAGAACTTGAAGAAAGTAGGAAAGAAAATGAAGAACTTGAAGAACATGAAGCACTATTTGCAAGGAAAATGCCTAAAGGTCTAATTGGATGTAAGTATGAAGGTAAAGCACCCTCTAAATGATTTAACTGCAATAAGATTGGTCATATGGCTTTGAGATGCCCTGATAGACATGCTAGAATAAGAGAAGAAGCTAGAAGGACATACGAGCCTAATCCTGAATATCAGAGATACAGATTTAAGAAGAACAAAGACAAATCTTATTACATTGTTGATGAAGGTGTGATGAGGATCCGACAGACAATGGATGGGTTTTTGTTGCTATAACAGAAGATCAACCAACACCTACTACTCAACCGGTAGAACAAGCCCTAGCAGCTAAAGTTGAAGTAAAGGATGAGTGGATCATTGACTCAGGATGCTCACATCATATGACAGGAGACAAAAGTAAATTCGTGAACTTTCAAGAATACAATGGAGGTTTAGTAAGATTTGGAGATGACAAAGCCTGTTCAATCAAAGGTAAGGGTATAATATCTCTTGATGGTAAGCATAACATTGACAATGTCTACTATGTTGAAGGATTAAAGCATAATCTTTTAAGTGTTGGTCAATTAGTTGAGAAAGGATTTCAGTTACAATTTAAAAATAGAAAATGCAAAATCATGAATAGAACTGGTTTGGAAATTGCAACCGGTAATCAGACTAGAGGTAATATCTTTCATTTGAATAACAGTGAAAAGACATGCTTGATTACACATATAGATGAAAGTTGGTTATGGCATAAGAGACTCTATCATGTAAACTTTGATTGCATGGTAAATATCAGTACTACTAAGGTAGTTAGAGATCTACCTAAAATTGTGAAACCTCATAATACAATATGTAAGGAATGTCATTTTGGAAAACAAGTTAGAGCTAGTTTCAAAAGTATTCCAGAAAAATCCAATGATGCTCTTGATTTGATTCACACTAATTTATGTGGTCTAGCTAGAACTAAAAGCTTACAAGGTGATAGGTATTTCATGCTAATCATTGATGACTATTCTAGAATGTGTTGGGTTACCTTTCTCAGAGAAAAATTAGAAGCTCTTGGAAAGTTCAAACTATTCAAGGCAATGGTTGAAAATGAAACCGGCAAGAAAATCAAATGCTTAAGATTAGATCAAAGAGGAGAATTCACATATAAGGACTTTAATACATTCTGTGAAGTGAATGGAATTAGAAGACAACTATCAGCACCTTGGACACCACAACAAAATGTAGTTGTTGAAAGAAAAAATAGAACTATCTTTGATGCAGCAAGAAGTATGTTATCTGAAACAAACCTACCACATGTATATTGGAGAGAAGTATTCAGCACAATGGTCTATACATTCAACAAAGTTCACATCAAAGGTGAAACTGGTAAGACCCCTCATGAACTATGGTTTGGTAACACTCCTACTCTTAAGTATTTCAGAATTTTTGGAAGTAAATGTTATATCATAAGAGATGAGTATATTGGAAAATTTGATCCTAGAAGTGATGAAGGAAGATTTCTTGGTTATTCATCTAAGAGCAAGGCATCTAGATGTTTTAACAAGAGATTGCAGAAAATTGTTGAGAGTACAAATGTAAAGATTGATGAACAATTCAGAGGAACTTCAAGGTATATAGACTCTGAACTGACAACAAAAATTGTGACAAATGAACCTACACCAAATCCACTGGTACAAAATGAAGATCCAGTTACCTCGGTACCATTTGAGGATTCCATAGTAATTGAAGAACAACAACAAACTAAGACACCCTGGTATGTAAGATTGAATCATTCAGAAGATCAAATAATTGGAAATAAATTTAAAGGAGTTATGACAAGAGGAAGATTGGCAAATGAAGAGGTATGTCTTATTTCTCAAATAGAACCATCATCTATTAATGAGGCATGTGAAGATAAATTTTGGATTAAAGCTATGGAAGAAGAATTTGAACAAATTGAGAAAAATAACACTTGGACATTAGTTCCTTGGCCTAAAGATAAAAATGTAATTGGAATCAAATGAGTATTTAGAAACAAACTTAATGAAGATGGTAAGGTTGTCAGAAATAAAGCAAGACTAGTGTGTAAGGGATATTCTCAGAAAGAAGGAGTTGATTACAATGAAACCTTTGCACCGGTAGCTAGAATTGAGGCAATCAGATTATTCTTGGCTTTTGCAGCACACAAGAACTAAAAAGTTTATCAAATTGATGAAATGTGCATTTTTGAATGGAGATCTTTAAGAGGAAGTCTATATTCAACAACCTGATGGATTTTCTTTGATAGATGACAATGATATGGTTTGCAGGTTAAGAAAAGCTCTGTATGGACTGAAACAAGCCCCAAGAGCTTTGTATGCAAGATTGGATAAGTATCTTTTAAAGATTGGTTTTACTAAAGGAAATGCAGACAACAATTTATATTACAAAATAACTAATGATGACATCTTGATTATAGAAGTATTTGTTGATGATATAATCTTTGGAGGAGAAGATGGTTTATGTAAGGAATTTTCTACTAAAATGCAACAAGAATTTGAAATTTCTATGATTGGAGAAATAAAATTCTTTTTAGGATTGCAGATTTTACAGATTGACAAAGGTATATTCTTGAGTCAATCCAAATACTTAAAAGAGTTACTAAAGAAATTTGGGATGGAAAACTCTAAACTGGTAAGCACACCTATGACTACAAATGACAAATTATCTCAAAGGGATGAATCTACACTTGTTAATCCAACTAGATACAAATCTATGATAGGAGGTTTACTGTATTTAACACAAACCAGACCTGATATTATGAATGCAGTATGTATTGTTTCTAGATTTCAAAGTAATCCTAGAGAAAATCATGAATCAGCAGTAAAAAAGATTTTTCGGTACTTAGAAGGCACTATAAATCTTGGATTATGGTATCCTAGAGATGAAAACTTTGAATTATGTGCATACATAGATGCAAATTGGGCAGGAGATGTGGATGATAGAAAAAGCACCACCGGCGGAGCATTCTTTCTTGGAAATAGACTAGTTTCTTGGTTGAGTAAGAAACAGAGTTGTACATCTTTATCAACAGCAAAATTAGAATATGTTACAACAACAACTAATTGTACACAGGTACTATGGCTTAAGAAAATGTTGAAAGACATAAAGGTAAAATGCAAGGAACCTATTACCATAGATTGTGATAACACTACAACAATTGATATATCTAAGAATCCAGTACTACATTCTAAAACAAAACATGTTTCTATCAAACTAAATTTTCTAAGGGAAAAAGTTGAAGATAAGGAGATAAAACTGGTTTATGTGAATACTAAAGAACAACGTGCAAATATTTTCACAAAACCTTTGCCTAAGGAGACTTTTGAATATCTCAGAGATCAGCTTAGAGTCATACCACCACTGGTAGAGACTTAGACAGTTGATGATTGTCATCAACTGACAGAATTAAAAGACAAATATTTTACTCTGATCTTTGATGAGGAAGCTACTTCTCAGGGGGAGTAGTTGGTATATTAAATTGATTGGTATTTTGTATATGAACTTAGATTTTTTGCAACTTTGGCATTTGATGTCAAAGGGGGAGAGATATCTATGGAAAAACACATTATCTTTTGGAGAGATTGGTATGGAAACTTTGGATAACACATGTTGCTCCCAAGGGGATAGATTGTTGTTTAGGAGAGACTATTACTCTTTGTATTATGATTATGATCTTTTTAGAGATTGTTGGTTTTTGGCATTTCTGTTTTGGTACTTTGATGGTTTTTCCATCCTATGTTGCTATCAATGCCAAAGGGGGAGATTGTTGGTATTTTGGTATGGTTTTGTCATTGATGTCAACACCTACTAAAACACTAGCACTTTGGAGATCCAGCAACATTCACTGGCAAGCAAGTAACTATTGCACAGTTATTGGTATATAGTTCACCGGTAGGATTTAATGATCACCGATACTCAGAATGATGTGGAAGACACTTGGTGATGTCGAAGAAATCGTTTGGACATCTTGTCTTGGAGTTTTGATCATTGGTATATTCATATTTGTATATTTGCTTTTACCGACAAATAGGTCCAGGGTTACCTAGGGTTACACCGATAGGTTTATCTTTTCCAGATCAGTATGGCATGCTATGGAAATGATTAATTATTGTTGTAAATGCATTAAGCCAACATGTTTAATCAGTTATTGCATCAGATATTATATTGTTTGTAAAATGTTTTTATTGTAATATCTTGTAGAGCTGACCTACTAAAATTGGTCTTAGGTTATGGTATAAATGTAAGATCTTATTTGTAAGATCGAATGTGGAATGCGAAAAAGAATTGTGTGAAGGTATATGCGAGATTAAGCAGAGCTATACATGTAGACATCATTTTAAGGTGAAGCTAGGTTTTTGTGAAAGCATATCAGCATTACATTGGTACTAAATCCAACATATGAAGATGTTATTTTATGCAGTACATTCTTATTGGATTTAACCATCCAATTATAGTCAGTGTGACTCCCATTTTGTGATTGAGCAGTGAGCTCTAGGCTATTGGCCTTTCTGCATGTGCAGACCCCATTTATGTACACTTACTATCTGCAGTAGTATCATTTGATTGTGGGTAAGGTTTCCCACCATGGTTTTTCCCCTTACAGGGTTTCCACGTACAAATATTGGTGTTATGTGTTGTGGATGACTTTATGTTTATGTTTCATGCATTAATCTTTACCGGTATAGCTATTAACTATTAACACTATCTACCGACATAATTAACTAGTTTACCGGTATTAAGCATTAAGTTGGTTAAGTTGTTTTTGTGTTGAAATTAGTTGACAACTGATTCACCCCCCCCCTCTCAGTTGTCTCTAGGACCTAACAGGAACCTACCCATAGTAAGATGATACTCTGCAGTAGTATGCAAAAATATTACAATGGGGAATGCACATGCATTCAGGCACACTGCCTAGAGCTCACTCCTCAAAAGATATATGCCTGGAAGGCTACAACCCTTAGGGAAGTCTCAGTAACTTACAATATGATTCAGACTAAATTCCAAAAGGAATGAACTATAATGATAGCATCTACAAATGTTTGATGACAATTCCAGTTAAGCAAAATTGTCTGCTCTGCAACATCAAACACACCTCAACACTTCGCTAAATGATATATCCTTGTTCACACATTTACCTCTCTCTAATAATGCAGACACAATATTGACACCTAAATTACATAAGTATATCACTTATATATACAAATCATCAACCTTGATAACAAGGTCGGATAACCCTCAACTCATAATTACAAATATTATATTACACGATACAAAGATCGACCACCTAACCAATATAATGATTTACATTACATAGCATGGACCTAATTCAAATTTCCAAATGATTACATCCACCAAAAATCTCATCAAGATCAACCGCAACATGCTACACCACCAAAAATACTATATAACACGTAAAACATCACCAGTTCATAGAAATCATCAAAAAATTACACAACAATCAATGCAGATCACCAAAAGAAATAGGACACGATTAGGAAACACCAGCAAAAACTTTAGAATCATCCAGAATAGTTGCACCAATACCTCTTTTCAAATCTTCATCGATCAATGTCTCAAAGCTCAAGAACACAACCAATCAGCAACTATCACGAAGAAAGATAACTTGTAGAGCACTAAATCATGATCCATATGAAATGAAGATGTATATGGTGAAAATGGACAACAACAATATTGAAAGACTAAATGAATTCAACCACAAAACCCTAGCCTAACAACAACAAAGATCCACCATAACAAATGAAGATTACCTAAGACAATGCAAATCAAATGAAATCACAAAGATTATACCATCATATGTCCAATAGGGTTTGAATCTCCATTCATCCTATCTCCATTGATCTTGCTTGATATATTTGCTCTCAAATTTTATATGTGCACAAGAACTCAACAAAGAACGGAAATGTGGTTGCAAGTAGGATCACATATGAAAGTTCAAAAGCATAGTGTAGTCAATTGATCAATTCGTTCATTAGGGTTGATAATGAAGAAAGCATCTCCTTATATAGAAGACACTATAAGAAATGGAGGGGTAAGATTGAGAGGTGTAAAAGATAAATGGTCGACTATGATTAGAGGGTAGGTAGAGGAAATAATAAAATAATGAGAGGGTAGGTAGTGTATGAATTAAGAGATGAATGACACGTGTCATAGGTAGAAAAGGTTAATGAATTAATTAAATAAATAAAGATTTATATAATTAATAGAAGAAGTGGGATTAATTAAATAAATAAGGATTTATTTAATTAATAGAAGAATTAGGCTAAAGTAATTAAATAAATAAAATATTTATTTAATTAGACTGGACAATTTTAGGTGTCTACATTTTGCCCCTCTTTGAGACAATGCAGCTTGTTGCATTGTTTCAAAGAAGATAATATGAACTGATACAAAGTTGCCCCAAAATGGGAATGATATATGAAGATTACCTAAGACAATGCAAATCAAATGAAATCACAAAGATTATGCCATCACATGTCCAATAAGGTTTGAATCTCCATTCTTCCTATCTCCATTGATCTTGCTTGATATATTTGCTCTCAGATTTTATATGTGCACAAGAGCTCAACAAGGAACGAAAATGTGGTTGCAAGTAGGATCGCATATGAAAGTTAAAAAGCGTAGTGTAGTCAATTGATCAGTCTGTTCCTTAGGGTTGATAATGAAGAAAGCATCTCCTTATATATAATACACTATAAGAAATGGAGGGATAAGATTGAGAGGTGTAAAAGATAAATGGTCGGCTATGATTAGAGGGTAGGTAGAGGAAATAATAAAATAATGAGAGGGTAAGTGGTGTATGAATTAAGAGATGTATGACATGTGTCATAGGTAGAAAAGGTTAATGAATCAATTAAATAAATAAATATTTATTTAATTAATAGAAGAAGTGGGATTAATTAAATAAATAAGATATTTATTTAATTTAAGAAAAGGATAATTTAAATAAATAAATGTATTTATTTAAATGAGAAATAAGGCTAGAAGAGGATAAATGAATTAATTAAATAAATAAGGATTTATTTAATTAATAGAAGAATTAGGCTAAAGTAATTAAATAAATAAAATATTTATTTAATTAGACTAGAAAATTTTAGGTGTCTATATTTTGCCCCTCTTTGAGACAATGTAGCTTGTTGCGTTGTTTCAAAGAAGATAATATGAACTGATACAAAGTTGCCCCAAGATGGGAATGATATGCCCCCTCGAGAGATTGGATGAAAATGTCTGGAAAGATCGCAGACAATCTCTCGATAAGAGAGAAAGGCTAGAATGGACTGACCGGATAGAGTGACAGAGTCATGGGATAAAGAAGACTGACTCGAGAGACGAGGGATAGAGCTAGGGCTAGGGCAGTCTATAAAATAGACCATGAGGGAAATACATCCTCATTGTCATCCACACATCCAAGAGATCAAAGTGTAGAGAGAGAATAGAGCAGCAATAGTTAGCAGCAATGGCATTGATGCATAGATTTGATCACGTTCACCGATTTCAGAGGCCAGTAGATGCAGGAGAGCCGGTGAGTACCACAAAACCTCCTTGTACTTTGTTGCAATAAATGTTGTCATTAATGCATGCTAGGTAGAGCATTAAATGCAGATTTAGGTATGTCAAAAAAAAGGTCAAAAAACACTGAGGCGCGTCTAGGTTAGCTAGGCACATCTATGTTTGTGCTAGGCACGTCTGTGCAGGAAAAAGTGTCTGTGTTAAATGCGAGTGCATCTGTGTTGTGGAAGCATGTTTGTGCAATGTGGGCACGTCTGTGCAGAGCATAGGCACATCTATGTATTTCAGGCACGTCTGTGCAAAGTAGATGCGTTTATGCAATATGTAAGCGCGTTTATGTCTTCTAGGCCAAATTGACAGTTCTATGATGAACATACACTGTCGATTGGATAAGCTGCTAAGAGGATACACTCAAGCAGGTCCTCTAGGGAAGACTAGGATAGCAGATAGGGCTAGGACTGACAATTCTATGATAGAACATACGTTGCCAATCAGAAAACTACTCAAGAGGATACACTCTAGTAGAGGCCCTAGGATAGGATAGATCGAGGCACTTTGTGATGAATAGTGAGTACTAAGACAGAGTACTTTGTGATGAACAGAGAGTACTAATATGAGCAGCACTTTGTGATGAACAGAGAGTACCACTAGGATAAACAACAACACTTTGTGATGAACAGTGAGTGTCACTAGGATAGAGTATCATAAGCACTTAAGATAAAAAGTAGCATTTTGTGATGAACAAGGAATGCCACTATGATCGACATGATTGATTTGCTTGACTGCAAGAGTACCTACCTATGCTAGAGTCACAGGAGAGATTCCCATCGACTCAGAGGTTATGACCAGAGCTGACATTTGAGGACAAAGCCACGATTGAGGTTATGGGTCTATGATTTATTCTGTATGTGCCTAAGTTTTGGGCGAACATGGGATTGTTGATTGCTTTAGCTGAGAGATGGCACTCTAAAACATGCACGTTCCATTTGTTGATGGGTGAGATGACAGTCACCTTGGAGGATGTGTACAGGATTCTAAGGATATCGATCAATGGGGAGTTGATACCCTATGATCGAGATGGAGACAAGGACGCCCTAAGATGAGTGTTTCAAGATCCAAGACTAGAGATGAGGGCTAGACATGTGGCGTGGGACACAATGACACAGACTAGATTAGCATTACCAGTAGTACTGGGAGGAGTGATCAGTGGGTTCTTGTGTCTGGATAGGGCGACACAAGGGTTGGCTATGGGCTGGGGGAGTACCTTGGAGACACAGGTGACACAACATACCAGATATGCCTAGGGACCGTGTGTGCTGGCACACTTGTATTATGAGCTTCATTAGTTTGTATATCATGGATCCGTAGGATTGGGCTATGGAGTGACATTATTACAAGTATGGGATTATGAGCATCTATCGGTGACCTGATCGATACATTTTAGAGGCAGGGGCAATGGGTGCAGTTTTGTGTATTTATATGATATGATTACCTCACAACCACGAATTGAGAGACTGGAGCACTAGCACAGGGTCATTGATGAGATTGACATTGTGGTATGGAGACCGTACTGAGAGTGTGAGGCATGGGAGGATGATGCAGTGGAGCTACCATACACCTTGAGGAGTAGGTATTTGATTGGGCGAATGCCCTATGTACTGGAGAGGTAGTTGGTAGACAGAGTATGCAGGTAATTTGGCAGGATCCAACAGATGCCACGGGGTTTTGGGATGTATGCTCGGATAGTGAGGGATCAAGCACACATCAGGCCTTTGTTATCATATGATTAGGTCATGATGCAGTTGGTAGAGATGGTGCCCATGCCTTGAGATATGTGGCTAGAGATAGAGGATGCAGGGATGGATGCAAAGTATACTGCATATTTCACTAAGCATCCATTTCCATGACTGACAGACCCAGGGGAGTAGATAGATGGAGATGGTGGGGGGGATGAGGATGATGATGGAGATGGCAGAGGTAGAAGCCAATGGAGGAGGTGGGGGATGATAGGAGAGAGGAGAGTGGCTTCGCAAAGAGAGGGTTGGGAGGAGAGACAGGCTCGGGTGGTGAGTGATAGTTCTGATACTTAATGTAAGTACAGATCCAATACCCAACAAGATGAGAGGGGGGGTGAATCATACAAACTTAATCATCCATAAAAACATCAGATTCAACCTTGGTAACATATATATCAGTCATATAACAAAAACTATCAAACATGCAAACTCAAAAGCATATGAACAATATAAACCTCATAACACCAGATTTAATGTGGAAACCCAAATAGGGAAAAATGACTATGGGATTTCGGACCCACTAAGAAATATACTCTTCTAGAGTATGCTCGGTTAAAAGCAAATCCTATTAAAGATTACAAACATATTGCTAGATGTGACCCGGTTAAAGGATTTCCCTCAGCTCTGTTAGGATCTTCACTTTGTTAGAAGTGACCTTGTTAAAGGATTTCAAATACTCAATAAGAATGTCACCTTGCTAGAGGATTTTACAAATAAGACTGTTAAGTCCACTCGATTAAGAGATTTTTTGCTACTTCTCAAAATAACAGTAATAAAAATATGTCTGCAACTTCACATCTAAAAATGCTAAAGCAGATTCTTATTTTCTCAATACAATCAATTCATAGGACTTATCTTGTCCCTCTGTTGGGCTCTATACTCTGTTATCAAAATAGGTCTTCAAGCTTCTGTGCTTGGTAATCACTATGTAGCATCCCTATGCATACACTTGCCCGCATGCATTGTTTATCAATAGTTTCCTATTTATAAACAATCTTCTAACCGCTTAATCTCCTTGATCACATTTCCCATGATCAATCATAGCCATTAGATCTTCAATCTTGTCTAGGTTCAATGTATCCTTCAATCTGAAAATGTTTTACCCCACCTTGGAACTTGTGTTAGGGTATTGCGGTTCAATCTAAATTGTAGATTTTCCTACCGATCTTTCTTTACCATAGATTCTTTAACAATCTTCATACATGGCTTACCAATCATTTAATTCTCTCCAGCTCATCAGCTTCCTTCATTAAATATCATATGTAAGCATTTAATGCATTCTATTACAGCTCGGTTGTAACTCGGTAAATACTAAACTTCACTCGGTAGACATTCTGCCTTCATTAACCAATAGCGATAACCTTAGGGTTTTACTAACTAGGTTCCTTACGGTTTACTGACTAGGTTCTTTACTCAGTAACATAGTATAGTATTAACCTTTCAAACAATAACATATGTAGGATATCAAAATAATCTAAACATCATGATCTCATCATTGTCTAACTTGGTAATAGTTGCCCATTGAATAACTTATCCCCTTATTCATCATATACTTTTTGTGTCTTTTACCGACATCTTTATACTCATCAAATCATACTTCTTAAGATATGGCAACATCATACTGAATTAGAAAATCAATTTCTTGACATCAATGACAAAATAATAATATTAAGACAGTAATCATCCTTAATCAGTTATGTCCATAGTCATCAACAACCTTCTCAATATCCTTATTGAAATGCCAACAATCTCTTATTGTAATTGGAATGCCAACCTTCTTCTTGTCTATTATAATGCCAACAATCTCCCCCTTTGGCATTTATGGAAAAACCAATTGATTTGACTTTATTGAGTCAGATTCAGATTGCTGTGAAATTTTGAAATGCTCTCCCCCATACATTAGACTTCTCCTATTTTCTCAGTCTTCTTTCCAATCTGTAGTCTACTCTTCTTATGTATTCTCCCCCTTACATAGGTATTCTCCCCCTTTGAACACAATGCCAAAAAGAAAAGAACTAAAAACATAATTTCTTCCTCTGAGAAGTGAATTCCATGCTGTTATGTATCAATTCAGTCTTGGTCAGAGCATTTGTTCTTCAATTCCTATTCCATGTTTATTATTTCTTGCACACCTTTAGAAAACCTCCTCAAGTGTGTAAATCAGCATCAACTCCTAAAAGATATTATGTAGAGTCATCAAATTGATGCTTTCACCAAACTCGATCAGTGAATGGAAGATAGGGGTAGGACCCCTAACTGACTTCTGAGATATTCAAAAGTGTCCTTTGGTAGTGGCTTGGTGAAGATGTCTGCAATTTTTTCCTTTGTGCTAACATACTCCAAAACCACTTTCTTCTCTTGAACTTCTTCTCTAAGATAATGATATTTGATAGAGATGTGCTTTGTCTTAGAGTGCATAATAGGATTTTTTGAAATGTTAATGGCACTAGTTTTATCACAAAATATAGTCACTGGCTCGATAACTTGCTCATTTATACCTTCCAATAGTTGTTTGATCCATGCTATAGTGGTGCAATTCAGTGCTGCAACAACATATTTAGCTTCTGCTGTTGACTGAGAAACACATCCTTGTTTCTTGCTAAGCCAACTCACTAGTCTTTCTCCTAAAAAGAAAGCTCCTCCACTTGTGCTTTTCCTATCATCAATTTTGCCTGCCCAATCAGCATCAGTATAAACTTTTAAGTCAAACTCATTTCCTTTCTGATATATTAAACCATAATCTTCAGTGCCTTTTAAGTATCTGAAAATTCTTTTGATTGCCATCAAGTGTGTTTCCTTAGGATCTGCAGAAAATCTTGCAACAATACCTACTACATGTGCTATATCTAGCCTATTGTGAACAACATATTGCAACTTTCCAATCATAGATCGGTAAAGTGTCTCATCAATAGATGTAGATTCATCATTCTTTGATAGTTTACAGTTGGTAGTCATAGGAGTACTTACTGGTTTTTAATCCTCCATTCCAAATTTCTTCAAGATTTCCTTTATGTACTTGGATTGGGTAATGAAAACCTCATCTTTCATTTGCAGTATCTGCAGACCTATAAAATATTTTATCTCACCGATTAATGACATCTCAAATTCTTTACTCATTTCATTTCCAAAATTCTTGCATAGAGAGTCATTTCCACTAAAGATAATATCATCAACAAATATGGTTGAGATCAGTATTCCATTTTCATCATTCTTCATGTACATATTGTTGTTTTCACTTGTTCTTATAAAACCAATTTTGATCAAATATGAGTGCAATCTTTCATACCATGCTCTAGGTGCTTGTTTAAAACCATATAAAGCTTTGTTCAATTTACATACCTGATCATTATTTTCTTCTTCAACAAATCCTTCAGGTTGTTCAATGGTTCTTCTTCTAATATTTATTTCAGAAATGCAGATTCGACATCCATTTGATATAACTTGAAATTCTTGTAAGCAGCATATGCCAACAATGTTCTTACTCCTTCAAGTCTTGCCACAGGTGCAAAAGTCTCACCATAATCAATTCCTTCTTCTTGGGCATAACCTTTGCAAACTAGTCTTGCTTTATTCTGAATGACCTCACCTTTTTCATTTAGCTTGTTTCTGAAGATCCACTTTGTACCAATTACATTTTTGTTCTTCGGTCTTGGGACCAGTGTCCATGTGTCATTCTTCATGATTTGATCAATCTCTTCTGTCATAGCATTTATCCAATCTTCACTATTAAATGCCTCTTTCACTATTTTTGGTTCAAACTCAGATATCAAACATGTGTCTGTCTCAGTTTGTTCCTTGTCATCACTGGATCATCCTTATCTCCTATAATCTGACTTGGTGCATGATGTCTTATGACATACTTGGCTAATACAGGCTCGGTAGGCTCTGTATGATCTTCTTCATCACTCGGTAACTGGATATTTTCTTCATTTTCTTCAATAGTTATCTCGGTAGGACTTCTCAGTTGCACATAGACAAATCCTTCATAATCTTCTGGTTCTTTGGAGTTTCCTTCATCATTTCTTTCTACAAATTCATCAATTTTCACATTTGCACTTTCTACTATCTTGTTAGATGATTTGATCAGACATTTAAATGCTTTGCTTCTAGAAGAATAACCTAGAAACATTCCTTCTTCACTTTTCTAATCAAACTTGCCATTTCTATCATCTTTATGAACATAGCATCTACTCCCAAAGATTTTAAAATAACTTACATTAGGTTTCTTGTCATACCAGATTTCATAAGGTGTCTTCAAAGTACCTTTCTTCAATTGAACTCAGTTCAAGGTGTAAACAGCTATGCTTATTGCTTCTCTCCAAAATATTTGTGGAACTTTCTTGTCAATCATCAAGGTTCTGGCAGAATCCACAATAGATCTATTTCTTCTCTCAGCTATCCCATTCTGCTATGGAGTTCTCAGTGCAGAGACTTGTCTTTTTATACCATGATTATTGCAAAATAAGTTGAACTCATCAGATGTAAAATCTCCTCCTCTATCTGATCTGAGACATTTCAGTTGTCTTCCTATTTCATTTTCAACTCTAGCCTTGTACCATTTAAATATTTGAAAAGCTTATGATTTTTCTTTTAAAAACATTACTGACATCATCCTTAAGTAATCATCCACAAATAATATGAAATATTTATCACCATAATAACTCTGAACTTTCATAGGACCATAAAGATCAGTATGTACAAGATCTAAAATTCCCGTAGAAGTGTAGGACTTACTTCTAAAGCTTGATCTTGTCATCTTACCCATCTGGCATCCTCGACACATAGCATTCTTAGGTTTTTCAAGACTCGGTAGACCTCTTACTCGGTGCTTCTTACTTATTTTGATTAGATTATCAAAATTAACATGACAAAACCTTTTATGCCATAACTAGGTATCATCTATCCTTGCATATAGACATTTATTCTGAGTTGAGTCAAGATGAAATGTATTACCTCTTGTTTGTGTCCCGATAGCAGCTAACTTTCCATGCTTGTCATGAACTTTGACAATTCCTTTTTCAAACTCTATTCGGTAACCTGTGTTGTTTAGCTATGCTACACTCAACAAATTGCATTTCAAACCTTGAATCCAATAAACATCATTACATTTAGCATTGTCAAGAAGTGTTATGGATCCTTTACCTCTTACCGGACATGGTGCATCATTACCAAATCTTACATAGCCTCCATCATAATCATCTAATTTAATAAACTTGTGTTTATCACCTGTCATGTGATGTGAGCAAGCACTATCTATGATCAAAGAATAATTAGTATTTATATGAGATATTAAAGCTTTTTCTTCATACCTTTCTTCATTTGATCTATCTTTAATAGCCACATAAACAATTTCCTCTGTATCAGTTTCATCTGATTTATCATCATTAGATTCCTCATCAACTATTAGGCATGTCTTTTTATATCTTCTCCTGAAGTCTCAGTGTCCTCTGTAATGATTATCTTTCTGTCTGTCATCTCAGTAATCTCTCTTTTCACTAGATTCTTTGTTAGGATAGTTAGAAGCCATATGTCCTATCTTATCACAATTGAAACATTTTAAAGGTAACTTTCCTTTATACTTACCTTTTCCTCTCGGTAGCCTTCTGGCTAATAGTGGTTCAAACTCTTCTTGCTTTCTGATTTCCTCATATGGTTTGTGTACCTCCTCCATGTTTTTGTGATATATTTCACTTGCTCCACTATGATTCCCTTCAGAGTACTTATACTTTCTATCATTGTAATCATCAGTTTCATCAATATGAAAAGAACTGAATGCAGATTCAACCTTATTTACCGATGACCCACTGTTATCAAAGTTACTTAACTCAAATGCATGTAGCTTACCAATAGTAGCATCTAAAGAAACTGGCCTATTGGGTACATACCTCAATTCATTAATTGCAGAGACTCAGATTACATAGGCAGGTAGAAGGGTTCTTAACAACTTACTTGTTACATCCTTTTCTTCAATAGTTCCTTCTGCTCCTTTGATTTGATTTACAATCTCCTTTAGTCTTCTACAATACTGGGTTATGTTCTCACCTTCATTCATCCTCATAGATTCAAGTTTTCCTCTTAAACTATCCACTTTTTCTCTTTGAACATGTTCATCTCCTCCACATACAGATATGAGCTTAGTCCACATTGCCTTTGCATCATTGCTACCTTCTAGATCATTAAACTCTGAGTCGATCAATGCAGATTTAATTTCAATCATTGCTTGAATATGTTCTTTCTTTTCCTTTATCTCTTCCATAGTAAATGGATAGGTGCTCGGTGTGATGAAATAATTCTCTAGATAATAGACAACATATTCTCCAATTCCTGATAGATGCAGCTTCATCCTTTTCTGCCATGTAGAGAAACTTGACTTATTCAGCTTCGGTGCATCCCTCTTATACATCTTTCGATCTTTAACTCAAGTGCCTTTAAACTTTTCTTCCGGAGTCCAAGGCTTTGATACCAATTGATAGTTTTGATACTTAATGTAAGTATAGATCCAATACCCAACAAGATGAGAGGGGGGGGGGTGAATCATACAAACTTAATCATCCATAAAAACATCAGATTCAACCTCGGTAACATATATATCAGTCATATAACAAAAACTGTCAAACATGCAAACTCAAAAGCATATGAACAATATAAACCTCATAACACCAGATTTAATGTGGAAACCCAAATAGGGAAAAACCACTGTGGGATTTTGGACCCATTAAGAAATATACTCTTCGAGAGTATGCTCGGTTAAAAGCAAATCCTGTTAAAGATTACAAACACATTGCTAGATGTGACCCGGTTAAGGGATTTCCCTCAAATTTGTTAGGATCTTCACTTTGTTAGAAGTGACCTTGTTAAATTATTTCAAACACTCAATAAGAATGTCACCTTGCTAGAGGATTTTACAAATAAGACTGTTAAGTCCACTCGGTTAAGATATTTTCTGCTACTTCTCAAAATAATAGTAATAAAAATATGTCTGCAACTTCACATCTAAACATGCTAAAGCAGATTCTTATTTGCTCAATACAATCAATTCATAGGACTTATCTTGTCCCTCTGATGGGCTCTATACTCTATTATCAAAATAGGTCTTCAAGCTTCTGTGCTCGGTAATCACTATGTAGCATCCCTGTGCATACACTTGCCCGTATGCATTGTTTATCAATAGTTTCCTATTTATAAACAATCTTCTAACCGCTTAATCTCTTTGATCACATTTCCCATGATCAATCATAGCCATCAGATCTTCAATCTTGTCCAGGTTCAATGTATCCTTCGATCTGAAAACATTTTACCCCACCTTGGAACTTGCATTTTCACCTTGGAACTTGTGTTAGGGTATTGCAGTTCAATCTGAGCTGTAGATCTTCCTGTCAATCTTTCTTTACCATAGATTATTTAACAATCTTCATACGCGGCTTACCAATCATTTAGTTCTCTCTAGCTCATTAGCTTCTTTCATTAAATATCATATGTAAACATTTAATGCATTCTGTTATAGCTCAGTTGTAACTCGGTAAATACTAAACTTCACTCGGTAGACATTCTGCCTTCATTAATTGATAGCAATAACCTTAGGGTTTTACCGACTAGGTTCCTTAGGGTTTACTAAGTAGGTTCTTTGCTCGGTAACATAGTATAGTATTAACCTTTCAAACAATAACATATGTAGGATATCAAAACAATCTAAACATCATGATCTCATCATTGTCTAACTTGGTAATAGTTGCCCATTGAATAACTTATCCCCTTATTCATCATATACTTTTTGTGTCTTTTACCGACATCTTTATACTCATCAAATCATACTTCTTAAGATATGGCAACATCATATTGAATTAGAAAATCAATTTCTTGACATCAATGAAAAAATAGTAATATTAAGACAGTAATCATCCTTAATCAGTAATTTATTGTTTCTTGCACACCTTTAGAAAACCTCCTAAAGTGTGTAAATCAATATCAAATCCTAAAAGATATTCTATAGAGTCATCAAATTGATGCTTTCACCAAACTCAGTCGGTGAATGGAAGATAGAGGTAGGACCCCTAACTGACTTCTGAGATATTCAAAAGTGTCCTTTGGCAGTGGCTTGGTGAAGATGTCTGCAATTTGCTCCTTTGTGCTAACATACTCCAAAACCACTTTCTTCTCTTGAACTTCTTCTCTAAGATAATGATATTTGATAGAGATGTGCTTTGTCTTAGAGTGCATAATAGGATTCTTTGAAATTTTAATGGCACTAGTGTTATCACAAAATATAGTTACTGGCTCGGTAACTTGCTCATTTATACCTTCCAATAGTTGTTTGATCCATGCTATATTGGTGCAATTCAGTGCTGCAGCAACATATTCAGCTTCTGTTGTTGACTGAGAAACACATCCTTATTTCTTGCTAAGCCAACTCACTAGTCTTTCTCCTAAAAAGAAAGCTCCTCCACTTGTGCTTTTCCTGTCATCAATGTTGCCTGCCCAATCAACATCAGTATAAACTTTTAAGTCAAACTCATTTCCTTTCTGATATACTAAACCATAATCTTCAGTGCCTTTTAAGTATCTAAAAATTCTTTTGGTTGTCGTCAGGTGTGTTTCCTTAGGATCTGCAAAAAATCTCGCAACAATACCTACTACATGTGCTATATCTATCCTACTGTGAACAACATATTGCAACTTTCCAATCATGGATCGGTAAAGTGTCTCATCAACAGATGTAGATTCATCATTCTTTGATAGTTTACAGTTGATAGTCATAGGAGTACTTGCTGGTTTTGAATCCTCCATTCCAAATTTCTTCAAGATTTCCTTTATGTACTTGGATTGGGTAATGAAAATCTCATCTTTCATTTGCAATATCTACGAACCTATAAAATATTTTATTTCACCGATTAATGACATCTCAAATTCTTTACTCATTTCATTTCCAAAATTCCTGCATAGAGATTCATTTCCACTAAAGATAATATCATCAACAAATATGGCTGAGATCAGTATTCCATTTTCATCATTCTTCATGTACATATTGTTGTTTTCACTTATTCTTATAAAACCAATTTTGATCAAATATGAGTGCAATCTCTCATACCATGCTCTAGGTGCTTGTTTCAGACCATATAAAGCTTTGTTCAATTTACATACCTAATCATTATTTTCTTCTTCAAAAAATCCTTCAGGTTGTTCAATGAAAACTTCTTCTTCTAATATACCATTCAGAAATGTAGATTTGACATCCATTTGATATACCTTGAAATTCTTGTAAGTAGCATATGCCAACAATTTTCTTACTCCTTCAAGTCTTGAGATGACACTGAGGGCAGGGAGGCAGACAGTGAAGGACACAAGAGCTGGTTATGCTTATGTTCTGCGAGCCGAGGAGGAGATAGGCTACTGGAGAGACCTATACTATGGAGCTATGCCACCAGAGCAACGAGCTAGAAGATTTCATAGACCATCGCGGACAACGACGACCATTGGAGGGAGGGACATGAGACATGCATCCAGTGGTGGGGTTATGGGTTCTCCACCACCACTAGCTAGAGGGGACGAGAGAGATGATCCTGGGGTGGGTCCTTCTAGGGCTCAGACTCTATCGAGGCTAGGTGGCTTCGAGGGAGGGAGTTCATCATAGCCTTAGAGGGCTCCCTATGTATCAGTTTTATACCATTTTTGTATGATGATGTAGACACCTTCGAGTGATTGTAGCCATATGATCTTGACATCATTATATCATGACACTTATGATTATATATATATCAGATGAGTCAACTTTGTGATAGCTATATGCATGTGTACCTATGTGATGAGATGTTTTTTATGTGATGCTTATGATATGGATGCAAATATGTACATTATGAAATGCAATATTTTTGTTCTTTTATGTTTTTAATGTGTTATGCTAGTGCAAATGTGAATTTATGAAATGCAGATGAATATGATAATGCAAATAACTATTTACATGATGAAAATTTAAAATGTGCTAACATGTGTTATGTGCAGGATGTGGTGCAATTGTGATATCTATACGTATGCATGAAATGCTTAATATGTGGTAATGCAGGTGCAAACTACATGAGAGGCAAATGTTTTTGGTGTGTCATTATACTCAGTCATATGATAGCAGGCTACACAGACTCAAGAAGGATGATGGAAGTCAATCAAGAAAAGGGGATGGAAGAAAGAAGATATGAAATTGAAAGAGCTTCTTGTGCATTATCATCATTGAGCTTTATTATGGAAAAATAGGTTATGACAGTTGAGGCATATGTTCGACCCAAAAAGTCATTGTACCCGTTTGCATGGAGATAAGACAGTCACAAACAAGGAATGCCCCAGTTCACACTAGACTCACAGTGTCCTCATATCCTTGGACAAATCATAGCATTACTAAGAGACAATCCACAGACAACAAATAAAAATAGGTGACGATACCCCATCCTCGCCTTTCTAGTCAAAGACATCCTAGAGATAAAATCTCTAGTCAGAGACATCCTGGAAAAGCTAAAAGACATGTCACGAAAAGATAAAATCAAAGAAAACCAAGACTCGACACCAACATCCACTGTAGTCCTCAAGTTTAGTGTCTCTTGTCACTTGTATAAGTCTTATTTGATTGTGGTCACAATGTTTACTTTCACAAAAAGGATAGATAGCACTAAACCATATGTTGTTTGAGTCTGTTGAAAGATTTGATTTGTTGAAGCCCATCGCTATTGTGTCTCATCTAAAACTGACTGAATCCATGAAACTGATACTTTATTGCAGAGAAGATGAAACTTTATTGAGGATTGGTGATGCAAGTGTTTCTTTATTGTGAATTGTGCACGAATAGATTGAAGAAAAGTGGAAGAAACTGTACTCCTCGAAACATGTGATGCTCTCAGTTCCACACCCATCACTAGACGTAGGATTTGCCTTAGCCACAGATAGGAGATGATTTATTATGGATGGAAAATGGTGAAAAGGAAGGTTTATTATGAATTGTGAACCAATCTTGGGTAGATCAATAACAAGCCATTATGGGAATGTGTAAAGGTTGTTATGAATGAATAGGTTGTGAGTGTGTGCAAAGTGAAGGATGAAATGGAATCTTGAAGGAGGGAGGAGCAATGTCTCTACGCATGGCACTGGTGACCCAGTTTTCACCATGGTACTTGCCCAAGGTGCCACCAAAGTGGTTTTCACTGTTGGACGAAATGTTTTCTATTTTTCAATTTTTTTGTGTCACAAGGCACCTATTTGCTAGGTTTTCACCAAGTAACGATTTTTTATTTTTTATGATTTTTTTGTATTTTTGAATTTTTTTTTTTTTTTTTGTATTTTTGAATTAGGATACTCTAAAGAGCTATGTGTAAAACCTATGAAGGTGCATGTTGTTGATAGAATCCTACAAAGGTTCGCCCTATGTGGTTGAGAGCTGATATGCACCAGATCCATAGGTTGTTATAATGATGTAAGGACCAAGCCAGTTTGGTTCGAACTTGCCCTTCTTCTCTCTGTCTTGCTGATTTTTAGGATTTTCTCTAAGAACCAAGTCACCTACCTCAAATGTGCGAGGCTTGACTTTATGATTGTAGGTGCGACTCATTCATTGTTGATAAGCCTTGAGGTGATTAAAAGCAGTTTGTCTTCGTTCATCCAATAGTTCAAGTTCTTGTAAGCGAGAGACCTTGTAGCCTTCATCACTGATAATGTTTTGCAAAGATACTCATAAAGAGGGTAACTTGACCTCAATAGGAAAGATAGCTTCAGTGCTTTAAACAAGTGAATAGGGTGTAGCTCTTGTAGGTGTGGAGATGCTTGTGCAGTAAGCCCAAAGTGCAGGATTAAGTTGGATATGCCAATTGCGACCAATGTCATCGACTGTATTTTTTAGGATTTTAAGGATTGTTTTATTAGATGCCTCAGCTTGACCATTACCTTGGGGGTTATAAGGTGTGGAAAAATGATGGGTAATATGGAAGCGGTCACAGAGCTCATGAACATCCTGATTTTTGAAGGGACGCCCATTATTGGTGATGATGGAAACAAGAATACCGTATCGACAAATGATATAGTTGAGAATGAATGTAGCAATTTATTTTCCAGTGACTTGTGTAAGAGGCACCACTTCGATCCATTTTGTGAAATACTCTGTGGCAGTGATGATGAACTTATGACCGTTGGAGGAAGGAGGGTGAATCTTGCCTATGAGATCAAGTCCCCACTGACAAAAGGGCCAAGGAGTCACAATTGGTTGAAGTTCTTGTGCTGGCACATGAATGAGGTCTCCATGAATTTGACACCACTTACATTTCTTGACAAACTGATATGAGTCTTTTTCCATATTGGGCTAGTAATATCCAGCCCAAATGAGTTTCTTGGCTGAGGTAGGACCACTAGAACGTGGACCACATATCCCTTCATGAACTTCACGTAACACAATCTAAGCTTCATCCCCTTCTAAACATCTAAGAATAGTGCCATCTAGACCTCGATGGTATAGGATATTGGCTAAAATGACGTATCGAGAAGATTGGCAAATGAAAGTGCGACATTAGTTATTGGATAGGTCAGAAGGAAGGGTATTGTCACAAAAGGTATGTGAAAATGGGACCATATAATTGGGACTCAAGACCGACGACACATATCATCTCAATAGGAGTGATCTCATATGAGGGAACCAAAAGGTTATCCACCAAGAACTCATAGCGGGTCTCATTTTGTGGTAGATTGACTAGTGAAGCAATTGTAGCCATAGCATCTGTAGCTCGATTTTTCTCTCTTGTTATCTTCTCAAAGTCTATCTTCATGAAATGTTGTTTCAGGTCATCCACCATTCTTTTGTAAGGCATTAATTTCTCGTCCTTTGTTTGGTAGTCATTCGTTGCTTGACAAATCACAAGCTGAGAGTCCCCAAAAACATAAAGTTCCTGGATCTTCCACTGAACTATAATCCGTAATCCAGTTGTTAATGCTTCATACTCCGCTATGTTATTAGTGCAGGGAAATGATAATCGATATGATTTTGGTATGGGATCCCCTTGAGGAGTTATGAAGAGGATACCAGCTCTTGCCCCATGCTGTGTGTATGAGTCGTCAAAGTACAACTGCCAAGGCTTTGTGCGTGACACTGTCAAGATGGATTCATATGGGAATTCTGAAGTTAGAGGAACATCATCTATCATGGGAGCATTTGCTAATTGATCTATGATAGCTTGTCCTTTTATTTCTTTTTTGTCCACATACTCAATGTTGAATTCACTCAGGAGCATCACCCATTTGGCTAGTCGATTAGTAAGCATTGCCTTATTGAGAAGGTATTTAGATGGATCGATCCTTATGACCAACTTAGTTTTATGAGTTAACATGTAATGTCATAATTTTTGTGAAACAGAGACCACAGTGAGACATGCACGCTCGATTGGTATGTAGTTTAGCTCATATCCCACCAATGTGCGACTGATGTAGTAAACTACCTTTTCTTTGCCCTCAGCCACCTGTTATGCTAAGAGTGCCCCCAGTGCTATTGAAGTAGCTGATATGTATAGTAATAGAGGTTGATCTGGAACTGGTGGCATCAAAACTAGTGGATTCAGAAGATAATCTTTGAGTATCTAGAAAGCCTATTGACAATTATCATCCCATTTGAATTTGATGTTTTTATGTAGCAAGTGCTGAAAAGGATTACATTTATCCGCAAGTTGCGCTATGAATCTTCGTATGGACTGGAGTCTCCCTTGCAATGATCGAAGTTGATTGATATTTCATGGTGGTTGCATCTCTAGGATGGCCTTGACTTTTGCTGGATTGGCTTTGATTCCTCTTTTTGAGATAATGAATCCCAAGAGCTTCCAGAGGTTACTCCAAAGACACATTTCTTGGGGTTTAATCTTACTTTGTATTTTTCCATCCAATCAAAAATGACTGAAAGTATGTCCAAACGTGTATCTCTGTCTATTGATTTTCTCAAGAGGTCATCAACATAATCTTCCACAGTAACTTGCATGAGATCATGAAAGATAGTAGTCATGGCTCTTTGATATGCAGCGCCTACATTTTTTAGCCCAAAGGGCATGACATTCCAACAAAAAGTTCCCCAAGGACAAGTGAATGTTGTTTTGTGTTGATCCTCAGATGCAATTTTTATTTGATTATAACCAGAGAATCCATTCATCAAAGATAACATTTCATGACCTGCTGTGAGATCTACAATCAAATCTATGTTTGGTAATGGGAAGTCATCCTTAGGACAAGATTTGTTGATGTCTCTGAAGTTTGTATATATTCTGATGCTACAATCTGGTTTACTGATAGACACTAAGTTGGAGATCCATTCAAGATAATCAATTGGGCGTATGAATCCGACATCCAATAATTTTTCAAGCTCTGCCTTGACTAATAATGCCACTCGTGGATGCATCTTTCTTAATTTTTGTTTCACTGGTTATGCCCCCAGTTTAATTGTCAAATGATGCATTACAAAATCTGGATCTAGTATATGTTTTTAATTTGTACAGGGGAAGAACCACTACCCCCCTAGAAGATCCCTGCAAACTATCCTCCGAGTTGGTTAGATCATTGGATTGTGCGTATCGTACTGCGGATGTTATCATACATTGCGCCACCTTGGTTACAAATTATTCACGTGCTTGTATCGGTGCCTTTAGAATAGTAGGCACTCGCTTTGCGCTATATGTTTGGTGTTAACCTACCACATGCTTAGCGTCATTGCTTTAGTTGTAGTAGCCATCGATAGTCTTCATAGTCATAGTATCGGCATATCAGCGTATGACCATGCAATGTTGAGCCTTCCATCCTCGGCTACCTCAGAGAGGTTTTCGCTCTCAGATACGTCCTTTCTTTTTACTTTTTTGAGGTCAGACAATGCCACAATGTGGTTTTCACCATAAGACCCTTGATTTTTTTTTATTTTTATGTTTTTGCGATTGGAAGGCCCGACACCCTCACCAAAATATGCCACGCTGTTGAGTTCTATAGTGTATCCTGCCGTATGGTCCCCAGGGGGAAGATCATCTTGTATGCCTAGATAATCAATAAAAGCTTCATCATTTTGAAATGTGTCAAACTGTGCAGGTCCTTCATAGTACTAGTCAATGAGTTGGTGGTGAACAAGGAGAAGGCCTTTGATGTCTTCGAAGTTAGCGGGGCTAAGAGTGAAAATGCAATTATACTCAGGTATGTCAAGGTAATGATCGAGGTCATTGTTGGCACTCTCCTCATCTATCTCAATCGTGAACGAACCCAAATTGTCATCACTAGTAGTGCATTTCGGGACAGGTGTCCTCATTCTATGTGATTTCAACCTAGAACCTAGAAGCAAGGACTGTGTGGGATCCTCAGGGGTTGTTTCTTGACCAACCGTGAATTTTCTATAAAATTCCTCTTCTTCTATGGGTTCATTTGGTTCTCTAAATGTCTCGGTGAGTTCATAGTCACTGGAGTATTTGTCTGAATCCCATTCCCATTCATTGGAGTTTGTGGAGTAGCAATTCTCTTGTTGAATTTTGGCAGCTTTGATTTGTTATGCTTCTCCTGTCTTTTGAGTGTTTACCTTGGAAGCCATGAAACCAAGTCCTTTAGAGCATTCCTTTTTGAGTGTCAATTCAGGTTGTAAAGGTTCAGTGATGCCTTCCTTTCTTAAGCCAAGAGGACTTTTGCCATCATACCCAAATTTTTGTAGGATCTTGAATCCTTTGCCATACTTTTCACATGGTATGTTGATGTGATCTTGTGCATCATTTTTAAGGTCTTTGTAAAGCATTTTGTATAAGTCTTCTTCTTCCAGCTCACCCCATCTTTGAAAGATAGTAGGGTCCCATTTGAGTATAATGATAGATACTTTCTTATTAGGATGTGGCCTTCCATACTCTTTTGGTGAACTCATAACTTGTTGTAAGCACATGGTTTGATTCAAAGTGTATTCACCCATGCCCTTGTCCTGAAATTTCCCTTTAAGCTCACCTTGTTTTGATGTCGAAGGTTTTAATGATTCAAGATCAATGTATGCAGAAGAAGGGACAACTTCCCTATTACTTGGAATGATCATCTTAGTTTTCGGTCTCAAATTATTATAGTATATGTATGGATTAGGATCACCATTAACTGTTATTTCAACTCCGTTGTGAGGAAACTTAATGCATTGGTGATATGTAGATGGGACTGTCCCCATTTCATGAATCCAAGGACATCCTAGTAATATATTGTATGTGAGATCCAGGTCTAGGAATTGACAAACCGCATCCTTCTTAACTGGCCCAACTCTAAGAGGCAAGGTGACTGTGCCTTTGGATGAACACTCTTCATCATCATATGCCTTGATGGTAATTTTGTTTGTATAATTCATAGCTTTATCAGAATATCCCAATTGTTTAATAGTGCTCAATGTACAAATGTTTAGATCTGCTCCTCCATCTATAAGGACTCGTTTTATTTGATGCTTGTGTATAAAGGCTTCAATGTGTAATGGTGCATTATGTGGCTAACTTACGGAGGTGTCATCAGCTTCTGTGAATGTAAGGGAGTGTGGAACAGAAAGGTATCCCACCATGGCTTGAAACTGGTCCATGTTCAGATCAATAGGGACAATAGTGTCTCTCAAGATTTTGTCAAGAATGGCTTTATGTGTGGGGGATATGCGTAAGAGCTCAAGGATGGAGATGAGCGCGGGTGTCTTCCCCAACTCTTCTATAAGGTCATATTTAGGTTTGGTTGATGAGGAAGTGATGTTTTTAGTTGGAGCACCTTGCAAAGTGAATTTACCTCGATGAGTTGTAACATTACATTTAGAGGTAGGTTCGAAAGAAGATCCAATTCATCTTCGGTCTTTGGGTAGAATTCTCAGGCATTTTGTCCTTGATGATAATGGTAGAGACATAATTGTCCATCAAAATGTGATTGATAGTGGAATCATAGTTATAGGATGCTCTAGTATAGTTGGTTTGGTCATTTGTGGCTGTAGCTTTTCCCTTGTCATGCTTTGGGAATGGTTCCTTAAACATTTCATGTTCTTGATTGGATGAGTGTCCTTCAATCTCAATGTCACCTCTATCAATGAGATCTTGTATGATGTTCTTCAGCCGATGGCAATTTCTTGTCTTATGACCTTTGCTCTTATGAAATTCACAATATTCATCATCATTCCACCAATTTGGTTTAACCTTTGGCTCATATGGAGGAGAATCTGGAATTGTGATTATCTTGTTTGCCACTAGCTTTTTGAAAACTTACTCAAGTGGTTCTCCCAATGGAGTGTACTTCCTTTGTGACTTTGAAGTTGTTTGAGTATTCACCTAATTGTTTGTAGAGCCTGATCTAGAAAAAATGATTTTGGGTTATACTATATTGGCATCCACAACACCATCATTGATTGTGTTCTTGTTTTTATTCCAAAATCTTGGCTTATCTTTTCCTTTAAAGTCATCTTTGTTTTCTTTGAATATCTTAATGACTCCTTATTCAATTAGGACCTTCTCTGTTGCTAAGCCTTTTTCAATGACATCCTTGAAGGTGGACAAACAAGCTTTTCTTAGGTCATAACCAATGTCTTTCTTAACATTCTAAGTGATCATCTCTACCATTTGTTTCTATGGAATTTCACAAGAGCATCTACTGGCTAGATTTCTCCATCTTTGTAAAAATAATGAAAAAGATTCTCCATCCTTTTGCTTGGTATTGCACAAGGTAGTGACTGATATGTCTATCTCTATGTTATGTGAGAAGTGTTGGATAAAAGACTCTGCTAAGTCACCCCAAGACTTAAATCCAGGTGGGAGTTGGGAGAGCCATTCCATAGCTTGATCACCTAAGCTTTGTGGGAATAATCTCATCAAATATGTCTCTTATGCTGCTACTTCAATGCAAGCTGTGAAAAAATGTCTTATGTGTGCCTTAGGATCCCCTTTTCCTCTATACTTATCAAAATTAGGTGTCACAAAGTGTGTAGGAAATGGAGGCATTGGAATGCTTTTGTCAAATGGATAGGGACATATGTCTCTCATTGTGTAAGTTGGCTTTAGTGTATTTATGTCCTCCAATTTTTTTGTAAGTCCTTGATTTGTTGTTCCAAATTTTTCTTGGGTGGAGACTGAATTCTTGGACCATACCCCATGCCTGAACCAATGTGTGGAGGAGCATGTTGCATTTATGGATGATGTTGATCATACACATGTTCATATGGAGGAGGTCTATAGTGATGCTGCGTATATGGACCCCTTGGTATAGAGTCATGATGAGGAATGGAATATCTTCTTTGTCCTTGTATACCATACTCTATAGGCATGTCATGAGTTTGTTCTAGTGTGTTGCCCCCAAATTTGATGCGGGGTTTCCTTATGTCCAAATTTTGAGCATGCCTTTGAATATCCACTTTCCTTGGTGGTTGATCCTTAGTATTGGTATGTGATTGAGCATATTTTTTTGCATAAGACTTCCATAATGGTTTGCGAAGGTGAGTATCATATGCTTGACCATGTGTATGTGGGACCTCTGGTTGTTAAAACAAAGATGGTGATTCAGGCACCATATGTGGTCCTCTATTGCCTCCACTATTAGGCCTCCTTTGATCCATGTTGAGGTGAGGTTGTTGCAAAGGTTGATTTTCTATTATTTGAGACATGTCAAAATCATGAGGGATCTTGGCTCCACTTTGTGCCATCACTTGTAAGAAATATTGTCTATCCCTTCTCATTATTTCCTCAACCAATCTATTGAAACAGGGATCCATAATGGTGTCTTCCACTTCTGTTGAATGTACAGAAATGTTGTCCATATTGTCATTGTGTGTATCATTGTTTATAGTGTCTATGTTCTCAACATTTGGAATGTTTCTATAGGCATCCATGTCAGGTAATGTAGTATAGTCAGAATTGAAAAAGATATCATTGTCAAACTCATAGGAACTCATGTTTGCAGACTCTTGAGCCTCTTTAGTTTCTCTCCTAGATTTTTAGGAATGGGTTTCAACCATGAACTAGGTATTGACCAAGATGTGTGAGACTAGATGAAAATGGAAAGAGTATGGAAGACCAAGAGTTGGATGGAATGTAAATGAATATGAAGTATACTTGCAATGTCCAAAGTGTAAGATCAAGTATGTATGTAGTAGAGTAGGTGGCGCTTCCAAAGAGATGATAGTTTCTCTTGATGAGGTAAGTTGACCTTGACTCTAAGTAAGACCAAATGAGACCCAAAGGGACCTTGATGAGGGACCACTTAGCACAATGTTGTTGTATGTAGTGTGTTGACAAAGTATGATGAGGACAAGCAAGTGACCTTTTGACTCAAGTTTAGACAAATGTGTATTTAATGTAAGGTGTAAAGCAATGATGGACTTTGTGAGACCCAGAGACAGGTTGAATGCTAGATGAAAACCCAGAGAGATAGCCTAGGAAGCTCAATAAGTCTGAAATTGACATCTCCTTGTTTGCCGGATTATGAAAGTTTTCAATTCTGAACACAGACATGCCTATATACTTCACAGACACGCTCAAATGACATAGATGCTATTCTTTCAGACACAGACATGCTTAAATGACACAGACGCATTTCTGAGATGTTGTAAGTGCAATGTTTCTCAAGAGAACACAGACACATTTCTGCCCTTCATAGACGCAGTTATATGACACAGACGTGGGTCTATCAGACACAAACGCTTTTCTGAAAATTTTGTGCAATTTTTCTAATCTATGAAGTGACTTGTTGTGACCAAATCTGAATGTTTGAATATTTTTTGTGACAAGAGGACACAATGTTGATGAGGACTCAATGTTTGCAAGTGTTTAGACATAAAATGACTCAAAGAAAAGTGTGTTGTTTGATGTAAAAATGTTTTGCATACACTTGAAGACACAAAAGACACAATGTTTTGATGTTTGGTCTTGAATATTTGAATGTTTAAAATAAGTCAAGCACAATTCTAATGGCTGGCCAGGACAATAGTTGTTCATTCCCACATGAGGCTACGCTATTCAGAGCGGATACTTAGATGCTTGACCCCACTAGCTCCACCCTCGGCACTCACTTCTCGGGGCAGCCAAGCATCAGTCCCCATGAAAAATCCTCATGGTGAACTTTGTATCTCTACTAAGAATCATATGTGTGTGGGCCACTCCAAAGGTTCGGCCTCCTGCCCTAACAACTAGAAGGATTTTGGCTTCTAAAACAAAAAGGTGCTAGTAAGGGCATCCACTCGTGTGGCCATACATGCGACACTTTCAGCTCTATAAATATACAAGGCTCCCAGCTAGTAGGGGTTACACCCTACAACTGATCAAATAAATTTGATCAAACGGGTTTATGGGGAGACATAGTGTCAGTATGAACTAATCAGCACATGTTATCCATAGTTTTCACCATGAATATAGTTGTTTATAGTGGTTCGGAAGAGGTGGGTTTTCCTCGCTACCACTTGGGTCGATCTCTCCTCAATAGTAGTCCTAATGACCACACAGGGAGACAGGCCCTCTAAAGATGAAACAAAAAGAACCTGTTGCCCAAGACACAAAAGACAATGGTTCAATTTTAGTGCACCAATTGAAGTGTTTGCTAGTCTATGAAAACAAGACACACAATAAATATCAAAAACCATTGCCAAGGCCCTACAACAAAGATCTATTAGTAGTTTGGATTATTTCAAATGATCACCCCTTCCTGCATGCACACAAGTTAAGTAAATTTTTAGATCCAAAAGACTTTGTGAAATAGGGGCCTTCAACAAAATGATTTTGCTTTCAAAACAAGCTGCACCAAATTCTTTAGCTAGATCCGAAGATTTTAGTTCAAAATAAACCAGATCTGAAATCCGAATGATGAAAAACTAGATCAAAGAAATCAAAATGCAACAACTTCACGCAGACACGGTTACCAAAAACACAAACGTGATTAGATCTGACACAGATGTGGTTCTTGAACATAGACACAGTTCCAAAACACAGACGTGATTAGAGCTGACATAGACGCGGTTCTTGAACACAAATGCGGTTCCGACACACAGACGCACCTAAAGGCTTCACAGACGCAACTAGGGAACACAGACGCGTTTCCTGGAATCTGCAAAAAAATAAAAATAAAATACTATCGAAGGCGCAGACACAATTCCAGATGTCACAGACGTGACAAAAAGTCAAAAACGTGATCCGAAAGTACGTAGACGCGAGAATATCAAAATATTGTCAGAAATGTCAGATCTGCAACTTCAAAAACACAAAATCTACAACAAAAGATGTTAAATGCAAAAGGGACAAGGGTCCCATTGGGTGTGCCAAAATGTATATGATGAAAATGGACAACAACAATATTGAAAGACTAAATGAATTCAACCACAAAACCCTAGCCTAACAACAACAAAGATCCACCATAACATATGAAGATTACCTAAGACAATGCAAATCAAATGAAATCACAAAGATTATACCATCATATGTCCAATAGGGTTTGAATCTCCATTGATCTTGCTTGATATATTTGCTCTCAGATTTTATATGGGCACAAGAGCTCAACAAAGAATGGAAATGTGGTTGCAACTAGGATCACATATGAAAGTTCAAAAGCGTAGTGCAGTCAATTGATCAGTCCGTTCATTAGGGTTGATAATGAAGAAAGCATATCCTTATATAGAAGACACTATAAGAAATGGAGGGGTAAGATTGAGAGGTGTAAAAGATAAATGGTCGGCTATGATTAGAGGGTAGGTAGAGGAAATAATAAAATAATGAGAGGGTAGGTAGTGTATGAATTAAGAGATGAATGACATGTGTCATAGGTAGAAAAGGTTAATGAATTAATTAAATAAATAAAGATTTATTTAATTAATAGAAGAAGTGGGATTAATTAAATAAATAAGACATTTATTTAATTTAAGAAAAGGATAATTTAAATAAATAAATGTATTTATTTAAATGAGAAATAAGGCTAGAAGAGGATAAATGAATTAATTAAATAAATAAGGAGTTATTTAATTAATAGAAGAATTAGGCTAAAGTAATTAAATAAATAAAATATTTATTTAATTAGACTGGACAATTTTAGGTGTCTATAGAAGATACACAAGATCATCCCAAACAATAATTCAAAGTCTTAGCACAAGATCTGATCACACCGAAATCTATCAAAGGAAATACCGGATTCTGCAAAACAGTGATCAACACAACCAAACTACAAAACCGGACCAAGAACTCTTCCCAAACTCACCAAAATAACTCATAGGAATAAGTTGACATAAATGACAATAACATATCCTAGTAGCAGCAATGAACAACCAAATCCAACAGATCTTGGTATTAATTCTAATCATGTTGTGAATCTTTTTGACAAACCTACACCTCCTAAAGACCTATGAATTACCTTTGATCTTAATGATACTATTGTTGCACTTTATGGCCCATTGTATATTAATACAAAGATCAAAGAAACACTCACAAGGAGTGTTCATTGATCCACTATGTATGGTGAATAGGATCACTGAAGAATATCTCTATGTAGTGCCCAAACTTTTGGGCAAAAACACAACAACAATTTTTTTTTAAACCATAATTACTTGTGAGTTACGTAATGTTAAGATGTGGTCGATTACTTAGTTCCACTAATTTGATAACTGAAGTGTCAACTTAATGAGATCTATAATGCAAGCGATTAAATGCTTTATTTAAAATTAAGTTAAAATGACAACATGTAACATACATTGTCTATGTGGGGTAAGTTAACCCCTTAAGCCATTTCTCTTTATTATACTCAATGGTAAATAGTTCTTTGAAATAAAAATTACCATCCCCAGAGCTAATTACGAACTATAATTAGATTGATTAAAATATTAATTAAATTCACATCTATGTGTTCAATTTCTCCTTTCATTTAAATATAATCTCTCGAAGGATTTAAATCTGATTTCCCTAGAATTAACTATTTAAATCCATCTTGGTTTTAGAGTTAATTAAATTAACTCAAATATTGCCATTTAATATTTATTACCAAATACATTAATTAATTGCAATTTTATCCAACTTGATACATTAATATTAATATCGATTTAATAACCAGGGTTAGTTATTAACTGATAGAGTCATTACACTATTTTAAAATTTAAATGACCCCCGAGTATCAATGTTATATATATATATATATATATATATATATATATATATATATATATATATATATATTAATTACATACCCATGGGGTATGTAATTAAATATACTTACAAACATTTCTAAAATATCATTTCCACTCATACATCTCTTAACCCCTTTTTATTTTCTTTTTATATTATTATCTATTTTATTTAGGGTTCCATCTTTTTGAATGACCCTTTTATTATGCCCTAACTTAAGTTTGGGCATCCATTTTTTGTTTGCAGGGTATCGATAATGCAATGGCCACCATATTCGCAGGCCATGGCAGAACGATGTTTGCAGGGCGAAGTGGAAGGGAGGTATAAAGGGGGAGGTGGACCGCCATGAGGACCACCACCCACAGTGCGGGGAGGTTCCCTCCGCCACCCCCCCCTCCCTTGCGACTGTGGGGATGCCCCCCACAGTCGCGGTGCTTCAGCCCCATGATTGTGGGGTGGCCTCCCCATAGTTGCATGGAGGTATACCCCGCGAATATGGGTGGCCATGGGCCCCCATAGCCTCAGCTCTGCCAACATATGATGCCCATCTTTGATTTTTTATTTTTTTGAAATAATAGTTTCGTTATTTTAATTTTTTATCTTATATATATATATATATATATATATACACACATATATACACACATATATACATATATATATATGTATATATATGTGTATATATATATACATATATGTGTATATATATATGTATGTATGTGTATATGCATATATGTATATATATACATGTATGTGTATATACATATATATGCATATATATATATATACATATGTATATATATATGTATATATGTATATATGTATGTATATGTATATATACATATGCATATGTATATATACATGTATATATACATATGCATATGTATATATACATGTATATATACATATGCATATGTATATATACATGTATATATACATATATATATGTATATGTATACATATATACATATACATGTATATATACATATATATATGTATATGTATACATATATACATATACATGTATATATACATATATACACATGTATACATATATATGCATATGTATATATGTATATACAATATGTATATATGTATATACCATATGTATATATATATGTGTATATATACATGTATATGTATGCATACATATACATGTATATATACACATATACATATATATACATACATACATACATATATATGTGTATGTATGTATGTATATATATATGCATACATATATATACATACATATATATATATATGCATACATTTATACATATATATGTATATATGTATGTATGTATGTATGCAGCATACATACATACATACATACATACATACATACATACATACATATATATATATATATATATATATATATACAATGTGTATGTATGTATGTATGCATGTAAATATATATTTAAATATAAAGGCATAGATGAATGTACAATCGGATATGTATATCAAATACACAGTTTCTGCTAGGGTTTAAAAATCAGTTTGTTTATTTTGAACTATATATATATGATGATAACAATATGCAAGCATTTTGATTTATTTATTTCTGAGATTAAAAATAGTTGTTCCAGATTGTTATAATGGAGGATTTTGAAATAAATACACACACACACACACACACACACATATATTTCCCTAAACAAAACTCTATAGTGAAGTATTACTTCTATTATGTTTTTTTTTCTTTTATTTCGAGATTTACTAGTTGCAAGATAATATTAGAAATGCTTCAAATAAATTTATTTTCAGATTAAAATATTACTAGTTTCATGAGAATAAATGAAATGCTAATGTAGTGTTTAAAACTGAACTTTTATGTTAACTAATAAACAAATTTAAACACATAAATAGAATAGAAATGAATCTAAATCTATTTAAATGCAATGATGTAACTTTTCTTTTCCAAATGCATACTAACTTAAATAGATAGAACAACTAGAAAATTCTGATTTTACATGGCTTTATTAACTTTATGGCTAATGGCTAAATGCAACTTTTTAAAAGAACTATATTCAGAAATAAATATTCATACTATTTAGGAAATACAAATTTGAGATAGCCCTCTTTTTTTTTTTTTTTTTCAGTTTGTATTATTTCAAAAAGAAATACAAAGGTAGAGAAGAGGGAAAATAATAACTTTCTTTACTTTCTTCCTTATTACTTTTAAATACAATAACATTAATAGTAGTACAAAACATTCAAATGCCTCTTTTTTTTTGAATTCAAATAAAAGTAAATACAATAGTCTTCTTACAATCTTTGTTTAGATTTCTCATAACACATATATGATGCACAATCTGAAATACATGTAGATGCAAACTTAGGAAAAACACTCTTCAATCTACCACATAGATTTCTTTGTTTCTTTCTTTCTTTCTTCTCCTACATCCAATAAGAAAACCTGCAAATACAAATTCATTTGGTTGTGACCATGGAGGCTCACCTCCCAACCTAGGCCTACAAGAGGCCACCCCCAAGATTGGGAGAACTAGATACCAAATAGGTTACACACACTTTCAAACACCCATACATTTTCCAAATTTTATAGGGAAGACATTCAACACAAAATTTCCAACCCAAGCTTAACACATAGTCATCAAATTGGCATTTTAAATTAGGGGTCAAGGTGGACCAAATATCAAGGGGAGATCTGTCATAGAAATGAGCTAACAAATGCTCTCATAACATTGTCCATCAATTTCATCATAAACAACAATTTCATTTCTCTCTCTCACTTGGTCTCTTATGACCCAACACAAAACCCTTATGACCTACAAAGGAAACATGCCAAATCCTCCCCTTATAACCCCCAAATTTATAAAAATACATTGGAGCAAGGATCCCAAATCCTTGTTTTCCCTCTCTTCCTATAAGAGAGACTCTACACCCTATGAATGCCATACTCCCTTCACCCCAAGACTACTCTGCCCCCCCAAGGGTAAGTTTGGTCTTGAATCCCATAAACAACAAATCAACCTAATTCATAATAACATAAAAATTCTAAAACATACTTAAACACATTTATTTACATTTAGATTTTCACATAAAATACAAGATTATGCATCTTAATCCTATGGGTGACAATGCACCAACCTTCAACTCTTGCTATGGATTGTGGGTTGAAGAAGAGCTTCTAATTCCTCCAAGCAAGCCCAAAATAATGCAGCAAAAAGTCTCCTCACTTAGACAAAATTTCCTTTTCTCTATGCAAAATTCCTACACTATTCTTAGTCTCCAAGATCGAAGAGGTGATAAAAATCTAAGTTTGAATTTATTCACCTGACTCTCCTCACATTTTCCAACTTCCTTGGAAAGGATGTGAGATCTCATAGGTTGGTCTTCCCAACCATCTTACAAGGTTTCTAAAAGTGGAAATTGAAAAGGTAGGTGTAAGGTGGGGAAGTGCATCCAAACACTAGAATAGAAGGTTGCTTTACCAAGAGTCAATCTCCTAAAAGCTGATTTTCGTCCATCTAGAAAATCTCACTTTTGAAGTGACTTGACAATCACATGTGGGTGGCTCTATCACCAAAAATGTCCCTTACCCATAGGTATATCAAGTGGGCCTTCAAAAGTGACTTATCCACAACTATAGGAGTTAATTTGACCCCCCAAAACCCACCTAAACTTTACCTACAGGTTAACTTTGATTTAACTAATCCAAAGACTCTCTAACCAAGGGGTCTTTTGGGAAATTACATGAGATTTAAAAAATGCATAGGTTTTCACAATTCCCTCTCAAAGACATGTCATATTCCAACTCACAACACATCACAAGTGTCAAGTGACACCATAAAATACAACATATCATAATTTACGCTTGGACATGTCCTTTTAAGGAGAGATAAATTAATAATAACAAATTGAACATACACTCAAGCATTCACTTATATGAAAATAAACATATTAGAAATGAGTTATTGTCTCTCTAAATAGACAAACCTTGGCTTCACTATTACACATAGGTTTGGTCCTAGTTCTCTCGTGTAATTCCATGGTCACATGGATTAATATCCTGCACAACTCAATTCACACATCAGTAGGTTCAAAACATTATGCATATGTATACACACAAGGAATTACCCATAAAACACATAGCATAAAAATATGCACTACGAGGTAAAATGATTCCATAACATGGTTCAAATGCTTTTCCCAACAATTCTCATACAACCATATACTCATTTGCAATATGAATGAAATCATATAAAACAATCACCAATTAGGTATGCATAAATGAATCACAACATCATCAATCTAAGTATTGAAATCAATCATAATGTAGAATACATCTTATCCATTAGTCTCATGAAGATTATGTGTAAAAAGGCTCTCATAACCATGATGTAATCAAGGTTCTATCTCGAAGGATAAGTCCATAACATAAATGAAAGATATTCTTATGATGGGTTTGAGATAGGACCCCAAAACCCTAACAAATATATGATACATAGGAAAATTACATCTAATTATACACAAGGGGTCAACATTCACTAATTTATCCATCTAACATAGTCTGTCATATTGAATCAAAGCATCTTTACATAGTGTTCCAACCATCCATGTAAGCTATTAATAAGGTCAACCATGGTCAAACTAGGTTAACTAGAGTTTGATCGGGGGGGTACTACATCCTCCCCCCTTAGGGTTCAATTTACTCCTAGAAGTCGCATGGCTAGGATACGAAAATAGGGACATAATATTCCCAACAATTCCACTAAATTACTCTAAATATTGTCTTGCCTACTAGGAAGATGCAATACTAAAAATCAACTTACTAATGTAACAAATATTACCCCCATACTGCACTTATCTTGGCATTTTTATTACATTTTCCTTCTAACTCAAGTAGGTGTTTACAAGTTCTACTTTACACATACATCAATTACTTTAAGTTAATGCACTATCAAAATCAGATCAATACGACACATCATCTTCCATTATCTAGGTTACACATGCTAGTTCAAATATTCGATTTTTTATTTATTTTTAGGAGTCATAATTTCAATAAGGATTTGTTCAAAACATGAATATTCTACTAAAATTCTCATCCATTGCATATGTAACAATGATAATTAACATCATATATTACTTTATCCCATTGTGAAAATACTTATTTTACTTCAAGATGCATTATAAGGATGATAACTACATATATGATATATCACCTTATGTGAATATTGCTTACTACCTCACTTGGGCAATAATACATACTCGGGGTTAAGTATCCAAACTCACTCATAATTAGTGTAGCATACTATGTTTAGGGTTTATAATAATTAGACATCTAGGCATAAGTTAAATAGGTCCCACCATTCACAACATCAAATATTAAGGTATATAACAATCCCATTCTAAGGGAGTGGTGAAAATAATTACACTTAACCACACTTAGGGTTATTTAAATAACATCCATGTAGACATCTCAATGCATTTTCCAACACAATGATTCTGTAATTTATTAACACTTTCACAATTCACTAGGTCTAGTTCACCATTTTGCTAATAGTTTTTTCTTCAATTGATTGCAAAAGAGTTCCATCATAGAGGATACACATTCCAAGATTTTAATTTGATAGAATACTTTTTATTTACTCCTTATGCCTAATTTCACTCCTTGTGGTGTTCTCCCTTGACACACTATAAGAGGTTCAACGAACATGATAGATATTACACTGATCACATAACTAGGGCCAGCTAAGTCAAACATCCAAAATGACCACTTGACACCTTAAAAGATAGAATTTAGAATTAAATTTGCCAAGTCCAATATGAAAGAGAGAAAGATGTCGACAATCAAAAACATTAAAATCAACAACATGACAAGTGTTAAAACTCAAATGAAAAGAAATGGAAAATTAGTGGTCCTTCCATCATAAGAAATATCAAAGAAAGTGCTATCCCCTAAGTCACATAACACTATTCAAAAGACAGTCAAAACACTATCGAAATCAAAAAGAAAAACTCAAACAAGGTGACCATTTTAGCCAGACTATAGGGAGTAATCGCAGCACATCATCCAAGATCACACGTCCTAAGTGCATTAGGGAGTGATTATTAGACACTTAAGGCTATTAGATTAACTACATTTATTTATTATCATGAGATATGTTATACATATGAGAGTACATTCATTACATAGATTACGTTCCACTTACATCCACATTATTACCATTACAACCAACACTTCCCAATATAAACCACCATCCACTTAGGATTATCAACAACCATAGTTAAATACTAACAAATGGATGCACTAATTCTACCATCCTTCATTCATTCTTATTGGACTTCCATTAAATATCATAATATGTTAAATCATTGGTTCAATAATACATGGTAACTCATGCATGAATACTTTTATGTCTCACTTACTAATGGGGTAGATAGTTGAGCACAAAATCAATACTTGTATACTTAGAACCACTTAGGATTTGTACAATGTAATTATATAATTCTATTAATGACATCATTTGTTTCCTTAGCGACTTTCACTAGCTCCATGCATCTTCATACTTAGTTATAATTTTGTCCACATCAAGCAGGAGCATGATGCCAAAATACTATCAATTGTTGTTACAACAAACAAAGGCGGTTTATTTTCCCTGTACAATCAATAATGCTCGACAACTAATTCATACTATCATACCTACCCTGTGTTGGCAATTTGGAGGAATTGATTATGTGTTGCATTGATGTTTTATCATTGATGTCAACACTAGTTGTTTTGTTGTCTACCGGCTTCCAGTAGAATGGTTAGATTATGATATTGATCTAGAGACCATCTTCGGTATTCTTTGATTTGGTTCGGCTTGTGGTATTGGCTTGGATTGGTTATTCATGTATTCTTGATGCATATCACATTTAGTTGGTTTGGGATTTGATGATATGGATGCTATCATTTTTTCTAGTAAGCCTTTTGGTCACCGATAAGGGTTTTACCAACAACGCTTTGATGAAGATATTTTGATGAATCCGATAAGTGGTGTTGGTGCGGCTTCTAGAAGGTTATCAGGATGTTGATGGTTATCTTGTTTGTGTTCTAGTTGATTGGTGTTGTTTCATTTGGCTTATGGAAACCTATAGGTTCGATCTTATTCTACTAGGTTATGGAACGATTTGTGTAACGTGTTGGTTGATGCTCCCGATGCGTCACCAGTTGGATTTATTGTTTGGATTATGTTGTTTTGGTCTTAGGCTGACTTGGTTTATCATTTGTTTGTGAGATTATGTAACGTATATATTGTATTATCTTTTAGGTGGTCAACCTAATTGTTTAGGTCCCAGGTTAGTACAAATATGATGTAAGATCTCTTTGTAGATCATGGGTTTATGGGATATAGGATTATCTGTATGCAAATAATGTTGTATTCATATGCAGAGGTTTTCATCAATCATAGGGGATCAAATTATGTTTGTGAAAGAGGTTTAAGACCTCTGGTATTAAGCTTAACTAGAACTATACTCAAGCATAGGAGATGCTATTCTTGCAGTTCATTCTTATTTCTGAATTGTAGTCTGGATTTCTTTGTAGTTAGTGAGGCTCCTTTTTTGATGAGAAGTATTCTCTAGGTAGTGTGTCTTCCTGCATGTGCAAGCTCCTCTTATTGTAATCAAATACTTACTGCAAAAGTATTATCTGACTTTGGGTAGGCTTCCGACCTTGGTTTTTCCCTTTACTGATTTTTCCACGTACAAATCTTGGTGTTATGTTTTATAGATGGTTGGTTAATTATTCTGTAATTTATGTTTATGCTAAACTATTACATCTGCTATTCTGGTATTTTGTTTATGCATTCTGGTAGAAGGTTTTGTGAGATTAAAGTTTTATAACCTATTGACAACTGATTCACCCCCCGCCCCCCCCCCCCCCCTTCTCAGTTGTCCATAGGTTATCCTAACAATTGGTATCAGAGCTTGGTCCTCTTTTGCAGGAGCTTAACCAATTGAGGAAGATCCTATGGAAACTAATAATTTAACTATATCTATTTTCAGGAGAGTAACCCCTAAGCTTAGTTTGACAAATTATAGAGTATGGAAGATTCAGGTGGAGACTCATTTGAGATGTATTGGGAAAGAAATTTGGGAGATCACAAAGAAAGACTATACTCCTCATAATTCGGCATCTCACAATACTCCTTCAAAAAGCCTGGATAAGGACATTGAAAATGATTGTAGAGATAAAGAACCACTCTTGAGAACACTATCTAATCAACAAATTATGAGATTAACTGACCAATCCAATGCGAAGCAAATATGGGATACGTTGGAAGCTTTGAATGAAGGTGACCCTACTGTTAAAATTTCTAAACTTGATGGTTACCGGGTAAGGTATGAGAACCTAAAGATGGATGAAGATGAAAGGATTATTGCTTTCATAGAAAGAGTTAATAAAATTGTTATGGGAATTCAGTGTTGTAGTGGATCTCTGAGCGAAGATGAGATTGTTTCTAAAGTTTTGAGAGATTTTCCACTAGATTACAAGATGAAGGCTACTACAATTAATAAGATGAGAATAATGGATAACACTTTTGCTAACCGAGATACTTTGGTTGGAAAATTGTCTACTTTTGAGATTGAAGAATTTGGTCCTTAAGGAGCTGCAAGGACCGAATCTTCTTTTCATGCACCTACATCATCAATCGACAAGAGTGACTAGAAAGCTTTATATCCGAAGGAACTAGATGAAATGAAGAAAGAAGATGAAGAGTTTAAGCAACTGGAAGCCCTATTTGCTAGAAGAGTACCTAAAGGTCCTACTGGAAGTAAGTATGAAGGTAAATCACCTTTTAAATGTTTTGCATGTAATAAGATAGGTCATTTTGCATCTAGATATCCTGAGAGGAATTCCAGATTTGAAGAGAGAGCTAGAAGATCTATTAGGCCTAACCATGATTATCAGAACAAGCATAAGTACAAGAGAAACAAAGACAAATCATGTTACTATGTAGATGAGGAAGGTGTAACTGATTCTGATGATGAACTGGCACAAGATTCGGCTAGTAGATCTGAAAGTGGTAAGGAATGGGTATTTTTGGCTATTAAGGAAGATGCTCTGGTACTCATTATTCAAAATGAGGAAAAGGCCCTTGCTTCTAGAATTGACGACAAGGATGAATGGGTGATAGACAATGGTTGTTCACATCATATGACTGGAGATAAAAGAAAGTTTTTATCTTTGCAAGAATTTGATGGTGAACTGGTTAGATTTGGAGATGACAAAGAATGCATGATCAGAGGAAGAGGAACTATATCATTGGACAATAAGCATAATACTAATAATGTTTATTATGTTTAAGGTTTAAGGCATAATATTTTGAGTGTAGGACGGTTGGTGGATAAGGGATTTGAATTATAGTTCAAGGATGGAAAATGCAAAATCATTAACAGATCTGGATTGGATATTGCAATCGGTACAGAGACTAAAGGTAACATCTTTCATCTAAACTTTGGTGAGAAGCATGTTTGATTGCACAAATTGATGAGACTTGTCTATGGCATAAGAGGTTGTGTCATGTGAATTTTGATTGAATTGTAAAGATTGGTTCAACTAAGGCTATTAGAGATATACCTAAGATTGTGAAGCCCTATAATCCGGTATGTAAGGAATGTCAATTGGGAAAGAAGGTCAAAACTTTTAAGAGTATTCAAGATAAATCTAATGATGTTCTTGATCTTATTCATATTGATTTATGCGTTCCTACTAGAATAAAGAGTTTTAGGGGTAATAGATATTTTATGATAATCATTGATGACTATTCTAGAGTGGTGTGGGTTACTTTTATGAAGGAAAAAACTGAAGCTTTTGAAAAGTTTAAGATCTTTAAAGTTAAAGTTGAGACAGAGACAGGGTTGAAGATTAAATGTTTAAGGTTAGATTAGGGTGGTGAATTCACATCCGATAAAAATAACAATTATTGTGAGAAGCATGGGATAAGGAGACAGTTGTTTGCTCCCCAGACACCTCAACATAATGGTGTTGTGGAAATAAAGAATAGAACTATCTTGGATGTGACTAGAGCAATGATGATGGAAGATAATCTACCTCATATCTATTGGAGAGAAGTTGTGAGCACGACAGTATACACATTTAACAGAGTTCATATAAAGGAGACACCGGTAAGACACCTTATGAGTTATGGTTTGGTCATACACCTTTAGTTAAGTATTTCAGAATCTTTGGTAGTAAATGCTATATCAAGAGAGATGATTCCATTGGAAAGTTTGATCCTAGATGTGATAAAGGGATATTTCCTGGTTATTCTAATGAAAACAAAGCATATAAATGTTATAACAAGAGATTGTGGAGAATTGTGGAGAGCGCAAATGTCAAGGTGGATGAGTTGTACAAAGGTCAAATCAGAACTTATGAGAGAGACCAAAAGTGGAGATGATCATAAATGAACCGGTAGCACTTGTGCCGGAACAAAATGTTGAACCAATTACTTTGGAAGTATCAAAAAACTCAATAGTGACTAAAGATCAGAGTAGAGAAACAAAAATCCAGAAGACTCCTCAGTATGTAAGGTTAAATCATTCAGAATATCAGATCATTGGAGACAAGAACAGAAGAGTAATGATAAGAAGAAGGTTGGCAACTAATGAGGTATGTTTAATTTCTCAAGTTGAACCTACATTGGTCATTGAAGCTTGTAAATATGAATGTTGGAAGAAAGCTATGGAAGAGGAATTAGATTAGATTGAAAAGAACAACACATGGACTTTAGTTCCCCGACCTAAAAATAAGAATGTTATTGGAACTAAATGGTTTTTTAGGAACAAATTGAATGAGGATGGACAAGTTGTGAGGAATAAGGATAGATTGGTATGTGAAGGATATTATTAAAAGGAAGGAATTGATTATGATGAGACTTTTTCTCCGGTAGCTAGGATTGAAGCTGTGAGATTATTTATTGCTTATGTTGCCCATAAGAATTACAAGGTTTATCAGATGGATGTTAAATGTGCATTTTTGAATGGAGATCTTGAAGAGGAAGTTTATATTGAGCAACCTGATGGTTTTTCACTTTCAGATGATAAAAACATTGTTTGTGGGTTAAGGAAAGCATTATATGGATTGAAACAAGCCCCTCAAGCTTGGTATGCCAGATTGGACAAATATCTTTTAAAGCTTGGTTTCACTAAAGGTAATGCTAACAGTAACTTATATTATAAGATCACTGATGATGACATATTGATTGTTGAAGTATTTGTTGATGATATCATTTTTGGAGGCGAGGATAAATTATGCATGGAATTCTCTGAAAATATGATGAATGAATTTGAGATGTCTACGATTTGAGGGATGAAATTTTTCTTAGGTTTACAGATTGCTCAGAATGATAAAGGTATTTTCATCTGTCAAACTAAGTGTTCTAGAGAGTTGTTGATGAAATTTGGTATGGAAAATTCTAAACCAGTTGGCACACCTATGGTTACAAGTGAGAAATTGAAAAAGAAAGATGTATCAGCTCCGGTAAATCCTACAAGGTACAAATCTATGATTGGAGGTTTGTTATATCTTACTCAGACTAGATTGGATATAATGAACACTGTTTGTATTGTATCAATATATCAAAGTGGTCCTAGAGAGAATCATGAGTGTGTGGTGAAAAGGATTTTCAGGTATTTGGAAGGAACAACTGAGTATGGTTTGTGGTATCCTAAAGATGATGACTTTACACTATGTGCATATACAGATGTTGATTTGGTTGGAGATGTTGATGACCAGAAGAGCACATCTGGTGGAGCTTTCTTTCTTGGAAAGAAACTTGTTTCGTGGTTCAACAAGAAGCAATCATGTACTTCTTTATCTACTATTGATTCTGAGTATGTTGCTCCTGCTACTAATTGTACACAAGTTTTATGGATGAAGAAAATGTTGAAGGATATAAGGGTTGATTGCAATAAACCGGTAGTTATTCACTGTGATAACTCTGGTGCTATTGATATATCAAAGAATCTGGTATTTTATTCTAAGACTAAGCACATTCTATCAAGTATAATTTTCTGACGAAGAAGGTGGAAGCAAATGAAGTCAAACTAGTTTATGTGAACACTAAAGAGCAGATTGTGGATATCTTCACTAAACCTTTGTCTAAGGAATCATTTGAGTACTTCATAGACAGATTGAGAGCTTTTACCCCTCTAGTAGAGACTTGAGTGATGTTGATTGGCATCAGTCTGGTATGCATTTATCAATGTTATCATTCATTCCAAATTGATGTGTTGATGCTACCACTCAGGGGGAGTAGTGAACTATGTGGTTCAGAGGTTTTATGATTTTTCTTTGATGTTTATGTCAAATAATTGGCATTGATGTCAAAGGGGGAGAGATATATGTGAAAAACAGAGCTTTACTATGATATCATTCTCAGGGAGAGTTTGGTTTTTGGTTCAGCACTTCATTGCCATATCTTCTTGGAGTGTTTATTGGACATCTTCCATTGGGGGAGACTTGTTTGGCATTTTCTTGGCACTTGGATGTTTTTCATACCTAGTGTTGCCATCAATGTCAAAGGGTGAGATTGTTGACAATTTGGAGGAATTGATTATGTGTTGCATTGATGTTTTGTCATTGATGTCAACACTAGTTGTTTTGTTGTCTACCAACTTCTGGTAGAGTGGTTGGATTATGATATTAATCTGGAGACCATCTCCAGTTTTCTCCAATTTGGTCTAGCTTGTGGTATTGGCTTGGATTGGTTATTCATGTGTTCCTGATGCATATCTGATAGGGAGATTCTCAAAAAAGAGCTGCAAATTGATTTATAGGTTTGGAAAAGGTGTTATTGTGGGATTCCTTGTTTTTTTTATGCCCTACTCTCATTGTGAATTCAATCCCAACATCCAAAATCCTTTGGAGAACTCTCTACCAATAAGATTGCTCCAGTTACTCAAATCTAGGGTTAGAACTCACATGAGTAAGTTCAACCTCCAACATGCCTAATGTAATGGTGTTCACTTGCAGGGGACTAAGAAGGATGTGAGAAGGTTTATCAACTCTCTTCATATGGTTTTAGTGTTTTCTCCCTTTCATATTGTTAGGAACCAGGAAGGACAATTGAGAGGGGGGGTGAATCAATTGTCAATAAATTATAACCCAAAACAAATTATTCCAACTTAAAACCCAGTGTTAGTAAAATAGAATAACAGTTATAGTATTATTGGTACAACTTAATGCATGAAACAGAAAGGAAAACAATATCCACAACACATGACACATATATTTTGACGTGGAAACCCTGTAAGGGGAAAAACCACAGTGGGAAACCTTACCCACAATCAAATGATACTACTGCAGATAGTAAGTGATTACAATAAAGGGTCTACACATGCAGAAAGGCCAACCGCTTAGAGCTCACTGCTCAATCACAAAATAGGAGTCACAATGACTACACAGTTAGATGTTTAAATCCAATAACAATGTACTGCTTCAATATAGCATCTACAATGCTAGATACTGTACCGGTTTAAGCTCTGCGTATGAGGACCAAAAACCTTCATAACCTTTCCTTCAACCTCCAGATGATATCTGCGTGATTCACACAAGGATCTATTTATTTTCTTTCTTCTCAATGATCTTCAATATCTGCATACATCTTCCAAATAAGATCTTACAATTATTTATACAAAACCTAAGACCTCATCATTAGGTCAGCTCCTAAAAGATATTACATTTAAATCAATTGAAAAATAAGTTCTAGTGCAATATAATATGTTGGCCTCAATACATTTACACATTATCCAATCAATAAACTATTTCCAAAATATTTCATGTTGATCTGGAACATGATATCTTGTACTGATCCATAACCTGGACCTATCTGTCGGTAAACACAAATATGTGAACCCGATCAATCCAATAAGAAAAATGCCAAATGCAAACATCCAATCCATGTCTTCGACATAACCAAATGATCTCCAGATGATAAAAATTCATCATCAACTTCTTGAGCTGCCGGTGAAACATATACCAGTGACTGTGCATAAGCCAATATCCATATCAGGATCGCAATGTCTCGGTGCATCAACAAACCAATATAACCAAAGTGCCAAATCATCAATTTAGACCTCCAAAAAGATAAGTGTTGACATCAATGACAAAACCAATGCAACACATGACAAATTCATCCATAATACCAACAATCTCCCCCTTTGGCATTGATGGCAACACTAGATGGAAAAACATCTAAGTGCCAAAAATAGAATGCCAGATACCAACAATCTCCCAAAATAGATCAATACAAAGTTTTGTACCAAAAACAGAAATAATATAACCAAAACCAAGATACATCTCTCCCCAATATTCAAATTGAAATGTTTTTCCATAGACATCTCTCCCCCTTTGACATCAAATACCAAAGCAGTTAAGAATCAAAACATAACATACAGCTAACTACTCCCCCTGAGAAGTAGCTCTCCTTCATCAAGACTGGAAAAATATTTTTATGTTAGTCCCTATCGGTTTGATGCCAATCTTCATCATTCAAGTCTCTGTCAGTGGGGTGATTACCCCAAGCTTCTCTCTAAGATATTCAAATGTTTCCTTAGGCAAAGACTTTGTAAAAATATCTACAATTTTCTCTTTAGTCTCCACATAAACCAATCTCACTTCATTTGCTTCAACATTTTCTTTCAGTAAATTATACTTAATAGAAACATGCTTTGTTTTAGAGTGAAATGTTAGATTCTTTGATATATCAATTGATGTTGAGTTATCACAGTGAATAATTTCCTGTTCTTTGCATTTTATCTCAATATCCTTCAACATTTGCTTGATCCATAATACTTGAGTTTAATTAGTTGTTGTTGCAACATATTCTGCTTCTGCTATAGATAATGATGTACAAGTATGTTTCTTACTGATCCATGAAATTAATCTTCTACCAAGAAAGAATGCTCCACCAGTGGTACTCTTTCTGTCATCCACATCTCCTACCCAATTTGCATCTGTATATGCACATAACTCAAAATTGTCATCCTTAGGATACCATAAACCAAGATTTGTTGTGCCTTGTAGGTACCAGAAAATCCTTTTTACTGCAATTTCATGATTTTCTTTAGGATTGCTTTGAAATCTTGAAACAATACACACTACATTCATTATATCAGGTCTAGTTTATGTCAAATACAATAACCCTACAATCATAGATTTGTACCTTGTCGGATTTATAGGAGTTGAATCATCCTTTGATGTCAATTTATCAGTTGTATTCATAGGAGTGCTTACCGATTTGGAGTTTTCCATTCCAAATTTCTTCAAAAGTTATTTCAAGTATTTTGTTTGACATATGAATATACCTTTATCTATTTGAGAAATCTACAAACCTAGAATTTTTTTTATCTCTCCAATCATAGACATTTCAAATTCTTCCTGCATCTTGTTAGCAAAGTCTTTACATAACTCTTCTTCTCCCCCAAAAATGATATCATCCACAAATAATTCAATAACCAAAATCTCATCATTGGTAACTTTATAGTACAAATGACTGTCAACATTACCTTTTGTGTATCCAAGCTTTAAAATGTATTTATCCAGTCTAGCATACCAAGCTTTGGGAGCTTGCTTCAATCCATATAAATCTTTCATTAACCTGCAAACCATATCCTTATCATCTATCAATGAAAATCCATTAGGTTGCTCAATGTAAACTTCTTCTTCAATATCTCCATTCAAAAATGCAAATTTTACATCCATCTGATAAACTTTATAGTTCTTGTGAGCTACAAATGCAAGAAATAGTCTTACTGCTTCAATTCTGGCTATCGGTGCAAAGGCTTCATTATAATCAACTCCGTCTTTCTAAGAATAACCTTTACAAACTAATCTTGCTTTGTTTCTAATTACTTCACCATCTTCATTAAGTTTATTTCTATATACCCATTTAGTTCCAATTACATTTTTGTCTTTAGGCTGGGGAACTAATGTCCAAGTAGTATTATTTTCAATCTATTCTAATTCTTCTTCCATTGCTTTTATCCAATGTTTATCTTGATATGCTTCAACAATTGATGCTGGTGCAACTTGAGAAATTAAACATACCTCTTCATTTTCCAATCTTCCTCTTGTCATAACACCTTATTTTTATTTCCAATTATCTTATTTTCTGAGTGATTCAATCTTACATACCTGGGTTTATTCTGTTTTACATTCACAAGCTGTTGTTCTTCAGTAACATTTGAGTTCTTTGATGATGTTCGTGTGACTGGTTCTACATTTTGTTCCAGTGCAATCTGTGTTAGTTCATTTATAATCATTTCTACTACCAGTTTAGAACCTATAGATCTTGATTCTCCTCTAAAATGTTCATCTATCTTCACATTAGTACTTTCAATGATTTTCTGCAATCTTTAATTATAACATCTATATGCCTTGCTTCTACTTAAATAACCAAGAAATATTCTTTCATCACTTCTAGGATCAAATTTTCCAATAGACTCATCTCTCCTAATATAACATTTGCTCCCAAATATTTTGAAATACTTAAGAGTAGGAGTATGACCGAACCATTGTTCATAAGGGGTCTTATCAGTTTCACATTTGATGTGAACTCTATTGAAAGTGTAAACCATTGTATTTACTACTTCTCTCCAGTACACATGAGGTAGATTTTCTTCCATCATCATGGTTCTTGCTGCATCCAGTATATTTTTGTTCTTCCTTTTCACAACTCCATTTTGTTGGGGTGTCTGGGGTGCTGATAGTTGTCTTTTGATTCCATTCTCTTCACAATATGCATTGAATTCCCTAGATGTAAATTCTCCTCGATCAAATCTCAAACATTTGATTTTCTTGCTGGTTTCATTCTCTATCATTGCCTTGTATATCTTGAATCTCCCAAAAGCTTCTGATTTCTCCCTGAGAAAAGTAACCCAACACATTCTAGAATAATCATCAATTATTAGCATAAATTATCTATCACTCTGAGGACTTCTTGTTCTTGCTGGACCACATAAATTAGTATGAATTAAATTAAGAATATTATTGGATTTCTCATAAATGCTCTTAAATGTTGTTCTAACTTTCTTTCCCATTTGACATTCCTTACATACTGGATTATGAGGTTTCACAATCTTAGGTAAATCCCTTACTGTCTTAGTTGAACTGATTTTTTACAATGCAATCAAAATTCACATGACAAGAGTCTTTTATGCCATAACCAACTTTCATGTCTTATCACTGGTATTCAAATGAAAGATATTACCTTTAGTCTAATTACCGGTTGCAATCTCCAATCCAGTTTGGTTTATGATTTTGCATTTTCCATTCTTTAATTGTAATTGAAATCCTTTTTCCACTAACTGTCCAACACTCAAAAGATTATGCTTTAAACCTGCAACATAATAAACATTGTCAGTATTGTGCCTACTATATATGGTAAAAATGGATACAACAATAATGACAATATTGAAAGGCTAAATGAATTCAACCACAAAACCTTAGCCTAACAACAACAAAGATCCACCATAACATATGAAGATTACCTAAGATAATGCAAATCAAATGAAATCACAAAGATTATACCATCACATGTCCAATAGGGTTTGGATCTCCATTCTTCCCATCTCCATTGATCTTGCTTGATATATTTGCTCTTATATTTTATGTGCACAAGAGCTCAACAAAGAATGGAATGTGGTTGCAAGTAGGATTGCCTATGTTCAAAAGCATAGTGTAGTCAAGTAGTCAATGGGGGGATTTGATAATGAAGGAAGCATCTCCTTATATAGAAGACACTATATGAAATGGAGGGATAGGATTGAGAGGTGTAAAAGGAGGTCAGCTATGATTAGAGGGTAGGTAAAAGAAATAATAAAATAATGAAAGGGTTAGGTAGTGTATGAATTAAGATATGAATGACATGTGTCATGGGTAGAAAAGGTTAATGAATTAAATAAATAAATAAAGATTTATTTAATTAATAGAAGAAGTGGGATAATTAAATAAATAAGATATTTATTTAATTTAGAAAAAAGAAAATTTAAATAAATAAATGTATTTATTTAAATGAGAAATAAGGCTAGAAGAGGATAAATGAATTAATTAAATAAATAAAGATTTATTTAATTAATATAAGAATTAAACTAAAGTAATTAAATAAATAAAATATTTATTTAATTAGACATGACAATTTTAGGTGTCTACATTTTGCCCCTCTTTGAGACAATGTGGCTTGTCATGTTGTTTCAAAGAAGATAAGATGAATTGATACAAAGTTGCCCCAAGATGGGAATGATATGCCCCCTTGAGAGATTGGATGAAAATGCCTGAAAAGATCACAAACAATCTCTCGATAAGAAAGATGGGATAGAATGGACTGACTGGATAAAGTGACAGAGTCATGGGATAATGAAGGTTGACTCGGGAGACGAGGGCTAGGGCTAGGGTAGTCTATAAAATAGACCACGAGGGAAATACATCCTCATTGTCATCCACACATCCACGAGATCAGAGTGCAGAGTGAAATAGAGTATCAACAATCAACAGCGATGGCATTGGTTCATAGATTCGATCGCGTTCGCCGATATTAGAGGCCAGCAGAGGCAGGAGAGCCAATAAGTACCACAAAACCTCCTTGTACTTTGATGCATTTATTGTTGTCATTAATGCATGCTAGGTAATGTAATAAATGTGTGTTTATGTCAGGAAAACGTGTTTGTGTCCAAAAATGTGAATTTGTGTCTTCTAGGTCAAATCGACAGTTCTGTGATGAACATACATTGTCGATTGGATAAGCTGTTGAGAGGATACACTCAAGCAGGTCCTCTAGGGAAAACTAGGATAGAAAATAGGGCTAGGATTGACAATTCTGTGATAGAACATATGTTGCCAATTAGGAAACTACTCAAGAGGATTCACTCAAGCATAGGCCCTAGGATAAGATAGATCAAGGCAATTTGTGATGAACAGTGAGTACCAAGATATAGTACTTTGTGATGAACAGGGAGTACTAAAATATGAGCAACACTTTGTGATGAACAATGAGTGCAAATGTGAGCAGCACTTTGTGATGAACAGGGAGTGCCAAACATGTAGTACTTTGTGATAAATAGAGAGTACCACTAGGATAGAAGCAACACTTTGTGATGAATAGTGAGTGTCACTAGGACTGAGATGATTGATTTGTGTGACTATAGGAGTATTTGCCTATGTTGGAGTCACGGGAGAGATTCCCATCGACTTAAAGGTTGCAACCTGAGTTGACAGCCAAGGACCGAGCTGCGATTGAGGCTATGGGATTGAGACATATTCTATATGTGCCTGAGTTTTGAGCGAACATGGGATTGCTGATTGCACTGGTGGAGAGGTGGCACTCTATGACTTGCACTTTTCATTTGCTGATGGGGGAGATGACAGTCACCCTGGAGGATGTATACAGGATTCTATGAATATGGATCGATGGGGAGATGATTCTGTACGATTGAGATGGAGATAGGGAGGCCCTGAGATGAGTGTTTTAGGATCTAGGACTAGAGATGAGGGTTGGACACGTGGCATGGGATGCGATGACACAGACAGGATTAGAACTACCAGTAGTATTGGCAAGAGCAATCAGTGGGTTCTTGTGCCCGGATAGAGCGACATAAGGGTTGGTTGTGGGCTGGGGGAGCACATTGGAGACATTAGTGACACATCACACCAGATATGTCTAGGGATCGTGCATGCTGGCACACCTATATTATGAGCTTCATCAGTTTGTGTACCATGGATAAGTGGGATTGGGTTGTAGGGTCACATTATTACAGGTGTGGGCCTATGAGCATCTACCGATGACATGACCTATACATTTCAGGGGTAGAGGTCATGGATGCAGTTTCGTGCATTTGCATGATATGATCACCTCGCAGCCACGGATTGGCAGGTTGGAGTACTGGCGACGGGCTATAGATGAGATTGATATGGTTATATGGAGGTCATACCTGGGATGCAAGCAGTGGGAGGATGATGCAGTAGAGCTACCCTACACCTTCCAGAGTAGGTATTTGATTGGGTTGATGCCCTATGTACTAAAGAGGCAGCTAGTTGACAGGGTGGGCAGGCAGTTTGGCAAGATCAAGCGGATGCCATGGGGTTCAAGCATCTACACGCGAATGGTCAGGGATTAGGCATAGTTTGGGCCATTTCTATCATATGATCAGGCTGTTACATAGCTAGTGGAGATGATGCCCCTACCCTGGGATATATGGCCAAAGATCGAGGATACCGACATGGATGCAGAGTACACAGCGTATTGGGCCGAGCATCCATTCCCACGCCTGATAGATCCAGGAGAGCCGCTAGATGGAGATGGTGGTGGGGATGGTGATGATGATGGAGATGATGGGGGTAGAGGCCAACGGAGGAGGCGGGGTGCAGTTGGAGAGAGGAGGGTGGTGTCACAGAGGGAGGGTGGAGAGGAAAGATAGGTTTAGATTGTGAGGGGTCACGGTGGATTACCACTACAGGTGCCAACAGCACAGGGTCCCAAATAGGTGCAGGGATAGGGATAGGGGCATGTATAGGTATAGGTATAGCCACCAGTATAGGCATAGGGATAAGGATAGGCACCTGTACAGGGGGAGCCATAGGTAGAGGTACATGGGGCCGAGGCGGAGGAGGATGAGCTGATTGAGTTGAGGGAGATCTGCCAGGGACAGGTAGATGAGATTCAGGACTTGGAGAGGGAGAGGGATAGACTCAGGAGGTAGTTTAGAGATACTGAGTGGGAGCAAGACCAGGCTATTCAGCGCTACACAGAGGCTGAGATAGCACTGAGGGCTAGGAGGTAGGCGACAGAGGACACAGGGGCTGGATATGCCTATGTCCTATGGTTAAGGGAGGAGATCGCTTACTGGTGGGATCTTTATTATGGTGCAGTGCCAACTGATCAGCAAATGAGGAGCTTCCGTAGGCCATCGCAGACAGTGATGACGACGGGAGGGAGCCAGAGGTGACAGGCATCCAGCGGTGGGGTTATGGGTCCTCCACCACCACCAGATAGGGGGGATAGGAGGGATGATCTCAGGGTGGGTCCCTCGAGGGCTCAGATTTTGTCAAGGTCAGGCAGCTCCGAGGGAGGGAGTTCATCATAGCCGTAGAGGGCTTCCTATGTATCAGTATTGTATCATTTTTGTATGATGATGTAGACACCTTCGGGTGATTGTAGCCATATGATTTTGACATCATTGTATCATGACACTTATGATTATATATATGAGATGATTCATCTTTTGCAGTAGCTATATGCATGTGTACCTATGTGATGAGATGTTTCATGATGTATGTTTCTATGTGATGGTTATGATATGGATGCAAATATGTACATAATGAAATGCAATATTTTGTTCTTTTATATTTTTATATGTTATGCCAATGCAAATGTGAATGTATGTAATGCAGATGAATATGATAATGCAAATGATTATTTACATGATGAGAATATAAAATGTGCTAACATGTGTTGTGTGCAGGATGTGATGTAATTGTGATATCTATATGTATGTATGAAATGCTTATATGTGGTAATGCAGGTGCAAATATATGAAATGCAAATGTTTTTGGTGTGTCATTATACTCAGCCATGTGATAGTAGGCTATGCAAACTTGAGAAGGATGACGGAAGTCAATCAAGTAAGGGGGATGAAAGTGAAAGAGCTTCTTGTGCGTTATCATCATTGAGATTTATTATGGCAAGATAGGTTATGACAATTAAGGCATATATTTGACCCAGAAAGTCATTGTACCCATTTGCATGGAGATAAGACAATTGCAAACAAAGAATGCCCCAGTTCACACTAGACTCTCAGTGTCCTCATATCCGTGGACAAGTCATAGCATTACTAAAAGATAATCCAAAGACAGCAAATACAAATAGGTGATGATACCCCATCCTCGCCTTTCTAGTCAAAGACTTCCTGGAGATAGAATCTCTAGTTAGAGACATCCTGGAAAAGCTAAAAGACATGTCACCAAAAGATAAAATCAAAAGAAAACCAAGACTCGACACAAACATCCACTGTAGTCCTCAAGTTTAGTGTCTCTTGTCACTTGTATAAGTCTATTTGATTGTGGTTACAATGTTTACTTTCACAAAAAGGATAGATAGCATTGAACCATATGTTGTCTAAGTCTGTTGAAAGATTTGATTTGTTGAAGCCCATTGTTGTTGTTGTGTCTCATCTGAAATTGACTAAATCCATGAAACTGATACTTTATTGCGGAGAAGATGAAACTTTATTGCAGATCTGTGATGCAAATGTTGCTTTATTGTGGATTGTGCGTGGATAGACTGAAGGAAGCTGGAAGAAACTATACTCCTCGAAACATGTGATGTTCTTAATTCCACACCCATCACTAGACGTAGGATTTTCCTTAGCCACAGATAGGATCTGATTTATTATGGATGGAAAGGGAGGTTTATTATGAATGGCTAACCAATCTTGGGTAGATCAATAACAAGCCATAATGGGAATGGGTAAGTTTATTATGAATGAATAGGTTGTAAGTGTGTGCAAAGTGAAAGGATGAAAGTGAATCCTGAAGGAGGGAGGAGCAATGTCTCTATGCATGGCGCTGGTGACCCAATTTTCACCATGGTACTTGCCCAGGGTGCCACTAAAGTGGTTTTCACCATTGGACGAAATTATTTCTCTTTACTTTTTTTGATTTTTCAATGTTTTTTATTTGTGTGTGTCACAAGGCGCCTTTTTGTCAGGTTTTCACCAAGTAACGATTTTTTTGTTTTATAATTTTTTTTGTATTTTTGAAATTTTTGAATTTTTATGTATTTTTTTTTTTGAATTAGGATACTCTAGAGAGCTATGTGTAAAACTGTGAAGGTGCATGTTGTTGATAGGATCCTCCAAAGGTTCACCTTCTGTAGTTGAGAGTTGATATGCCCCAGATCCATATGCTACTGTAATGATGTAAGGACCAAGCCAATTTGGTTCGAACTTGTCCTTCTTCTCTCTGTCTTGTTGATTTTTAGGATTTTCTCTGAGAACCAAGTCACCTACCTCAAATGTGTGAGGCTTGACTTTATGATTGTAACTACAACGTTCCTTGACTGAATGATGTGTATCTCAAGTGACTGTCTTCCTTGATGAAGGAACTAAGATAGAATTACTAATGTGTGGACTACACAGGCCCATATGCATATCACCTAAAGAATTTTGGGCATCCCTGACAACAAAGTCCTTCGATGAAGCTCCATTAAAGGTCCATGATGTATCACCAGAAGGGAAAGGATGTGTGAAACAAGTGGATGAGTTATGAAGGCTTATGATTGCAAAAAGAAGTGAAAGTATGATAGCATGATGGAGACTTAGGATCAACAAGTATTCTTTTTTACTTGAAATTGTAGAATTTTTGCCCCCAGTTATTTTCATATTAGAGGAGATCAACTCTTGTTCCTTTTCTTTCATAGGATTTTTATCCTTGACTTTGATTTTTGCAGAGTCCAATAGCTTTTGATTTTGATTTGGACTAAAGGACTTCTCTTTATTTTTGACTTTTAGATTTTTCTTTTCAAAGCTTGATTTTTCATCCCCAATGAGTAAGGGCTTTTGTAATTCTTGTTGATCCAAGTCCAGGAGTGGAGTGGAAATGGAAGGAGTGGATGAAATGGTAAGGCTATGTGAGTTCTCAAGAGGTTTGGTGATACACTCAATAGATTCTTTTTTGGAACCACTCTTAAGACTATTGATATCAAGAGTTGCTTGCACCACTAGAGGAGATTTGCATTCAGACTTAGTAGCCACAACACTAGGTGGTTCACACCCAATTCCTTGGCACTACCAATTGTTGATAGATTGTTCCTGTTGACAAAATGTGTTAGGAGATAGTGGGAGTTGATCAACATGAAATATATACTCACCACATCCCATGTCTTTAATCTTGAACTTTTCTTTTATCTTTGCTTGTTTTGATGTAGAAGCTTTCAATGATTCTGGATCCACATATGTTGATGAAGGAATAGCTTCTCGATTGACTAGGATTGTTATTTTTGATCTAGGTTGCATATTATTGCAATATATGAATGGATTTGGGTCAGCTTTGACAGTCACTTCAACTCCATTGTGAGGAAACTTAATGCATTAGTGATATGTAGACGGGACTGCGCTCATCTCATGAATCCATGGATGTCCCAAGAGTATGTTGTATGTGAGATCTAGATCTAGGACTTGACAAACCACATCCTTTGTAACTGGCCCAACTCTGAGAGGTAAGGTGGTTGCGCCTTTGGATGAACGCTCTTCATCATCATATGCCTTGATGGTAATTTTTCTTGTAGAATTCACAGCTTTATCAGAATATCCCAATTGTTTAATAGTGCTCAATGTACAAATGTTTAGACCTACTCCTCCATCTATCAGGACTCGTTTGATTCTATGTTTGTGTATGAAGGCTTCAATGTGTAAAGGTGCATTATGTGGCTGATTTACGGAGGTGTCATCAGCTTCTTTGAATGTAAGGGAGTGTGGAATGGAAAGGTATCCCACCATGGCTTGAAACTGGCCCACGTTCAGATCCATAGGAATGACAGTTTCTCTCAAGATTTTGTCAAGAATGGATTTATGTGTGGGGGATATGCAGAAGAGTTCAAGTATGGAGATGAGTGCGGGTGTCTTCCCTAACTGTTCTACAAGGTCATAATCAGGCTTGGTTGATAAGGAAGTGGTGTTTTTAGTTGGAGCACCTTGCAAAGTGAATTTACCTCAACGAATTGTGACATTACATTCAGAGGTAGGTTTGAAAGAAGATCCAACACCTTTTAAGACAATCTTGGGTCTTTGGGTAGACTTCTTAGGTGTTTTGTCCTTGATGATAATGGTAGAGACATAATTGTCCATCAAAATGTGATTGACAGTTGAATCATAGTTATAAGATGTTCTAGTATAGTTGGTTTGGTCATCTGTGGCTTTAGCTTTTCCCTTGTCATGTTTTGGGAATGGTTCCTTAAACATTTCATGTTCTTGATTGGATGAGTGTCCTTCAATCTCAATGTCACCTCTATCAATGAGATCTTGTATGATGTTCTTCAGTCAATGACAATTTCCTGTCTTATGACCCTTTCTCTTATGAAATTCACAATATTCATCATCATTCCACCAATTTGGTTTAACCTTTGGTTCATATGGAGGAAAATCTGGAATAGTGATTATTTTGTTTGCCACTAGCTTTTTGAAAACTGACTCAAGTGGCTCTCCCAATGGAGTGTACTTCCTTCGTGATTTAGAAGTTGTTTGAGTATTCACCTGATTTGATCTAGAAAAAACAAATTTGGGTCACACTGTATTGGCATCAACAACACCATCATTGACTGTGTTCTTGTTTTGATTCCAAAATCTTGGCTTGTCTTTTCATTTAAAGTCATCTTTGTTTTCCTTGAATATCTTAATGACTCCTTGTTCAATTAGGACCTTCTCTATTGCTAAGCCTTTTTCAATGATGTCCTTGAAGGTGGAAAAACAAGCTTTCCTTAAGTCATAACCAATCTCTTTGTTAACCTTTTTGGGTGAACATTTCTACCATTTATTTTTGTGGAATTTCACAAGAGCATCTGTTGGCTAGATTCCTCCATCTTTTTAAAAATGATGCAAAAGACTCTCCCTCTTTTTGCTTGGTGTTGCACAAAGTAGTGACTGATATGTCTATCTCTATGTTGTAGGAGAAATGTTGGATAAATACCTCTTCTAAGTCACCCCATTACTTAATTCTAGGTGGGAGTTGAGAGAATCATTCCATAGCTTGATCTCCTAAGCTTTGTGGGAATAATCTCATCAAATATGTCTCTTCTGCTGCTACCTCAATGCAAGCTATGAAAAATTGTCTTATGTGTGCCTTAAGATTCCCTTTTCCTCTATACTTATCAAACTTAGGTGTCACAAAGTGTGTAGGAAATGGAGGCATTGGAATGCTCTTGTCAAATGGATAAGGACATATATCTCGCATTGTGTATGTTGGCTTCGGTGTATTTATGTCCTCCGTTTTCTTTTGTAAGTCCCTGATTTGTTGCTCCAAATTGTTCTTAGGTGGAGATTGACTTCTTGGACCATACCCCATGCTTGAGGCACCAATTGGAAGAGAAGAATGTTGCATATATGGATGATATTGATCATACACATGTTCATATGGAGGAGGTCTATAGTGATGCTGCATATATGGACCACTTGGTATAGATTCATGTTGAGGAATGAAATATCTATTGTGTCCATGTATACCATACTCTATAGGCATGTCATGTTCTAATGTGTTGCCCCAAAATTTGACATGGGGTTTCCTTGTTTCCAAATTTTGAGCATGCCTTTGAATATCCAATTGCTTTGGTGGTTGATCCTTAGCATTGATATGTGATTGAGCATTATTCTCTGCATAAGACTTCCATAATGGTCTGCAAAGGTGAGTATCATATGCTTGACCATGTGTATGTGGGACCTCTAGTTTTTGAAACAAAGATGATGGTGATTCAGGCACAAGATGTGGTCTTCTATTACCTCCACTATTAGGCCTCCTTTGATCCATGTTGGAGTGAGGTCATTGCAAAGGTCATTTTTCCATTATTTGAGACATGTCAAAATCATGAGGTATCTTGGCTCCACTTTGTGCCATCATTTGTAAGAAGTATTGTCTATCCCTCCTCATTATTTCCTCAATCAACTGATTGAAATGGGGATCCATAATGGATTCTTCCACATCTACTAAATGTATTGAAAAGTTGTCCATATCATCATTGTGTGTATCATTTTTGTTTGTAGTGTCCATGTTCTCAACATTTGGAATGTTTCTATAAGCATCCATGTCAGGTAATGTGTTATGATCAGTATTGAAAAAGACATCATTGTCATACTCATAGACACTCATGTTTGCGGACTCTTGAGCCTCTTTAGTTTGTCTCCTATATTTTTGAAGACAAGTTTCAACCATGAACTAGGTATTGACCTAGATGTGTGAGACTAGATGAAAATGGAAAAAGTATGGAAGACCAAGAGTTGGATGGAATGTAAATGAATCTGAGGTTTACTTGCAATGTCCAAAGTGTAAGACCAAGTATGTATGTAGTAGAGTAGGTGTGAGTTCCAAAGAGACGATAGTTTCTCTTGATGAGGTAAGTTGACCTTGACTCTAAGTAAGACCAAATGAGACCCAAAGGTGATAGACCTTGATGAGGGACCACTTAGCAAAATGTTGTTGTATGTAGTTTGTTGTCAAAGTATGATGAGGACAAGCAAGTGACCTTTTGACTCAAGTTTAGATAAATGTGAATGTAATGCAAGGTGCAAAGCAATGATGGACTATGTGAGACCCAAAGACAGGTTGAATGCTAGATGAAAACCTAGAGAAATAACCTAGGAAGCTCAAGAATTCTGAAACTGACTGTGTTTGTTCACAGGACTGTAAAAGTTTTTCAATTCTAAACACAGACGTGCTTGTATACTGCACAGACACGATTTCCTTACACAAACATGGTTTTGTTTATCACAGATGCATTTCTGAGATTTTTTTTGTAAATTGCAACATTTTTGCCCAACATAGACGTGGTTATACAACATAGACGCTGTTATGTTAGACACAGACGTGTTTCTGCAAAATTTGTGCAATTTTTTCCAATCTGTGAAGTTGTTTTGTTGTGACCAAATCTGTCTGTTTGACTATTTTTCATGACAAGAGGACACAGTGTTGATGAAGACTCAATGTTTACAAGTGTCTAGACTACAAAAAATTGACTCAAAGAAAGTGTGTTGTTTGATGTAAAATTGTTTTGCATACACTTGAAGACACAAAAGACATAATGTTTTGCTGTTTGGTCTTGAATGTTTGAATGTTTAAAATAAGTCAAGCACAATTCTTATGGCTAGCCAAGACAATAGTTGTTGATCCCACATGGGGTTTTACCCCCGAGGCTACACTATTCAGAGCAGATACTTAGATGCTTAACCTCACTGGCTCCACCCTCGGCACTCACTTCTTGGATCAGCCAAGCATCAGTCCCCATGAAAACTCCCCATGGTGAACTTTGTATCTCTACTAAGAACCATATGTGTGTGGGCCGCTACCAGAGGTCTAACCTCCTACCCCAAAAACTAGAAGGATTTGGGCTTATAAAACAAAAAGCTGCTAGTAAGGGCATCTTCTCGTGTGGCCATACATGCGGCACTTTCAGCTCTGTAAATACAGAAGGCTCCCAACCGATAGGGGTTACGCCCTACAACTGATCAAATAAATTTGATCAAACGAGTTTATGGGGAGACATAATGTCGTTATGAACTAATCAGCACACGTTATTCATAGTTTTCACTATGAATACAGTTATTTATAGTGGTTTAGAAGAAGATGGCTTTTCTTTTGCTACCACTTGGGTCATTCTCTTCTCACTAGTAGTCCTAATGACCACATGGGAAGACATGCCCTCTAAAGATTAAATAAAAGGAGCCTATTGCTCAAGACACAAAAGACAATGGTTTAATTTTAGTGCACCAATTGAAGTGTTTGCTAGTCTATTGAAAACAAAGCACACAATAAAAAAATCAAAAACCCTTGCCAAGGACCTACAACAAAGATTTATTAGTAGTTTGGATTGTTTGAAATAATCACCCCTTCCTGCAAGCACACAAGTTAGGTAAATTTTAAATCCAAAAGACTGTGAAAATAGGGGCCTTCAACCAAACAATTTTGTTTTCAAGACAAGTTGCACCAATTTCGTTAGCTAGATCTGAAGATGTTAGCTCAAAATAAACTAGATCTGAAATATTAAATGACCAAAAATTGAATCAATAAAAATCCAAAAAAAAGAAATCAACGCACACAGACACGGTTACCCCAAACACAGATGTGACTCTCTGACGCAGACGCACTTCTGGGAAACACAGACGTGGTTCTAGAACCCAGACGCAACTTTCGGACATAGACACATCTAAAAACACCGCAGACGTGACTGAGGAACACATACGCGGTTTTTGGAATCTGCAAAAAAAAAAGTAAAAAAAATACTATCGACAATGCAGACGCGGTTCCAGATGTCACAGACGCGGCAGAAAATAAAAAACGTGACCCGAAAGTGCGTAGATGCAAAAATGTCAAAATGTTGTCAAAAATGTCAGATCTGCAACTTCAAACACAAAATCTACAACAAAATATGTTAAATACAAAAGGGACAAGAGTCCCACCGGGTGTGCCAAAATGTATATGGTGAAAATGGATACAACAATAATGACGATATTGAAAGGCTAAATGAATTCAACCACAAAACCCTAGCCTAACAACAACAAAGATCCACCATAACATATGAAGATTACCTAAGATAATGCAAATCAAATGAAATCACAAAGATTACACCATCACATGTCCAATAGGGTTTGGATCGCCATTCTTCCTATCTCCATTGATCTTGTTGTATATATTTGCTCTCAAATTTTATGTGCACAAGAGCTCAACAAAGAATGAAATGTGGTTGCAAGTAGGATCGCCTATGTTCAAAAGCGTAGTGTAGTCAAGTAGTCAACGGGGGGATTTGATAATGAAGGAAGCATCTCCTTATATAGAAGACACTATATGAAATGGAGGGATAAGATTGAGAGGTGTAAAAGGAGGTCGGCTATGATTAGAGGGTAGGTAAAAGAAATAATAAAATAATGAAAGGGGTAGGTAGTGTATGAATTAAGAGATGAATGACATGTGTCATGGGTAGAAAAGGTTAATGAATTAATTAAATAAATAAAGATTTATTTAATTAATAGAAGAAGTGGGATAATTAAATAAATAAGATATTTATTTAATTTAGAAAAAGGAAAATTTAAATAAATAAAGATTTATTTAATTAATAGAAAAATTAAGCTAAAGTAATTAAATAAATAAAATATTTATTTAATTAGACATGACAATTTTAGGTGTCTACACCTACCATCCAAAGATATAGTGCCTCTTCTTTTGATTAAACAAGTTTTGTCATCTCCAAATCTTACTAGACCTCCATGACATTCCCGAAATGACAAGAATTTGCTTTTATCACCAGTCATATGATGCGAGCATCCACTATCAATGATCCATTCATCCTTTTCTTCAATTTTTGCGACTAATGCCTACTCTACTTGTTTGACAATAGGTTCCAATTGATCTTCTTTTATTACAACAAATCCCCATCCACTATCTGCTAGATCTTCATCTGAATCATCAATAACACCTTCATTTGCATAGTAACATGACTTATCTCTATTTTTCTTAAATTTGTATCTCTGATATTTAGGGTTAGCTTTATATGTTTTCTTTGCTTCCTCTCTTAGTCTTGAATACCTATCAGGACACCTAGATGCCATATGACCAACTTTATTGCAATTAAAACATTTGAAAGGTTCTTTACCTTCATACTTACTTCCTGTTGGACCTTTAGGCATCTTCCTTGCAAATAGTGCTTCAAGTTCTTCATTTTCTCTTATGATATCTTCAAGTTGTTTTGCATAAAGTGCTTTCCAATAAGTTTTGTAAGATGATGATGATGATGATGCTTTGAAGGCTATATTAGTCTTGACTGTAGCAACAGGACCAAATTCTTCAAGCTCAAATGTTGAAAGTTTTCCAACCAAAGTATCTCTAGATACTGATGTATTAGGCTTTGTTCTCAACTCATTAATAGTTGTCACTTTCATTTTGTAAGCCGGTGGAAAATCTCTTAAAACTTTAGAAATAATTTCATCTTCACTTAAAGATCCTCCACAACATTGTATTCCTAAAACAATTTCATCAACTCTTTCCATAAATGCAAAAATTCTTTCATCCTCTTCCATTTTTAAATTTTCATACTTGACCTGGTAACATTCCAATTTTGCAATTTTGACAGTGGTATCTCATTCATTCAATGTTTCTATTTTATCCCAAATAACTTTTGTTGTAGATGTATTTGATAATCTCATGATTTGTTGATCTAATAATGCGCTTAGAAGTGCTTCTCTTGCTTTGCAATCATTCTCCAAGTCTTTAGCCAAGGTCGGTGGATTAGGATTATTCTGATTAGGAGCAACATAGCCATTTTTTGTAACATCCCATATATCTCTTCCAATGTAGTTCAAATGTCATTCTATTCTGATATTCCATATACCATAGTTAGTTCCATCAAGTTTGGGACTGTCCTTCCTAGAGATATTTGCCGCCATTGGATCTCCTCAAGCTATTAGGCTTCTACAAAAAGATGACTAGGCTCTTATACCAATTGTTAGGAACCGAGAAGAACAACTGAGAGGGGGGGTGAATCAGTTGTCAATAAATTATAACCCCCAAAAAAATATTCCAACTTAAAACCTAGTGCCAGTAAAATAGATTAATAGTCATAGTATTACCGATACAACTAAATGCATGAAACAAAAAGGAAAACAACATCCACAACACATGACACAAAGATTTTGACATGGAAACCCTATAAGGGGAAAAACCATGGTGGGAAACCTTAGCCACAATCAAATGGTACTATTGTAGATAGTAAGTGTAGACACCTAAAATTGTCATGTCTAATTAAATAAATATTTTATTTATTTAATTATCTAAGCCTAATTCTTCTATTAATTAAATAAATCTTTATTTATTTAATTAATTCATTTATCCTCTTTTAGCCTTATTTCTCATTTAAATAAATATATTTATTTATTTAAATTATCCTTTTCCTAAATTAAATAAATACTTTTATTTATTTAATTATCCCACTTCCTCTATTAATTAAATGAATCTTTATTTATTTAATTAATTCATTAGCCTTTTCTACCCATGACACATGCAATTCATCTCTTAATTCATACACTACCTACCCTCTCATTATTTTATTATTTTCTTTACCTACCCTCTAATCATAGCCGACCTCTTTTTACACCTCTCAATCTTATCCCTCCATTTCATATAGTGTCTTCTATATAGGGAGATGCTTCCTTCATTATCAAAACCCTAGCTAATTCAATTATGCATTTGACTACACTACGCTTTTCATATGAGATCCTACTTGCAACCACATTTCATTCTTTGTTGAGCTCTTGTGCACATAAAATCTGAGAGCAAAAATATCAAGCAAGATCAATGGAGATAGGAAGAATGGAGATTCAAACCCTATTGGACATGTGATCGTATAATCTTTGTGATTTTATTTGATTTGCATTGTCTTAGGTAATCTTCATATGGTATGGTGGATCTTTGTTGTTGTTAGGCTAGGGTTTTGTGGTTGAATTCATTTAGCCTTTCAACATTGTTGTTTCCACTTTCACCATATACATTTTGGCATGCCCTGTGGCACATGGATTTTTGTTAGATCTATGTTTTTTGTAGATTTTTCTAACCCTATATTGTTGTTTTGTAAAACAATTTGGAGAATAACCTTGTGCAGCTAGGGTTTTGGACACAAAATCAAGATCTTGGAGAGATTTGATCATATCTCACAAACGGCTTGGAAATTTTGCACCAAATGTTTTTTGCAGGTTGAAGAAAGTATCAGGAGCTCTCAATCCAAAATTTAGAATTTTTGGAGCACATTTTCATTTTCTATGAATTTTTTATGATTTTTCATAAAAAATTAATTTTGAGAGCAAATGAGAGAATTTTTTGGATTTTCTTATATTTTTTAAAATCTCTCATAATTATACATAGGATCTGTTCTTTGTGATTTTAATTTTGATGCAAAATATTTCCTAAAAATTGGATCTTTAAAAATTAGGGTTTTTCCTCATTTTGATCAGATCTCACAAATGGCTTTGAATTTTCGCATCAAATTTTTTGTGTAGGTCAGGAAAAGTATCAGAAGGATTCAATAAAAATTAAAAAAAATTTGGATCAAATTTTTATTTTATATGAATTTTTTATGAGTTTTCAACAAAAAATTAATTTTGAGAGAAAATTAGCAAATTTTTTGAATTTTCTTACATTTTTAGAAATCTCTCAGAATTATACATAGGATCTGTTCTTTGTGATTTTAAATTTGATCCAAAATCATTCCTCAAAAATTGGATCTTTGAAAATTAGGGTTTTGCATTATTTTACTCATATCTCACAAACTACTTGGATTTGTTGCAGAAATTGTTTTATGCAGGTTTGGAAGACCATTAGGACTCTCCAGTAAAAATTTCAGATTTTTTGGATTGATTTTGCATTTTATATGGATTTTTTATGATTTTTCATAAAAAAATAATTTTTAGAGCAAATTAGCAAATTTTTTGGATTTTCTTACATTTCTGGAAATCTCTTAAAATTTTACAGTTGGTCTTTTTTTATGATGAATCAAATCTTTGAATTGGTCAACAAAATGTATTGTTGAAGGCCCCTATTTCACAAAGTTTTTTGGATCTAAAATTTACCTAACTTGTGCGCTTACAGGAAGGGGTGATCATTTGAAACAATCCAAACTACTAATAAATTTTTGTTGCAGGGCATTGGCCAAGGTTTTTGATCTTTATTGTGTGTCTTGTTCTCATAGACTAGCAAACACTTCAATTGGTGCACTAAAATTGAACCATTGTCTTTTGTGTCTTGAGCAATAGACTCTTTTTGTTTCATCTTTAGAGGGCCTATCTCCCCGTGTGGTCATTAGGACTACTAGTGAGGAGAAAATGACCCAAGTGGTAGCAAAAGAAAAGCCATCTTCTTCCAAACTACTATAAATAACTATATCCATGGTGAAAACTATTGATACACTATGTCTCCCCATAAACCTGTTTGATCAAATTTATTTGATCAGTTGTAGGGCGTAACCCCTACCGACTGGGAGCCTTTTGTATTTACAGAGCTGAAAGTGCCGCATGTATGGCCACATGAGCGGATGCCCTTAGTAGCACCTTTTTGTTTTAGAAGCCAAAATCCTTCTAGTTGTTGAGGTAGGAGGTCGGACCTCTGGTAGCGGCCCTGGTAGCGGCCCACACACATACGGTTCTTAGTAGAGATACAAAGTTTGCCACAAGAAGTTTTTGTGGGGACTGATGCTTGGCTACCCTGAGAAGTGAGTGCTGAGGGTGGAGCCAGTGGGGTCAAGCATCTAAGTATCCTCTCTAAATAGCATAGCCTCGGGGGAAACTCCATGTGGGATCAACAACTATTGTCCTGGCCAACCATAAGAATTGTGCTTGACTTATTTTGAACAATCAAACATTCAAGACCAAACATTAAAACATTGTGTCTTTTGTGTCTTCAAGTGTATGCAAAATAATTTTACATCGGACAACACACTTTCTTTGAGTCATTTTTTAGTCTAAAACTTGCAAACATTGAGTCCTCATCAACACTATGTCCTCTTGTCATGAAAAACAGTCAAACATTCAAATTTGGTCACAACAAAGCAACTTCATAGATTGGAAAAAATTGCACAAATTTTGCAGAAACGCGTTTGTGTCTAACAGAATAGTGTTTGTGTCGTATAACCGCGTTTGTGAAGGGCATAAATGCGTCTATGTCTTGAGCAACGCTGCATTTACAACATCTTAGAAACATGTCTGTGTTTGTCAGAATAGCGTCTGTGTGATTTAAGTGCATCTGTGAAGTATACAGACACATCTGTGTTCAGGATTGAGAACTTTCATAATTCAGCAAACAAGAACAGTCAATTTCAGACTTATTGAGCTTCCTAGGTTATCTCTTTAGGTTTTCACCTAGCATTCAACCTATCTTTGGGTCTCACAAAGTCCATCATTGCTTTACACCTTACATTACATTCATATTTGTCTAAACTTGAGTCAAAAGGTCACTTGCTTGTCTTCATCATACTTTGTCAACACACTACATACAATAACATTTTGCTAAGTGGTCCCTCATCAAGGTCTATCACCTTTGGGTCTCATTTGGTCTTACTTAGAGTCAAGGTCAACTTACCTCATCAAGAGAAACTATCATCTCTTTGGAAGCCACGCCTACTCTACTACATACATACTTGGTCTTATATTTTGGACATTGCAAGTAAACCTCACATTCATTTACATTCCATCCAACTATTGGTCTTACATACTCTTTCCATTTTCATCTAGTCTCACACATCTTAGTCAATACCTAGTTCATGGTTGAAACCCGTTTCCAAAAATCTAGGAGAGAAGCTAATGAGGCTCAAGAGTCTGTAAATATGAGTGCCTATGAGTATGACAATGATGTATTTTTTAATTCTGATCATACTACATTACCTGACATGGATGCCTATAGAAACATTCCAAATGTTGAGCACATGGACACTACAAACAACAATTATGCACATAATGACAATATGGACAACTTCTCCGTACATTCAGCAGAAGTGGAAGACTCCATTATGGATCCCCATTTCAATAGATTGGTTGAGGAAATAATGAGGAGAGATAGACAATACTTCTTACAAGTGATGGCACAAAGTGGAGCCAAGATACCTCATGATTTTGACATGTCTCAAATAATGGAAAATCAACCTTTGCAACAACCTCACCTCAACTTGGATCAAAGGAGGCCTAATAGTGGAGGCAATAGAGGACTACATATGATGCCTGAATCACCGTCATCTTTGTTTCAAAAACTAGAGGTCCCACATACACATGGTCAAGCATATGATACTCACCTTCGCAGACCATTATGGAAGTCTTATGCAGAGAAATATGCTCAACCACATACCAATGCTAAGGATCAACCACAAAAGCAATTGGATATTCAAAGGCATGCTCAAAATTTGGACACAAGGAAACCCCATGTCAAATTTGGGGGCAACACACTAGAACAAACTCGTGACATGCCTATAGAGTATGGTATACATGGACAAAGCAGATATTTCATTCCTCAACATGACTCTATACCAAGTGGTCCATATACGCAACATCATTATAGACCTCCTCCATATGAACATGTGTATTATCAATATCATCCATATATGCAACATGCTCCTCCTCCACCTGGTGGTTCAAGCATTGGGTATGGTCCAAGAAGTCGGTCTCCACCGAAGAACAATTTGGAGCAACAAATCAGGGATTTACAAAAGAAAATGGAAGACATAAATACACCGAAGCCAACTTACACAATGAGAGACATATGTCCCTATCCATTTGACAAAAGCATTCCAATGCCTCCATTTCCTACACACTTTGTGATGCCTAAGTTTGATAAGTATAGAGGAAAAGGGGATCCTAAGGCACACATAAGACAGTTTTTCATAGCTTGCATTGAGGTAGCTTCAGAAGAGACATATTTGATGAGATTATTCCCACAAAGCCTAGGTGATCAAGCTATGGAATGGTTCTCCCAACTTCCACCTAGTATTAAGTCATGGGGTGACTTAGCAGAGGCATTTATTCAACATTTCTCCTATAACATAGAGACAGGCATATCAGTCACTACTCTGTGCAACACCAAGCAAAAAGATGGAGAGTCTTTTTCATCATTTTTACAAAGATGGAGGAATCTAGCCAGCAGATGCTCTTGTGAAATTTCACAAAAAAAAATGGTAGATATGTTCACCCAAAATGTTAACAAAGACATTGGCTATGATCTAAGGAAAGCTTGTTTGTCCACCTTTAAGGACGTCATTGAAAAAGGCTTAGCAACAGAAAAGGTCCTAATTGAACAAGGAGTCATTAAGATATTCAAGGAAAACAAAGATGACTTTAAAGGAAAAGATAAGCCAAGATTTTGGAATAAAAACAAGAACACAGTCAATGATGGTGTTGTTGATGCCAATACAGTGCAACCCAAAATCATTTTTTTAGGATCAAGCTCTACAAACAATCAAGTGAATACTCAAACAACTTCTAGATCACGAAGGAAGTACACCCCATTGGGAGAACCACTTGAGTCCATTTTCAAAAAGCTAGTGGCAAACAAGATAATAACAATTCCAGATTTGCCTCCATATGAACCAAAGGTTAAACTAAATTGGTGGAATGATGATGAGTATTGTGAATTTCATAAGAGCAAGGGTCATAAAATAGGAAATTGTCATCGGCTGAAAAATATCATACAAGATCTCATTGATAGAGGTGACATTGAAATTGAAGGACATTCATCCAATCAAGAACATGAGATGTTTAAGGAACCATTCCCAAAACATAACAAGGGAAAAGCTAAAGCCACAAATGACCAAACCAACTATGCCAGAGCTTCCTATAACTATGATTCAACTATCAATCATATTTCAATGGATAATTATGTCTCTACCATTATCATCAAGGACAAAACACCTGAGAATTCTACCCAAAGACCCAGGATTGTCTTAAAAGGCATTAGATCTTCTTCCGAACCTACCTCTAAATGTAATGTTACAACTCATCAAGGTAAATTCACTTTGCAAGGTGCTCTAGCTAAAAACACTACTTCCTCATCAACCAAGACTGAGTATGACCTTGTAGAACAGTTAGTGAAGACACCCACACTTATTTCCATCCTTGAGCTCTTACGCATATCCCCCAAACATAAAGCCATTCTTGACAAAATCTTGAGAGACACTTCTATCCCTATTGATCTGAACATGGACCAGTTTCAAGCCATGGTGGGATACCTTTCTGTTCCACACTCCCTTATGTTTACAGAAGCTGATGACGCCTCCGTGAGCCAGCCACATAATGCACCTTTACACATTGAAGCCTTCCTACACAAACATTGAATAAAATGAGTCCTGATAGATGGAGGAGCAGGTCTTAACATATGTATATTGATCACTATAAACAATTGGGATATTCTGAAAAGGCTATAAATGCTACAAACAAAATTACCATCAAGGCATATGATGATGAAGAGCGTTCATCCAAAGGCATAGTCACCTTGCCTCTCAGAGTTGGGCCAGTTACAAAGGATGTGGTTTGTCAAGTCCTAGACCTAGATCTCACATACAACATATTGCTAGGACGTCCATGAATTCTTGAAATGAGAATTGTTCCCTCTACATATCATCGATGTATCAAGTTTCCACATAATGGAGTTGAAGTGACTATCAAAGCTAACCCAAATCCATTCATATTTTGCAACAATCTGTGACCTAGATAAGAAATAACAATTCCAGCTAATCAAGAGGATATTCCTTCATCAGCATATGTGGATCCAAAATCCTTGAAATCTTTTACATCAAAACAAGCAGAGATCAAAGAAAAATTCAAGATTAAAGATCTGGGATGTGGTGAGTATATCTTTCATGTTGATCAACTCCCACTATCTCCTAAGGTATTCAGTCGACAGGAACAACCTACAAACAATTTGCAGTATCAAGGAATTGGGTGTGAACCACCTAGTGTTGTGGCTACTAAGTCTAAATGCAAATCTCCTCTAGTGGTGCAAGCATCTCTTGATATCAATAGTCCTAAGAGTGGTTCCAATGAAGAATCTATTGAGTGTATTTCCAACCCTCTTGAGAACTCACATGGCTTTACCATATCATTCACTCATTCCATTTCTACTCCTTTCCTAGATTTGGATCAACAAGAATTAGAAAAGCCCTTACTCATTAGAGATCAAAAATCAAGCTTTGAAAAGAAAAATATAAAAGTCAAAAATAAAGAGAAGTCCTTTAGTCCAAATCAAAATCAAAAGCTATTAGACTCTGCAAAAATCAAAGTCAGGGATAAAACTCCTATGAAGAAAAAAGAGCAAGAGTTGATCTCCCCTAATATCAAAATAAATGGGGGCAAAAGTTCTAAAATTTCAAGACAAAAATCATACTTGTTGATCCTAAGTTTCCATCATGCTATCCTACTTTCACTTCTTTTCACAATCGTAAGCCTTCATCACTCATCTATGTGTTCCACACATCCTTTCCCTTCACGTGATACATCATGGACCTTTAATGGAGCTTCCTCTAGGGACTTTGTTGTCAGGGATGCCCAAACTTCTTTAGGTGACACGCATATAGGCTTGTGTAGTCCACACACTAGTAATTCTATCTCAATTCCTTTATCAAGGAAGACAGTCACTCAAGCTACATATCATTCAATCAAGGAATGTTTTAGTTACAATCATAAAGTCAAGCCTCACACATTTGAGGTGGGTACCTTGGTTCTCAGAGAAAATCCTAAAAATCAGCAAGACAGAGAGAAGAAGGGAAAGTTCGAACTGAACTAGCTTGGTCCTTACATCATCACAACAGCATATGGATCTGGTGCATATCAGCTTTCAACCATAGAGGGTGAACCTTTGGAGGATCCTATCAACAACATGCACCTTCGCAGGTTTTACACATAGCTCTTCAGCATATCCTAATTCAAAAATACAAAAAAAAAAAATCAAAAAAAAAACAAAAAAACCAAATATATCAAAAATATAAAAAAAATCATAAAATAAAAAAAATCGTTACTTGGTGAAAACCTGGCAAACAGGCACCTTGTGACAACAAAAAAATCAAAAAATCAAAAAATAGAAAAACATTTCGTCCAATGGTGAAAACCACTTCGGTGGCACCCTGGGCAAGTACCATGGTGAAAACTGGGTCACCAGCACCATGTATAGAGACATTTCTCCTCCCTCCTTCAGGATTCCATTTCATCCTTCACTTTGCACACACTCACAGCCTATTCCTTCATAATAAACTTACTCATTCCCATCATGGCTTTTATTGATCTACCCAAGATTGGTTCACTATTCATAATAAACATTCATTTTCATCCCTTTTCATCCATAATAAATCAGATCCTATCTGTGGCTAAGGCAAATCCTATGTCTAGTGATGGGTGTGGAACTGAGAGCATCACATATTTCAAGGATTACAGTTTCTTCCAGTTTTCTTCAGTCTATCCGTGCACAATCCGCAATAAAGCAGCATCTACATCACCAATCCGCAATAAAGTATCAGTTTCATGGATTCAATCAGTTTTAGATGAGACACAACAACAACAATGGGCTCCAACAAATAAAATATTTCAACAGGCTCAGACAACATTATGGTTCAATGCTATCTATCCTTTTTGTGAAAGTAAACATTGTGACCACAATCAAATAAGACTTATACAAGTGACGAGAGACAATAAACTTGAGGACTACAGTGGATGTTGGTGTTGAGTCTTGGTTTTCTTTTGATTTTATTTTTTGGTGACATGTCTTTTAGCTTTTCCAGGATGTCTCTAACTAGAGATTCTATCTCGAGGATGTCTTTGACTAGAAAGGCGAGGATGGGGTATCGTCACCTATTTTTCTTTTGCTATCTGTGGATTGTCTCTTAGTAATGCTATGACTTGTCCAAGGATATGAGGACATTGTGAGTCTAGTATGAACTGGGGCATTCCTTGTTTGCGACTATCTTATCTCCATGCAAATAGGTACAATGACTTTCTGGGTTGAACATATGCCTCGATTGTCATAACCTATTTTTCCATAATAAAGCTCAATGCTAATAAAGCACAAGAAGGTCTTTCACTTTCATATCTTCTATCTTCCATCCCCATTTCTTGATTGACCTCCATTGTCCTTCTTGAGTCCGCGTAACCTGCTATCACATGACTGAGTATAATGACACGCCAAAAACATTTGCATTTCATGTAGTTGCACCTGCATTACCACATATAAGCATTTCATACATACATATAGATATCACAATTGCACCATATCCTGCACACAACACATATTAGCACATTTTATATTCTCATCATGTAAATAATTATTTGCATTATCATATGCATTGGTATTTCATACATTCACATTTGCATTGGTACGCATGCATATAGCTGCTGCAAAGATGAATCATCTCATATATATATAATCATAAGTGTCATGATACAATGATGTCAAAATCATATGGCTACAATTACCCAAAGGTGTCTACATCATCATACAAAATGGTACAAAACTTATACATAGGGAGCCCTCTACGACTAGGATGAACTCCCTCCCTCGAAGCTGCTTGGCCTCGATGGAGTCTGAGCCCTAGAAGGACCCACCCCAAGATCATCTCTCCTAGCCCCTGTGTCCTCTGCAACCACCCTTCACGTCACCCTATTCGGACAGAGGAACCCACTGATCACTCCTACTAGTACTACCAATCCTGTTGTGGTCATCATGTCCCATGCCATGTGTCCAGCCCTCATCTCCAGTCTTGGATCCTAAAATACACATCTCAATGCATCCTTGTCTCTATCTCAATCATAAGGAACCAACTCCCCATTGATTGGTATCCTCAGAATCTTGTAAACATCCTCTAAGGTGATTGTCATCTCACCCATCGGCAAATGAAAACTACAAGTCTCTGAGTGCCATCTCTCAGCTAATGAAGTTAGCAATCCCATGTTCGCCCGAATTCAAACACATATATAATGTATCACAAGCCCATGGCCTCAACTGTCACTCTATCCTCAAATATTAACTCTACTCACAAACTCTAAGTCGAAGGGAATCTCTCCTGTGACTCCAACATAGGTAGGTACTCCTGCAGTCAAGCAAATCAACTGTGTCAGTTAAAGTGGCATTCACTGTTAATCACAAAATTCTACTTTTTATCTAAGTGCATATGGTACTCTATCCTAGTAACACTCACTATTCATCACAAAGTGTTTCTTCTATTCTAGTGACACTCACTATTCATCACAAAGTGTTGTTGATTATCCTAGTGGTACTCCCTATTCATCACAAAGTACTACGTGTTTTGCACTCCCTGTTCATCACAAAGTGCTGCTCACATTTGCACTCACTGTTCATCACAAAGTGTTGCGCATATTTTAGTACTCCCTATTCATCACAAAGTACTATGTCTTGGTACTCACTGTTCATCACAAAGTGCCTTGATCTATCCTATCCTAGGGCCTCTGCTTGAGTGAATCCTCTTGAGTAGTTTTCTAGTTGGCAACATATGTTCTATCATAGAATTGTCAATCCTAGCCCTATCTGCTATCCTAGTCTTCCCTAGAAGACCTGCTTGAGTGTATCCTCTTAGCAGCTTATCCAATCGATAGCGTATGTTCATCACAGAACTGCTGATTTGACCTTGAAATACATAAATGCGCCTAGTCTACCTAGACGCACCTTGACATTTTTACCCCGCTTGACATTTTTTTTAGACATACCTAAAGCACATTTATTGCTCTACCTAACATGCATTTATGACAACATTTATTGCAATGAAGTACAAAGAGGTTTTGCGGTACTCATTGGCTCTCCTGCATCTGCTGGCCTCTGAAATTGGCGAACACGATCGAATCTGTGAACCAATGCCATCGCTGCTGACTGCTACTGTTCTATCTCGCTCTGCACTCTGATATCTTAGATGTGTGGATGACAATGAGGATGTATTCCCCTCGTGGCCTATTTTATAGACTAACCTAGCCCTAGCCCTAGTCCTAGCCCTCGTCTCCCGAGTCAGTCTTCTTTATCCCGTGACTTTGTCACTCTATCCTATCCGGTCAGTCCATTCTAGCCTTTCTTTCTTATCGAGAGATTGTCTATGATCTTTTCAAACATTTTTCATCTAATATCTCAAGGGGGCATATCATTCCCATCTTGGGGCAACTTTGTATCAATTCATATTATCTTCTTTGAAACAACGCGACAAGCTACATTGTCTCAAAGAGGGGCAAAATGTAGACACCTAAAATTGTCATGTCTAATTAAATAAATATTTTATTTATTTAATTAATTCATTTATCCTCTTCTAGCCTTATTTCTCATTTAAATAAATTTATTTATTTGTTTAAATTATCCTTTTCCTAAATTAAATAAATACTTTTATTTATTTAGTCATCCCACTTCCTCTATTAATTAAATGAATCTTTATTTATTTAATTAATTCATTAGCCTTTTCTACCCATGACACATGTCAATCATCTCTTAATTCATACACTACCTACCCTCTCATTATTTTATTATTTTCTTTACCTACCCTCTAATCATAGCTGACCTCTTTTTACACCTCAATCTTATCCCTCCATTTCATATAGTGTCTTCTATATAGGGAGATGCTTCCTTCATTATCAAAACCCTGGCTAATTCAATTATGCATTTGACTACATTACGCTTTTCATATGAGATCCTACTTGCAACCACATTCCATTCTTTGTTGAGCTCTTGTGCACATAAAATCTGAGAGCAAAAATATCAAGCAAGATCAATGGAGATAGGAAGAATGGAGATTCAAACCCTATTGGACATGTGATGGTATAATCTTTGTGATTTCATTTGATTTGCATTGTCTTAGGTAATCTTCATATGTTATGGTGGATCTTTGTTGTTGTTGGGCTAGGGTTTTGTGGTTGAATTCATTTAGCCTTTCAACATTGTTGTTTCCACTTTCACCATATACAGTAAGTGATTACAATAAGGGGTCTGCACATGCAGAAAGGCCAACTTCCTAGAGCTCACTGCTCAATCACAAAATAGGAGTCACACTGACTACACAGTTGGATGGTTAAATCCAATAACAACGTACCGCTTCAATATAGCATCTACAATGTTGGATGCAGTATCGGTTTAAGCTTTGCGTATGAGGACCAAAAACCTTCATAACCTTTCCTTCAACCTCCAAATAATTTCTGCATGATTCGCACAAGGAACTGTTTATTTTTTCTCTTCTCAATGATCTTCAATATCCACATACATCTTCCAAATAAGATCTTACAATTATTTATCCAAAACCTAAGACCTCATCATTAGGTCAGATCCTAAAAGATATTACATTTAAATCAATTACAAAATAAGTCTTGGTACAATACAATATGTCAGCCTCAATACATTTACACATTATCCAATCAATAAACCATTTCCAAAACATGTCATGTTGATCAGGAACATGATATCTTGTACCGGTCCACAACCTGGACCTATCTATTGGTAAAGGAAAATATGTGAACCCAATCAATCCAATAAGAAAAATACCAAATGCAAACATCCAATCCATGTCTTCGACATAACCAAATGATCTCCAAATGATAACAAGTCATCATCAACTTCCTGAGCAGTCGGTGAAACATATACCGATGAGTGTACATAAGCCAATATCCATACCAAGACCACAATGTGTCGGTGTATCAACAAACCAATATAACTAGAGTGCCAAATCATCAATGTAGACCTCCAGAAAGATAAGTGTTGACATCAATGAAAAAAACAATGCAACACATGATGAAGTCATCCATAATACAAACACATTTCTTTATCGCTTTCATAGTTCCTATAGTTTAGGCCTTGTAGCCCTCCTTCCATGGTGTTTTCTCTTTTGCTCTAAAAACTTCCAAAGGACCCCCTAGAAGATTTGGTGATATGGATACCCATTTGGACACTCTTCAATATTTTGGAGATGAGGTGGTCTGATATGTCCATACAAGTACGGACCCCCAAATGGCACTTTTCAAGGGTTTTAGGTTTGTGTGCTTTCACCAAAAGGTTTTATAGGTTTCCACACACTGTCAAACCTCTACACTCACATTGAGGCTTTGCATAATAACCTTCCTCCATGCCAATCACTTGGCTCTATCAAATTCGATCACCTCTGCAAGAAATAAGAAAAATAGCAGTCATGTTCCCTAGTCGGGCTATGGCAGAGCTCGTCTAGGACATGCTTTTAAAATTTTCAAATGCAACTTCCAAGTCATAAAAATTTGTATATGCACTGTACACAAACTCCATTACTCAAATCCCAAGGGCCTTAGAGAAACCACAATGGGAATTCAAGTTGGAGCCATTTTTAGGGCCTTAACCCCTTTACTCAGACCGAGAGTAGTGAAAACAAGAAAGAATTTTAATACACCAGTTAAATCTGAACAATGAAAGGACACAAGTAATTTTTAAGCACCACAAAAAATAGGATAAGCATCCATGAAGGTACAGTATGGAAATTAATCCATCTGGTATAGACTGCAATAAACAATTTGGCAAATTTAGTGAAAACCCAAGAAATTCCTTCAAGTTGCTAATGAAAAATTCAATCTTAGAGATTGCAGCTCTTCTAAAATATTTTGAGAGGCCTTATATATGCCTAATCAATTAAATCCAACCACCAATCAGACCTTTAACTACCGATTTAGCATTTTGTCAAAATTGCTCACATTTTTGCAAAATGTTGTCAAGCCTGACAACTTTTACTCCACAATGCATTTTGACAACTATTGCACATATTCACACTCTTAACCTCCTAGGATGATTTCCTAACATCAAATAAACATCTTCTAAATCCTTATGAGGCCTTACAAGGATTTTTACAACATTTTACTATGTGATGTCATTTAAGGCTTACAAAGGCACATAGGCCCAAAACATAGTCAATAATCTAAGAGTAATGACAAAGGAAACTACAAACAAACTCAAGCACACTTTTGGACTCTTCAATAGTCCTTTATTCAATCATTGAAACAATGAGGATCATTCACACCAAATATTGAAATTTCACTAAGAAACCTGAAGCGCTCCTACACCATACTCCCCCGATGAGAAAGAAGTCAAGTGACTCCTTTAGGAAACAAAGAGAGGTAAATTCCAACCTTTCAAAAGTCTACTTCATGTACCCAAGTGGCCTCATATTCTAGAAGATGTTGTCATTTAACCAAATGCTCCATGTAGGTGGTTTGCCTAGTCTTCTTGAGAATTCTTGAATCCAACACCTTCTTAGCGTGTATCATGGTTGAAGGTGGCAAAGGCAAGTTGGAAAGTGACTGAGAGATATTTGAAACTCTATTGTACTCCTCTGGAATTGTGCCTTTGTACTACAACATTGAAAATAGGAGACAAAGCTATGTCCCCAGGTAGATCAATCTCATAAACATTTTGTCCATACTTAGCCAGGACCTTACAAGGGCCAATCCTTCTCATCTGAAGCTTTCTGGGTACACCTTTTTGAAGCCTTTCTTTTTTCAAGTTGACCATTACCAAGTCACCAACAACAAATTGCACATTCTTCCTCTTTTCATCCACTTTGTCCTTGATTCTTTGAGAGTTTTCTTGTAAAGCCTGCCTAACTTGCTCATGAATCTCCTTCATGGACTGAGCCATGTCAATAACATGTCCACTCCTCTGCTCTATACTTCCAATGTATCTAAGCTCCAACACACCTCTTGGATGAATCCCATAAACTACTTCAAAAGGACTCTTACCGGTTGATCTATTCACACTATCATTATAAGAAAACTTAGTTTGATGGATGATCTGATCCCAAGCTTGCCCATACTCCTTTTTCAAACATCTGAGAAGGTTCCCAAGTGTCCTATTTACCACCTCTATTTGGCCATCTATTTGGGGATGGTATGCTGAGCTAAAATACAAGTTAGTAACCAATATTTGCCATAAAGTTTTCCAAAAATGACCAATGAACTTGGTATCTCTATTTGACACTATGCTGATTGGAAAACCATGAATCCTAATGACCTTTTTGAAAAACAAATGAGCAATATGGCTAGCATCATGATTCACCTTACATGGAACAAAATGGGTCATTTTATTGAATCTATCTACTACAACATAGATGGATTTGTTCTTGGGTAAACCAACAACAAAATCCATACTAACACACTGGTAGAGTCCATCATTGGAAGAGGCTCCCTTTGCCTTTTGACAAATAACACATTGTTCAACATACTTTCTGATATCCCTTTGCATCTTTGGCCAATAATATAACCTTTGAACAAATTCCAAGGTTTTATTCAACCCAAAATGACCACTTAAGCAACTATTGTGCTTCTCTTGTATCAAGTTCTCTCTCATGGACCCTCTTGGCACACAAATTTGTCCTCCTTTAAAAAGAGACCATCTTGCAAAGTAAAATCTGCATATTCACTATTAAAATGATTCCTAAACTCTTGGCAAACCTTGTAGATGTCAGTAAAATCTTCATCATCTTGATATAGCCCTTTGAAACTATCAACTCCAATGCTCTTGAGCTGCACTTCTTGAATTAGTAACCTTCTACTTAATGAATCAACAACCTTATTACATTGACCTTTCTTATTCTTAATGGTAAAAGTATAAGATTGCAAGTACTCTATCCAATTGATATGCCTATGATTCAACTTTTCTTGGGAGTTGAGGAAACTAAGAGCTTGATTATCAGTATAAACCACAAATTCTTTAGCCAATAAGTAATGCCTCCATTTTCTAAGTGCTTTAACAAGTGCATATAATTCCAAATCATAGGAAGAAAACCTTTTCTTGGCTTCATTGATCTTTTCACTGAACAATGCCACCGATCTATTGTCTTGGCTTAGGACTGCTCCAACTGCTATATTGCTTGCATCACATTCAATGGTGAAGAGTTTGTCAAATCCTGGAAGAGCAAGGAGAGGTTGAGTAGCCACCTTTGTCTTCAAGAGTTCAAATCCTTTATGTTTCTCTTTTTTCCACTGAAACTTAGTCTTTACACGTCCTTTGATTATAACAAGCATAGGTGCACATATCTCACTGAACCCTCTGATGAACTTCCTGTAAAACTGAGCCAAACCATGAAAAATCCTCACTTCACTTGTTGTTTTGGGTGTAGGACAACTGATTATTGCTTCCACCTTTGAGCTATCCATCTTCAAATCACCACTTGATATAACAAACCCAAGATATACCAACTCCTATTTCATGAACTCACATTTCTCCAAATTAATAGTTAGTTGTTCATCACATAATTTCTTCAATACAATCTCTATATGCCTAAGATGTTCTTCTTTAAATTTACTAAAAATCAAGATGTCATCTAGATAAATAACAACAAATTTACCAATGTAATCTTTGAGCACTTCATTCATGAGCCTCATGAATGTACTAGGGGCATTTGTGAGTCCAAATGGCATGACAAGCCATTGATAAATGCTTTCTGTGGTTTTGAATGTTGTCTTCCCCTCATCTCCCTCCTTGATTCTGATTTGGTGGTAGCCACTCTTGAGGTCTATCTTGGTGAAATACTTAGCACCACCTAAACAATCCATCAAATCTTCAATTCTTGGAATAGGAAATCTATATCTGATTGTCATATGGTTGATGACTCTTGAATTGGTGCAAAGTCTCCAAGTACCTCCCTTCTTAGGTGCCAAAACAGTGGGAACTGCACATGGGCTAATGCTCTTTCTTATAAGACCATTATCCAAAAGTTCTTGGATTTGCCTAGCCACTTCTATGTTCTGCTCTGGTGTCATTTTGTAGGCTGCTTTATTAGGCAATGAGACTCCGGGTATAAAGTCAATATGATGGCTTATGGCTCATTGAGGAGGCAAAGTAGCAGGTGTTACATCACTTATGATCTCCCTAAAATGATTGAGTATTTTCTACACTTCATCAATAATACAAACTTTCTTGTCCTTCTTTTCCTCTTTTGGTTTCACAACAAGTGCAAACCCCACTCCTTCTCCTTCTTTGAGAGTGTTCATGAACTCCTTCTCACAAACTAATAGCACATTTGAACCTTTAGATCTTATCTCTTCTCCATCTCTTCTGGACTTAATTTTGTAAGTAACTCCATCTTGTTTAAAGGTGTAGGAATTCTTTTCTCCATGGTGTATTGCTTTTCTATCAAATTGCTAAGGCCTACCTAGGAGTAGGTGGCATGCATCCATTGAAAAGATATCACACAAAATCTTGTCTTTGTATCCTCCTATAGTGAAATCCACCCAAGTTTGATCATTCACCAAAACATGTTGCCCCTTGTTGAGCCAAGTAACCCTATAAGGATCACTATGTAGGATTCTTTGTAGTTTGAGTTTGCTTATTGCTTCTTCTAACACTATGTTGTCAGTGGATCCTGAATCCACCACCACTATACACACCTTACCCATGATCTTGCACTTTATCCTAAATAAGAATCTTCTTTGACTAGGTTCCTCCTTTACTAGTTCTTTGATCAAAACTCTTCTTATCATGAGATTCTCTCCAACCTCTGAATATAAGCTCACCTCTAGTGACTTCACATTTGCTGCATCCTCTTGGATATAACTCACTCTCCTTTCACCTCCTTGGGATAAAAAAAAATTCTTCAGGCATCTATAGGTAGGGTGCCCAAGTTGATGATAGTTGAAGCACTTCATTGTGGAGAAATAGGACCCTCTTCCTAATCCACTAGAACTTCCTCTACTAGAGTAGCTAGATCCCCTTCCTCTATGGCTGCTCTTGCTATTGGAATCCCCACTTTTCTCCACCAACTTGGATTCCCCTTGGGATCTTTGGTCTACACCTCTACCATCTCTTCCCCTACCTCTACCTCTATTACTTTGCTCTTGTTTCTTTTTACTCTTCTCTTCCACCTTGAGTACCAATTGATAGCACTTGTGGATAGTACGAGGACACAACAAGCTTAACTCTTTTTGCATATTCCACCACAAACCATTCAAGTACCTGGCAACCTTGATGCTTTCATCTTCTACCACCTTGGATCTCAAACACAACTTTTGAAATTCTTTAGTGTAGCTACTCACATCTAGTTCTCTTTGTCTCAAATTCTATCTCCTTTTGTGTAGTTGGATCTCATAGTCTTCAGGGATATAGGCTTCTCTCACCTTGGCTAACATTCCTTTCCAAGTGGCAATTGGGTTCTTACCCTCCTTTTGTCTCTCCTCTTGGATGAACTTCCACCAATTCAAGGGTGCTCCTCTCAATCTAGATTTAGCTACCTTCACCTTTTCGGCTTCACTAACTCCATCACACTCAAAGTGATTCTCTAACCCTTCAATCCATTCCATAACCACTTTTGGTTCCATTTTTCCACTAAAAAGTGGCACTCCTTCTAGGGACTTACCCCCTAAGGCTTTGATGGCTCTGAGGAAAGGTTCTTCTAGTGAAACAGGATCTTCTTCAAGTGTGCCATCCTCCTCTACCACTTCTTTACCCTTTTCTTCATTGACTTTGATAGTCACCTTCTCAGTTTTGTCTTCTACTTATCCTAGTTTATTCTCCAATCGCTCCAACTTTTCCCTGAGGAGTCTATTCTCTTCCTCTTGGTCTTCTACCCTTTTGGCCAACTTTTCATTAGTCACCATAATAAAGCTATTTTCACCCACTAATTCAATCTTTGACATAAACTAGTTCCTTCCCAAGGCTTATTGGGCTCTGACACCACTTTGATAGGGAGATTCTCACAAAAGAGTTGTAATTTGGTTTATAGGTTTGGAAAAGGTGTTAGTGTGGGATTCCTTGTTTTTTTTATTCCCTACTCTCCTTGTGAATTCAATCCCAACATCCAAACTCCTTTGCAGAACTCTCTACCAATTAGATTCCTCCAGTTACTCAAATCCAGGGTTAGAACTCACATGAGTAAGTTCAACCTCCAACATGCCTAATTCAATGGTGTTCACTTGCAGGGGACTAGGAAGGATATGAGAAGGTTATCAACTCCCTTCATGTGGTTTTAGTGTTTTCTCCCTTTCATTTCCCTATCACTTTCATGGTTCCTATAGTTTAGGCCTTGTAGCCCTATGAGCCCCTTTTAGCCCTCCTTCCATGGTCTTTGCTCTTTTTCTCTAAAAACTTCCAAAGGATCCCCTAGAAGCTTTGGTGATATGGATACCCATTTGGACACTCTTCAAGATTTTGGAGATGAGGTGGTCTGATATGTCTGTATAGGTACGACCCCCAAAATGGCACTTTTCAAGGGTTTTAGGTTTGTGTGCTTTCACCAAAAGGTTTTATAGGTCTCCACACCCTGTCAAACCTCCACACTCACACTTAGGGTCTTCATAAAAACCTTCCTCCATGCCAATCACTTGGCTCTATCAAATTTGATCACCCCTGCAAGAAATAAGAAAAATAGCAATCATGTTCCCTAGCCGGGCTATGGCAGAGCTCGCCTAGGGCATGCTTTTAAAATGTTCAAATGCAACTTCTAGGTCATAAAAATTTGTATATACATTTTACATAGACTCCATTACTTTAATCCAAAGGGCCATAGAGAAACCATAATGGGAATTCAAGTTGGAGCCATTTTTAGGGCCTTAACCCCTTTACTCAGACCGAGAGCAGTGAAAATAAGAAAGAATTTTAATACACCAGTTAATATGAACAATGAAAGGAAAAAATTACTTTTTAAGAACCAATACAATACATGATAAGCATCCATGAAGGTACAATACAAAAATTAATCCATCTGGTATGAACTGCAATAAATAATTTGGCAAATTAAGTGAAAAACTAGGAAATTCCTTTAAGTTGCTAATGAAAAATTCAATCTTAGAGCTTACAACTCTTCTACAATGTTTTGATAGGCCTTATATATTCCTACTCAATCAAATCCAACAAAAAATTGGACCTCTAACTACCAATTTAGCATTTTGTCAAAATTGCTCATATTTTTACAAAATGTTGTCAAGCCACCATGACAACTTTTACTCCACAATGCATTTTGACAACTATTGCACATCTTCACACTCTTGGCCTCCTAGGATGATTTCCTAACATCAAATAAACATCTTCTAAAGCCTTATGATCATGTCTCAGTCCATCCAGGAACTTCCTTCCATCTACTAGACAGATTTTGGTATTTGTACAGACTTCATTCTTCAAAGGTTCCTCCAAGGGCAACAAGGTTTGCTTCATCCCATTGGCCACAATATTGTATTTATTCTTCTTCCCATCATGTATTTCCTATCTATCAAACTACCAAGTTATTTCCAACAAGAGATGACAAATATCCATAGGCATAATATCACACAAAACTTCATCATGATAATTCCCAATTTTCAATTTTACTAAACACTGTTCACTTACTAATAACTTATGTTCATCTTGAATCCATGATATCTAGTAAGGCTTAGGGTGTTTCAAACTCTTTGACTTAAACTTATTCACCATCTCTTCTAAAACAATATTATTTGAACTACCATTATCAATAACAACTTAACAACACTTACCAGATACCTTACATATGGTCTTGAACAGGTTCTTCCTCTACAAGGGTTCTTTATCTCCTCTGGTATGACACAAAGCTCTCCTCATCATCAACAATTCTCCATCTTCCAATTTATTATTTGATCTGATGGGGTTCTCTTCCACCACTTCTTCTCTTCTGATAGTCTCTGACTTCTTATATTTAAATGCATAGTGTCCTTCTCCACATTTAAAACAGGTTCATATGAATGTCCTTTTGTCTTGTCTTCCAAATTTCTCATTCCAGTAACCATCTAGTTCTCTCCTTTGGTAGAAATTTATATCATCCTTCCAGTATGAATTACCTTCCTTTCTCACTTCCTTGTCCTTGTTCTTATATGTACTAGTTCCTCTTCCTCCTTGAAATCTTCCTCTGATAAACCTTCCACCTCTACCTCTTTGTCTCTGCTCATACCTTTTATTCAATTTCTCTTTAGCCTTTATTGCATATGGGTAGGCCTCTTCAACACTCTCTAATTTGATCATACTAAGTTCATCTTGTATAGACATCCACAATCCATTCAAATATCTTACAATGTTTTTAATTTCATCATCAATATGTCTGGATCTAATGTTCAACTTGTAAAATGCTTCGGTGTACTCCTTCACACTAGATTCCTTTTGTCTCATATTCTGCAACTTTCAGAACAAATCTATTTGATAATTCATTAGGAAAAACTTTGATTTTAACTTAGCAATCATCCTAACCCATGTCTTAATCTTTTTTTTACCTCTTCTTTGCCTATCAACATGCAAGTGCTCCCACCAAAGAGATGCATGACCCTTCAACTGGGTACAAGCATATTTTGTCTTCCTCTCTTCTGTAGTGTTTTCAAAATCAAAATTCTTCTCCATCTCCAAGATCCAATCTATCAATTCATCAAAATCTAACTTCCCATCATATTCCGATGGGGTAAAATGAGGTTTAGTGTTCACCCTACTCAAAACCCTTAAAAACTTTTCCTCCTTCGGATCAACTGTCAGTAGGTTCACTTGTTCTACTGAGGCTTCTTCTCCTTCATCTTCACTCACATCCTCAACATGTCGATCTCTTCTTTGGGCTGCTTTTCCTCACAACATCTCCATTAGAGTAGGGTCTGCTTTCCCACGTGCTCCACCATGTCTAGCTCCTCTCCGCACCATTGATCCATGCTAGTCCTTTGCAATTGTAGGTCAGATCTGCAATGCACCACCCTAAAACAAAATTTAGGACATGTAACCTTTGGAATGAACTTCGCTCTGATACCACTTGAAGCAGTCACCAGTGAGGAAGGACCTTGAGGAGATCAATGCAAACCAGTCAGCAGGAGTGAACACAATGAAAACACACAAATATGATGGAGGCAATGCATAACAGATAGTTTTTATTGCATGAAAGTTAATTACATCCAACTAGTAACAACTGGGTTACAACATACCGGCACACATGCCTGGTAGAATAGGTCACACTGGGACCTTGAAGTGAAAGAGCTATCTTGTAGGCACAATCTATATATCTGATACTTCTTTATTACTAAATTGATTATATTCTAAATCATGATTATAAATATATATATCGATCCAAAGGATCTTGTTGATCCAAAAGGATCAAAACCCAAAGAACAAGACCTAACGTGCAAAATGAATAAGGTCGACCTCTGCCAAGAGATTCCTCTAGAAAATCCAAAGGATGAAACACAGAAGGTTGGCCACATGCCAAGCAACATAAAGATCAATGCCAAAGGCTTTGCAAGCTTTGGAATGGGTTCCATTAGATCATCAGAATAGGTCTCAGGCAATCGGTAACAATGAAACAATTGGTAACAAGAAAATGTCAAGGAAACCGGTAGCGATATCTTGCCGGAGAGTGCTCCAAAGGTGACGCGGTTTGGAAGCAATCAGGATGATCAAGTCTTCAAGTAGAATCCAACTCCACAAGAACTGGTGAGCCAAAACCAAGACACACAGAAAGGAAAACTAAAACTGCAAATAGAAAACAAAACAAAAAAGAATTTGTTTTTGGTTGATGCAAGATTGTTGTGAACCGAGGATGCTTCTGCATCACAACTGTTAACACAACATAAGATATAATTGGTAAATAGATAAAGAGAAACCTAACTAGTAGAAGTAACACATTATATAACTGGTAAATAGATAAATCAATCATTACAACCATGTAATTAATTACATATGCCTCCAGTGGCTACACCTGCTAGACTACAGCCCGAGATTATAAAATAATCCATACAACACAAATCTAACATTCACAAATCTTTTTCTTGACAAATAGGTCTCTGGTAATAGTCTGCACTATTATGCACTAATCAAGACCTCAATCCTTCTAAATTTCAGTCCCCCTGAACCAGAATCTCTCTGGAAACTACATCTTCACTCGATCTCTTCTTCCTCCGACCTCTGTCCTCTAAAATGAATCTCTAAACTTTCCTTTTATACCATCTACAAGTAATAACAAGTCGATCAAGTTGACCAAAGATCGACCGGTTCATGATGAAACATGTAAATGATAACATGTCAGTCCAAATCACCAAGAATATCTTCAAATGCATAAAACTTCACACGGTCCTCCAAAAAAATCAGACAAGGCCCAAAACAACATCACTCAACAATCCACAAGTTATGAGAATCACCCACAACCCGATTCATCTTCGCTCCATACACTGCAAGAACAACCGATACGAACATACCAATACCAAGCCAATACTAGGATCGATGTCTCACTGGGATTAAATCCAAATGTCAGTTTGAACTACTCCGGTGCTCCTACATCATCTTTCCTAATCTGTCTGAGGTTACTTCTTCCATGTTAGAAGATTTTGAGAATTTCATGTCAAAAACCCAGGTTCCTCCATAGGTTTCTACTATTTTAAACATACCTACCATTGTTACTTTCTCTTCACCCATTGTTACTACTAGTGTTCAGACACATGAATTAGCTACACAAGTTTTGTTCATTGGAGTAGATGATGACTCATCATTGCCACCTTGGCTAGTCTCTCACACTCCCAAGAGGAAGAAGCAAGTCGTATCTTTGGATGATTTTGATTTTAATCATTTTGTGCCTGTTAAGCCCAAGGGTAAGAAGAAGGCTAAAACTCTATCTATGCTGAAGGTAGATGAATCAAAGAATAAATATGTGGAGATGGCTATTCCTCCTCTAGATACAGATCTTGAAAAAGCACAATCGACTGATTACATCATCAAAAGGATTGATTTGATAAAAGAAATGCATGAAGGTACAGTAGAAGATGCTCAGACTTATTTCAAGCACCTTGTAGCAATGTTTAATGAGGAGAAGATGAAGAAAGATAAACTGAATAAATAGGTTGATCAACTCACACAAGTCTTGATTAAGATCACCAAATCATCAGATGTAATTGAGTTGGTCACTTCTTTAGTAGATGAAGAAGTTGTTAAACAAGTTGAACAAGTGAATTCTCAAGGGAGGATAGTGAGGGAATGGATAGATAGATTTTTGAGCCAAGGATCACATCTCCTATGTCCAGTAGTCATTCTTGTAAACAACTTGGATGAGGTAAGAGTTGAAATCGATAATACTTTGAATTTGTTTTCAAATGAATTGGAAATACATGAGAAGGACTTCAACTCTTAGTTGAAGTTAGAGGATTTCTAGCTAGATATTCTGGTTGATAATGAAGTGATTCCTTCAAGAGAAATGTATATTGAGCAACGGGAGATATTAGAAAATCATATGAATGTTCTTGAGGTGCTTATCAAATATTTGAGGAAACCATAAAAAGAATGTAATGATAAAGGGAAATACATCATCAAAAATATTTCATCTCTTCCTTGCACTTTCCTTGATGAGAATCAAAATCCCCTCTATGAAGATGCTATTGTTAAAGAATTTAGTTTGTCAATCGGTGAAGAGGTTGATAAACAAACTTTCTCAATATCCTCAATAGACAAGTTGGTGGATATCCAAGTTAATCTGGATGATCTAGCTTTACTTTTGAAGAAGCATAAGAATTGCTACATAAACTTCGGAGATTAAATCATCCGAGTCAAAGCCATTATAACTCACACAAAAGGACCTGATTGGGAACCAATGAAGGTAACTCTGCAAAATTTTGAGGAATTCATGAAGCAGGATTAGAATGGAGTGTGTGGTGACACTTAGTAATTTTCATATTAGATGTCTTTTTGAACAAGATATTGACACCTTAAGTGTCAATTTTGTATTTAGTTTTTGCACTTAGGCTATGCATGTGTCCTAAGTCAAATCAAACTCTTCCTTTGAATTGGTCACAATTAGTTGTAGTTTTCCTAGTTTTATGTTGCACCTCTCTCCTATATATAAGAGGTTTCTCATTGTAATTTGGATGGATTATCTTTAATCTATATACCGAAACTCTACCGAAATGAAAAGCTAAGAAGTGAAACTTTGTGTTCCTTTTATAATTTTACAATTTGATGAAATAAGAAGAAAGCTTTTGGCATCCAAATTTTGTGTTGGGTTGATTGGTGGTGTATGGTGACAGTGTTCTTATGTCATTTTCATTATAAATTCTTATTTTACTCAAGTGAATGTGTGTTCAAAATATTGTTAAAGCATAGAGGCAATCGTTTATTTGTGAACTTTGTGTCATATCTTGGCCATTGTTGATAGAATAGGAATTGGTTAGTTTGATATCAATTTGAAGACTTTGTGCTTCATATTGGTACTCTTAAAGTAATTTTAACTGAGATATATTTAGGTTATGATTTAAAGACTTTGTGCTTTATTGTATCATCTTGGAAAAGGAAAATTATGATTTGAAGACTTTGAGCTCTTGTCATTATTTTCAGACAAATATTATCAAAAGTATAATCAGGAATCAATATAAATAATTTGTGCTTTACTATTGATTTCTTGGTTATCACATTGGGTTACAGAAGAAATTATTTGAAGAAAGGTTGATAGGAGAGCAGTGATTTTAAGACTTTGAGCTTAAGTACTATTTCCTGTCCCAGAGAAGCAACAGAGGACCTTCAACCCTTCATAGAAACTTTGCTTCTTTCCTTTTCCATATTTTACTCATTCTTGTATTTAGATTTAATTTGTAATATTTAAATTCTAATAATTATCACTACTCTATATTGTAAATTATTTCCTGAAGTTAGAGGAAAAGAATAACATCTATCTTGAAAAAGAAGATAGGGTGACATTTCACCCATGCTTAGAATAGAAACTAAAAATTGCATTTCATTTTGTAAAATAGAGTAGAAAGTTAAAGGGGGAGCCTCCACTTAGAAGAATAAGAGAGATTGAATCTCATGTTGTTGTGATTGAAACCATAATTTTGTAAATTCACATAGTTTACAAAATTTTCAACCAACTGGGTGAACATTGCCTACTATTCTCATAAATATAATCTAATCATCGAAGTAACATAACAACATCAAATTTTCAAGTTTCATACAATTGCAAGTTCATACCCATGTACGCCTATAGGAAAAATCACTGTTAATATCTCCAAAATATTGATGCAATCGAGATATCCTTGCTATGGAAAAATATAACGATGGATATTACCAACTAATAAGCTTGTTTGAATCATTAACATAACCAGAGATATGAAATACGAACACACTTCAAAAAATTTAGTAGGAGAAAACACACCAAAAATTGCATTAATATCTCATAAAGAATGTATATGCCAATTATACAACCCTTTTTATAATCAAATTGAGGGTATATATAGAGTTTACAAGTACAAATTTGTAAACCCAAGATTAGGGTTTCTAGGCAAATTACAACCCGAAATTTATTTGAATAAATAAGAAAACACCTTAAAATTGCTCCTAAACCAAAGATATAGCTCTCTAAATTGATTCTAAGTTGTTAGAATATTTAATCTTTACTTAGCTTAGGTTTATTTTTATTTAGTTTAGGATATTCCTTTGGAATTCCTACATGTAATTTGTCCTCTAGTACATGTGTGAGGACAAGTCATTTCTTTTATTTTCCTTTATTAAGGAATATTAGATTTCCTCCATAAGAGGATGTGGACACATGGCACACACATTTTATGAATGGTGGCATTCATAGATTTGGGAGTTACTTTGTAACTCCTCTCCTCATCTCTATTTAAGAGATGCCTCCTCTCTCATTTCTTCTTAATGACAATATTGTAAAGAGCTTCTTGCTCTCTCTCTCTCTCTCTCTCTCTCATTTTTAGGCATTGCCTCATTCATAATATCACAAGGGGTTTTTCTTTGCTTTTCCCCTTTCAAAAGTTCTTGTGCCTCCTTCTTCACATTTGGGTGATGCTCCAAGGTCTTTGCTTTTCTCATGGTAACAATTACTTCATCATAAACTTTCTTGGATTAATTTTCCTTTCCTTGCTCTTTTATTTCCTTTCATGGTATCAGAGCAGGTTTCTAATCCTTGTTTTAAGTTGACATTGATGAAGGTTACCATTCTGTGGAGTTCACCTTGTTGGAGGCATTCTTGAGAGGAGAAGAAGTTCTTTTCTAATATTTTCTATTGTGCAGGTTTTGGTTTCAGATTTTTAACTTTTTTTTCAAACTTGTTAACAAGTTTGCCTGCAGGTTTAATCTCCTATTCTAGTTAGTTTTTATTAAAAAAAGGGCTTTGGAAGGCTTGCCGCCAAAGTTCCTTCTCTCTAGTTTAAATTTAATTATTTTTAAAGTTTTGGAAGGCTTGCCACCAAAACTCCGGTGCTAACTTCTTGTCCTGCATACTTTAGATTTCATATTCATTTAGTTTGGAAGGTTTACCGCCAAACTTAGTCTTCTTAATTTATTTGGTCGGCTTGCCGCCAAAACTAATTTAATTATTAAATTTCATTTCTGATTCACTTGCAGATTTTAACTCTTTTTCTTGCTTACAACTATTCTGATTCAATTTGTTTGAATCTGCCATTCAGTCCTAACATTTTTATTTGCAGGTGTTATTGATAAATAAAAAGGATAATCTTTATTTAAACTTAAATTTGTTGAGGATTAAACATAAACCAGTAGTATAGGAGTAAGAGAAGTTTTTGTTTTCAGGACCTCATATTATAGCCGCAAATTTATCTTCAAGAGAGCTATTTAAATGATCTCATGAGAGCCAAATAAGCTTTTTGAAGGTCATAAGTTTTTCTTTGAGGTAACTTTATTCGTCTTCACTGTTGAAGATATAGATTGTTTTATATTTATTTATTTGCAAGTTTTTCCACATTAGAAGTTCAATAGCTGAACATTGATTCTACAATAGACTGAACTGCATCCGTTAAATTTAAAAGTTGTTACTTTTATTCTCATCTTTCAATCTGAGCCCGTTCGACTCTACTGGGGATCGAACCCAGAATCTTTGCTTTCGTAGACCAGTGCCTTAGAACACTCTATCAAATACACCCTTGCGGACTCGAGCAACATAACAGAAGAAACTAGAACTTACTCTGAACAGCCATTAAAATCAACTGTCATGCAACTAGAAGCCTGAGCAGAGCCCTCTTCTGCATTGTCTTATAGCTGGACAATAACAAATACGTGCTGAGGCAAATGATAATAATAACAAAAAGCATCCTCCGCTGTGTACTTTAGAACACTCGGCCATCTTGTCAGCACTTGCAGATTTGTTCTTGAACTTCCTCAGAAAAAAAACGAAGCAGAATATATTTAGCCTTATCAGTAGATTTCAAAAGAGCAGAAAAACGTGAGAACAGAATTAAACCCCTGAAAATAGTTTTTTAATAAAAAAAGAGTCAATTACAGACATTTCATAGTAAATTCTCATTCTTGCCAACAGCTGATTAAAGTAGCCTCCTGATTGTTGATAGAAATTTGCAAACCACGCCTGAGAAGTGAATAACTGGTATGAATTGTCTCTTAAAAAAAAACACAAGAGGGCGTTAAAACTTTAGTTAAAAATACCCTTGAGGGCGTTAAAACGTTAGTTAAATTACCCCACTCCTCTCCTGACTAAAATGTGCGACAATTCTCTGAATAACAGGGCATAAAAAAAAGGCCTGCAATCCTTGAGATTGTTTCGAAACGTATCTTTGGGTTAATCTTTTGATTGGCCTGCATTTTATCTCTGCGTTATTTTGGAGAAAAGTTGTTAATTGGATATCATTGGAAGCGTTATTTTATCTGTGCGTTATTTTGGAGAAAAGTGGTTAATTGGATATTTTGTAATTTGTAAACTTCCCTGTAACTTTTGTGGTCTGCAACTTCTGTGTATTCCCTGCAAATCATTTTTACCTGCTTGCTTCATAATTTTTTTGTCATTTAACGTCTCTGCAGTCATCTGACAAGTTTAAAAGTTTTTTAAAACTTATTTTATTTAAATCAAGTTTAGTTTAATATTAAATTTTATTAAACTTGTGTTATTTCTTTAAAAAAAAAATTTAAATAGTCTATATATAAAGATTAATAACGTTAAAAAAAATTAGTTATCAAGTTTTTTTACATTTAAAATAAATTAAAGTTTTTTTGAATAAAGTTTTTTTTAATAAAACTTTTAATATACAATAGTTTTATTTTGTTATTAAGACTTACAATTTGTTTAAATAAAATCAATTTCAATTTGTTATTAAAATATAATTTTTTTGGTAAATATTTTTTTGTTTAAAAATTTGTTATTTAAGATTTGAATATAACATTTTTTTTACATAAATTTTGTTATAATTCTTACTCAAATCTGGTTTATTTTTAAATCAAGGAGGTTAATTTTTATTTTTTTTAATCAAAGGGGTAATTTTTTTTCAAACTATTATTTTGCTATCATGTCTACATTAATTCCAGAAATTAAATTAAATAGTTCCAATTATCATTCTTGGAAAACACATATCTCGTTTATTTTTCGTTTCAAACACCTTTTGGATGTTGCGACTGATAAAACATTTGAACCCGCTACATCTGCTCCTCAAGCCGACCTAGATAGATGGAAGGCTCAAAATGAGGAAGCACTTGGTTTAATTAGTATTTCAATGGTTCATGATTTGTATGTTTTAATTGGAAATTGTACAAAAGTGCATGAAGCTTGGGAAATTTTAAAAACTACTTATGATAGCTCAAATGAATCCCGAAAAATTCAACTTCAAGATCAACTTGAAGATCTAAGGTATACGGATTTTAAAACTATGGATGAATTCTTATTAAAGTTTGATTCTGTTAATAGTCAATTAACTGGTTTAGGAGTTACTCTTGCTGATTTACGTTTAATTCATCTTATTCTTAAAAAATGTCTTCCTCATCAATTTCAACAATTTATTACGAATATTCATGCTCAACTTGCTATTCCTAGCTTAGCTACTCAATTAACATATGATATTTTTCGTAATTTATTGCGTCAAGAGGAAGCTAAATTAATTCAATTTGGTACTCTTAAAAGTAGTGAACATGCTTTTATGTCTAAAAATCAAAATCATAATAATAATTTTAGATCTAATAATAATAAACATAATCATAATCATAATCATAATCATAATAATAATCACAAATCTTCTAATTATCAATCTCATTCTAAATCCTATCATAATAATTCTCATAATAATAATCATAATAATAATCACAATAATCAAAGGAATAATTCTCAAACAAGACCCCATTGCACATATTGTGGGAAAGATGGACATATTACTAATAATTGTTTTAAGAAACAAAATGGTAAAAAGCCCATGAATCAAAATAATCAAAATAATCAACATAAACCTCATTATAAGAAGGGTAATAATAATGGTAATTCATCTCGTCATGCATTTACATGTACTTATAATGTTTCTCAACCACTTGAGTGGATTATTGATTCTGGTGCATCTCAACATGTTACTTCTCATAAAGAATGTTTTGAATCTTTGCATCTCGATACTTCTAATATTCCTGTTCAATTAGCTAATAATCATAGTTGTAAAGTTGAAGCTATTGGTGATGTGAATGTTCCTAATGGGAAATTACATGATGTTCTTTATGTTCCTGAATTAAAATCAAATTTGATTTCAGTTCCTAAACTTTGTCAAGATTATAAGATTAACTTTTATAGGGGCGTATGTTATATCATTGATCCAAACACTAATCATGTTATTGCTACTGCTAAAATGGATAGTGATAACTTATTCAAGTTCTATGAATTTGCTCCTCCAAAGTATTCTTTGCTTACTACTGTTGATTTTACTATATGGCATGAAAGACTGCGCCATCTCAATTCTGATTATATTTCACTAATGCAAAAAGCAAATATGGTTGATGGATTGCCTACTATTGTTCTTTCTCAAATTATTTGCAATGGTTGCATGAGTGGTAAGATGCATAGGGAACCCTTTCCTCATGGTCAATCTTGGAGGGCATACACTAAATTGCACCTCGTTCATAGTGATCTCTTGGGTCCCATGGAGAATCCCTCCATCCAAGGTTCAAGGTATGCACTTACCTTTGTTGATGATTTTTCAAGGAGAACATGGATATATTTCCTTCATAGTAAGGATCAAGTGCTTGATGTGTTTATTGAATTTCATATGTTTGTAGAAAGGCAATCTGGTTCTAAAATTAAGATTCTTCGTACTGACAATGGAAGAGAATATGTCAATAATGCATTTAATGCTTATTTGAAATCTTTTGGAATTAAACATGAGCTTACCGTTCCTTATACACCACAACAAAATGGTGTGGCAGAATGGAAGCATAGGACAATTGTTGAAATGGCTAGATGTTTATTGCATGCTAAAAATATGGATTACAAGTTTTGGGCTGAAGCTATGGCTTGTGCAACATATTTAATTAATAGAACACCTACCAAAGCCTTAAAGGATAAAACTCCTGAAGAAGCTTGGTCTGGTAGAAAGCCTAATTTGCAGAATTTAAGAATTTTTGGTTCCATAGCTTATGTTCACAAACCTAAGGAGAAAAGGAAAAAATTAGATGCTAAATCTTCTCCTTTTATTTTTGTTGGTTATGATGAAAATACTAAAGGTTATAGAGTTTACAATCCTATTACTAACAACGTAAAAGTTGCAAGAGATGTTTGTATTGCAGAAAAAGGCATTCATGATTGTTCTAAAGTGAAGGATGATGAACTTGGTCAAACCAAAGTTGTGCTTGTGGAGGACCAACCTCCTTCTCTTAACCCTACTCCTAATGCATCTCTTTCTATTCCTTCTAGTGATAGTGATGATGATAATAATAACTCTACTCCTCATGACTCTTCTTCTAGTGATGAATCCATTACTTCTAAAAGAAGACCTAAATGGTTTAAATCTTTAATTCAAGATAGTGATGAATACTTAGCTAGAATGGATAAACTTCAAGCTAGAAGAGTTAATTATTGTAATTATGCTTTAATGACTACTATTATGAATTCTAATGATCCTAAAACATTTGATCAAGCTAAAAATCAACCACATTGGCAAAAAGCAATGAAGGAAGAATATGATACTCTAATTTCTAACCAAACTTGGGATTTAGTTCCCTTGCCTCATGGTAAAAATCTTGTTTCTTGCAAGTGGCTTTATAAAACTAAATTGAATGCTAATAATCAAGTTGGTAAATTTAAAGCTAGATTAGTTGCTAGAGGTTTTTCTCAAATTGAAGGCTTAGATTATAATGAAACTTTTGCTCCTGTTGCTAAAATGCCTACAATTAAACTTGTTCTTGCTTTAGCTTCTAGAATGAATTGGCCTATTCACCAAATGGATGTTAAAAGTGCTTTTCTTAATGGTGATTTACATGAAGAAATTTATATGTCTCAACCTCCTGGTTTTATTAAAGAAGGTAATGCACACTTAGTTTGTAAATTAAAGAAATCAATTTATGGATTAAAGCAATCTCCTAGGGAGTGGTATTCAAAGATTAATGAATTCTTTCTTTCTCAAGGCTTTATTAGAAGTAAAAATGATCCTAACTTGTATATTAAACATAGTGAAGATGATATTATAATTATTATCTTGTATGTAGATGATTTGATTCTTACTTCAAGTTCCAATACTTTGATTTCTGATATTAAGTTTCAACTTAATCAAAAATTTCAAATGACTGATTTAGGTCTTTTACATTATTTCTTAGGAATGCAAATTTGGCAAACCTCTAAAGGAATTTTCTTATCTCAAAGTAAATATGCTCAAGATCTCATAGATAAATTTAAAATGAATGATGCTCATCATGTTTCAATTCCTATTGAATTAGGCACTAAGTTAATGCTTGATATGCAAACTCCTCTTGTTGATCCTACTTTGTATAGACAATTAGTTGGAAGTTTAAATTGTTTAACTCTTACTAGGCCAGATATTGCTTATAGTGTTGGTTTGGTTTCAAGATTCATGTCTAAACCTCAACAAACACACTTTAAAGTTGCTAAAAGAATTTTAAGATATATTAAAGGAACAATGAATGTAGGTTTGTTTTATGATGCAAATTCTGATTTTACTTTAAAAGGTTTTACTGATTCCGATCTAGGTGGAGATCCCAATGATGGAAAATCTACTTGTGGTTATTGTTTTTTTGTTGGTTCAGGAGCAATTTCTTGGAATAGTAAAAAGCAACAATCTACCTCTCTTGGATCCACTGAAGCTGAGTACAAAGGATGCACTAATGCTTCCAAAGAAGTCTTGTGGCTTAGAAGACTACTAGAAGATTTGGGTCTACCTCAACATGAACCAACTCCATTGTATTGTGACAACCAAAGTGCCATTGCCTTGGCTAAAAATCCAGTTTTCCATGCAAGGACAAAACACATTGCTCTCCAACACCACTTTATTAGAGAACAAATTGAAGACAAGCAAGTTTCACTCCTCTATTGCAAGGGGGAAGACCAAGTTGCAGATATTTTGACCAAGCCACTTTGTAAAGAAAAATTCCAATTTCATTGTAAAAATCTTGGATTACAACCCATTGAAGGGTTTGATGTAAGCTCCCCAAGTAAAGCTTAAGGGGGGGTGTTAGAATATTTAATCTTTACTTAGCTTAGGTTTATTTTTATTTAGTTTAGGATATTCCTTTGGAATTCCTACATGTAATTTGTCCTCTAGTACATGTGTGAGGACAAGTCATTTCTTTTATTTTCCTTATTAAGGAATATTAGATTTCCTCCATAAGAGGATGTGGACACATGGCACACACATTTTATGAATGGTGGCATTCATAGATTTGGGAGTTACTTTGTAACTCCTCTCCTCATCTCTATTTAAGAGATGCCTCCTCTCTCATTTCTTCTTAATGACAATATTGTAAAGAGCTTCTTGCTCTCTCTCTCTCTCTCTCATTTTTAGGCATTGCCTCATTCATAATATCACAAGGGGTTTTTCTTTGCTTTTCCCCTTTCAAAAGTTCTTGTGCCTCCTTCTTCACATTTGGGTGATGCTCCAAGGTCTTTGCTTTTCTCATGGTAACAATTACTTCATCATAAACTTTCTTGGATTAATTTTCCTTTCCTTGCTCTTTTATTTCCTTTCATAAGTGGTAGAGGACTGATTTGGGTGGCCAAATTTGAAGAAAAACATGATCTTCTCTATTGTTTTGAGTTGTTGTTGTTTTCTTCACGTGTTTGCATTCAAAACATGGGGATTTCTTTCTCCTCTTTATTGCAGTCGATTTGATAGTTACAGGAGATTTTTGGACATAGAAAATAATTAGGAATCTTCCCTTATCTATTGCATCTAATCCCCATACAAAACTAGAAGTTAACTAGTAAAAAATTGGAAACATTTACTGACTCCTCAGTTGGTTGTCCCGTATTTAATTCAAAATTTTCTTTTCAAAACTAGAGTATTTTACTTCATTCACTTGGCATTCTTTTCAAAAAAAAATTTTGAAGCTTTCATCCATATGATGCAACTCTTCAATGTTTTGCATCTTGGTATATTTCAATTTCATCAAAAATTCTTCACAAAAGAGAGAGATTTCTTCTTTGCATCATCAAATTGAGGGAGCTCAAACTTCATTAGATCTCTAGATTTTGCTTGGTTGACATCATTTATTCAATTATTTGGGGTGAAAAGTGTTAGAAACCAATAACACTAAGAGGGGGGGTGAATCAGTGTTATACCGGAATAGTAGATTTTAGCCTTAACAAAACATTCATACACCAACTGGTATACCGATATAAACAGAATTGAAAGAAGTAATGCAACCAATAAGCCAAACACATAAATGAGAATCATAACAGATAGATTTATACATGGAAAACCTCAAAGAGGAAAAATCACAGTGGGATTTGTGACCCACAATATCAATTCACTCGCCATATGAAGAGATATTACAATATATGATGGGTCTACACTTGCAGGAAGGCTTACAACCTATAACACACTGCTCAATCACAAAAGTAGCCTCACTGACTACATAACATACCAGACAAAAATTTAGAGGATAGTGAACTATTAGGATAACATCTTTTATGCCAGAATACAGTTTCAGTTTAAGCTCTGTCTGTTCTAGTTAAAACCCTAAACCTTTGTACCGAAATAACCCTTACAATGAATTCCTCACATACATAGTCTCTCAGAATGATTTTGCATCATATTACATTTCTATGTCCATTACATTACATTCCTACATCCATCATATCATATCAAAATGATCTAATCAATCTTCCCTATATACCCTATACAAGTTTATGCCTTATGTCTGCTTACAAGGATATATAAAATATCAGATTATATATCGACCATATAACATAAATAAATAAACATTAAAACAAGTTATCGATGCCATATCCAAGATGTGTCGGCCTCCAATACCGATGACCTTTACTATACCATGTCAGCCTACATTGTTGGTAACCAAAGAAATCTTCTATCCTATCGATGTCAGTGTAGAGTCTGTGAAGTGCCTGCCAGTACACCATATGAAGCGGGAACCCAAAATCATGTTGCCATCAATGAAAACATAGTGAAACCAACCAATAGAGTGTCAATTTCCAACAATCTCCCCCTTTGGCATTGACGACAACACTCATGTGAAAAATGGTCATGGTTTCAACTGTCGATTTCATCCTACCTTGCTCCCCTTGAGCTAAATATGCAAAGTACTCAAATACTCCAAAATCTTTGTAACTCCCCCTAATGTATGCAACTCTTTTTCACATTTGTACTACTCCCCATTTGAGATGAATGCCCCAAAAAAAGTAAAAATAATGTCAAATAATAAGAACTATGCACTTAATACCTCCAAAAATGTCTTACCGGAGCTTGACCAATTTCAAAATTTTCGGGTAAGCTTTCTCCAGTAATTCCATATAAGTATCCTAGCCAATTTTGAATATTTCAGAGATAGATACAAGTCCACTCAATAAATATGCAAGATATTCTTTCTCATTTACCTCTGCCGATGTGGACTTTCCTAGCATATCCATGCATTCCTTCTTATGTACACAAAGTGAATCCAATCTTGGACTCACCAAACCTCTGAGACTTCTGGCTCTCCTAGTGATCTTATCTCTTTCCTTTATAAGAGCAGAAATTTGGTTCTCCAAAGTCAAAATTTGTCCATCAATAGATGTTGTTAGTGAAATTAGTCAATCAAAAGAGTTAGCAATATTAGCAATTTTCTCTTGTATCTCTTTTATCTTTTTATCTACATTTGTTGTAAGTATCTCAGAATTGCAACATACCCTGTACATATTAGTACATTGTTTAAAATAATTTTCTATCAAAATTAGCTTATCCTCAATCTTTTTCTTCTCTCTCTCATTGATCTGATCAAAAGCGTCTCTCTTAGCCAAAGTGAAATTTTCAAGTGCTTGTCGATTAGAGATTTGTTGTAAGGATTGAAATTATTTTGATATGTGCTCAGTGATTACCTTAAGCTTGCCAGAAGGGCTCACTTCATTTTCAATCTTACACTCTGGGACCAGTCTGTGCAAAACAATTATGGATTGATCTATAATCCCTTTGTCTGTGGTTCCCTCCTTCATCAGTTTTTGAGAAACCATCATCATTAGTTTTGTGGGACTCATATTTGTGATGGTTTTCTTTTCAACTAGAGAAGTGTCAATTATCAATAATGATGTTCCAACAACTAGTTCCCTATTGGATTCCCTTATTTTCTCTAATGATTTATCCTTTAATACCTCGTCACTTGCATCAGTGGCTTCACTACTTGGTGCAATTTGTGCAACTGTCGGTTCCTCTCTAGGAACAACATCCTCAACCTATACATTAGTATCCGGAAGATAATTTTCCTCAATTTTAGTATCATGTACAATGTTCTCAACATTAACCAGTGTCTTTGTATTTATCTGTACATTTACCGATGGCTCAATTTCCACTATCTTGATATTCTTCAAAACTAAGGGTGGAGTACCCATGATCCCTTTACCTTTCCCTTCAACCGGTGTATCTACAATCTCATTTTTGGTCTCTAGTGAAGAAAGAATCCTTTGTGTTCTCCCAAAAATTTGATCCAAGCCTTCTGTGTTTCTTTTATTACATCATTCATCCTTCCTAACATCAGGCTAGTTATTCTATGTTTTCTATTGAATACCTTCCTATCTGTAGCCTCAATTGTCTTATCCATTTCATTTGGAGTTATGCTAACACAGATAGCTAAAAGTTCTTGCATCTTAATGTGTATGTCTTCTTGCATTGCAGATAACCTTCTAGCATCCAAAATGTTATATAACTTTACCAGTATTTGATTTTCTATCTCTATTAATGCTTTCTTATAGATATCCAAATACAATAGAATTGCTTCCTCTACCTCTCTTTGTTCATCAACTTCTAATTTATCATAATAAGACTTAACATTTTTTAGCATCCCATCCTTAGTAATTTCATCAACAATTTCAGCACAAGTCATAGGTACCTAATAGTCACATTACCAGTCTCTAGTGCCAAATTGTCACTCTTCTTCCTCCTTCTGGAAGTACCAGATGTAGTTGTTGATGTGGCCTTAGGTGCCTACTTTTGTGCTGGTAACTTGATGGTGACCTTCCTAACCATTTGTTTATTTTCTTTCACTTTAGCTTCTTTTGGTTTGTTCCTCACAACCCTTTTGAAAGCTAATGGTGTGTTATCTTTAGACTCAGAATCTACAGTCACGGGTTCAATGTGAACAACCGGATCCTTCCTCTTTCTTCCTTTCTCTAGGACAACATCAATGAGTGCCTTAATTTCCTTTGAAACCTCATGTACAAACTTACTTGCCTTTCCTTCTTGTTTCTTCCTTTTCTTTTGATTGAACTCAATTTCAACCTCAAGAGTCTTCTACTGAGTAGTTCCAGAGGGCTTCTCTGCCTCATCTATTTCTACATCTAGTAGAATTTTTGCATATGCATCAAGAATTAATGCATCTACCTCATAGCCCATTCCTGCTATCCAAATCTTTCAAGGCTTGACTGCCTCCATGATGGTCTCATCTTTCTTAACCATGAAGCATATGTCGGTAGAGCATTTCTCTACTATATTCTTAGGTACTCTTATTCTAAACCTCATATATTTTTGAAAAGATTTAAAGTAACCCCATATCTTATCATTTCTCAAAATTCCCAATGCAGCAATTGATTTCTTTAGCTATCTTCCTATCGGGATGTCAAAAGCCCATTGCTTCCTACTAGAACTGGGAGTATCATTCAAAAAGTATAGCATTAAGCAGACTAACAAGTTTCCATACTAGAAGGTTTCCTTCTTCTCACCTTTAATTTTCCCTAAGTTGATCAATAATTCTTCAAGCATCCAGGCACAAATATCTAGCCTGATATTCCCTCATCATCCTATATGCAGCCAAAATACATAAACTAGAAACTAAATTCAGTCGGTTAGACTGAGTTACCTTGTAGCCTACAAACATGCTACCAAAATTGATGTCGGTGTCAGTGATAGTGCTCACTTTCATCGATCTCTTGTTTGATGTGGCGCTAGTGATCTTCCTCATGAAGTCATCAAAGACTTTCTTATTTGGATGTTGCCCTGTTGATGACAAGCAATTAATTGACTGGATGGCTTCCTTAGTAATTTTATAGGGTCTGTCCAGCCATATGAATTCCCCATGTACTCTGCTTAGTACATATCTGACTATTTCATCCTTGAACTCCAAAATATCTAGAATATTTGTGAACCCTAGATCTTCAATGTGTTGATATGTCAGTTTGATCTTACCAGATTCTCCCATGAGTTCATTCATATACATCCCTTTGATCTCTGAAGTGCCTAAGTCCTCTATATGACAATGGATGTATGCCTTAACATCCTCTACATATACCAATCCCTCCAGAATGCGAGAAAATGCTCCAACTGAATCTTCCTTGGTAGCCACATGTGGATATCACTTGAAAATTGGTATGGGGCAGTCCTTAACCTCTACTATAGTTGGATTTGCAATGAAAATAGGAACAAAAGATGATCCCTCTTCCATGATTCAAGAAAAATACCTTTAGATCAATGTTGGTGAAAACTTTCAACAAATCTTTCCAGACGTCGGTGTGATTGCTCAAGAAGAAATCTGATTGTCTCTTAATAGCCTTTGATTGCACTATCACTCTGAATCACTCTGAATGCTGGGTGAATAATAATGAAGTGTATTTGACCATTTATCCAATGAGAGAAAACCCTAATCTTCCATTAGCATAAATGACTGCTAGTGAACGATATTGGATCTTACTCTAAACATATCAATGCTGGATAATCCTTTCCAATATCTAGAACATCTTCCAAAATCTCCTCCAGGATCATATGCATCATCTTCCATGAAATTTTGCCTACCCCTAAGGCATTTGCCTTAGTTACCAGATGAGCTCACTGTCGGTGCAGAATAAACCTCTTCTGTTGGATAGGTAACCGAGACATTCCCATCTAATGATTTCTCTTCATGTTAGGCCCAATATGGAAAGCTAATGTACTAAGAGGGGAGGGGTGAATCAGTACTTCAAATCCTTTGTTCAACAATAACTTTACTATTATGCATAAACCAAAAACTGCTGTAACATAACATAAAGCTAAAACAAATAAATAACAATCATACATGATTCACTCCATAACACATATATTTTGGTTACACGGAAACTCTTGGTTAGAGAGAAAAACTACAGTGGGGATGGCACCCACAACTTCACTACTGCAATAATAAAGGTTGCTCGGTTAGAGCTACATGTTTAGCTATTTCTGATAGCTTACCTTGTTAGGAGTATCAAGATCATTAGATCTACCTTGCTAAAGGATTTTACAACACTTATTCTAAATGCTACACCTGGTTAAAGGCTTTACAATTTATAGACTTTGTTAGAGTCTTTTACCCTATTAAAGGTTTCTCTTACAACTCAAAATATTACAATAAAATCTTTACAAATATCTGCAACTTTACATCTAAAATGTTATAGTAGATTCTATGTGCTCAAAATGAGATTACCTTGCTTATAGCATACCTCGGTAACCCATAAAGTAACTCGGTAAACCCTTCTGTTTACTCTGTTCCTTGACTGTTCTTTGAAATCCTTCTCGGTGACCTCTGTGTCTCTAATAGTCACAATACTCAGTGTTTCCTTATCTATTGCACATGTCTTTGCCTCATATATCACTATGATCTTTAATTCATGTTGTATAAATAGATCTCTTATGTCGGTGATATGTTCATTGCTTCGATCTTACAAAGATGATTTATCGAATGAATAACCATACAAAATATTTCATTGGATAGATCACCTCGAGATCATATAAAATCTTTAAGTGCAATTTCTAATGTGATAATGATTCTTTGTTCCTCGATCTTGTAACACATTTCCCATGTGTGTCTAGGTTCAATGAATCTAGTAACACATTTCACTCGGTGTGTGTTCACTCGGTATATCATTTTTGCTGCTCGTTAGACATAGAGTGTTACTTAGTAGATAGCTCGGTGTATACTAGGCTCTGTGACTACTTTCTTCTATAACCGACTGCTTTGTCCTTACTAACTGAATATTTTGGTAGTAGTAACCGACTAGAGTATATAGAATGACTTTGGATATAAAACTAATGGCAACTTAGTAAGTAGTAACAATCTCCCCTTTTGACATTAGTTGAGATGTTTGACAAAACTTATTTCAAAGTCATAACTCAAAAATCTATATACTTACAAAATTTGACTAATCAGATAGTATATACATTTGTCAATAAAATAGTATATTCAAATATACTCCCCTTATCAATATACTGTACAAAACTTTGATTATGCATGCTCGGTGATCAATATTCTGTATTAACCGCTTAGTTGTCACTACTCGGTTCACTGCTCAGTTCACTACCAAAATTAACTGTGCATTGGATACTTTGTTCTGCTTGGTATACTCCCCCTGTATACTACACTCCCCCTTTTGATACTTTGATACTTTACTCACTCCCCCTTTTTGACAAACATCAAAACTTAGTTACCATTCGGTGGAGGCAACTGGTCAAAAATGGATTTGTACTTTGTCCTTGCATTGGTAAGAGTGGCAAAGAGGGCATCCTTGACACTATCCATGAGCAAATTCTGAGCTATAATGTTAGCTAACAATGAAATTAGTCCATCTAAGGTGCTCCCCTCTAGTTGAGTGGATAAGGAGGTGGCCTTGTTGATCTGATCTTGGATGGAGGACAAGTGTGGAATGAATAAGGTTTGAAGAGTCATAATGTCCATTCTTATTTTGTGCTCTTCATTCCTAAGTTCCAATTGTTGAGCCGTGAGCTTTTGTAACTTTGTATAGAAATGTTGAATAGAATTTGGCTTAGTGGTCAACTTAGTTGAGAGATTGGTGATCTCTTTCTCAATCACTTCTATTTTATTTTTGATATCTTTAATGAATAAAGAGAATGTACAGAGTTTCTAAAATAAATAAAGAATATGCTTGAGTTGAGGGGACAACTCAGCAATAAATTTGACAAGTTTTACTTTGCCAATAGCAATAGCTTTCTCTACCTCTTCAATCATTTTTGCAGTGAGCTCTTTGTCCTTCAATTTACTCAAATATTTAGATGCATCTACTCCAGATGTCTCTATTCTAGTTAGGAGTTCATCCAGTTGAATATGGATGGCTGCATCTTTTGACACTATAGCTTTAGGTAGCATATCTGTTAATAGTGCTTTCACCTTCTGAAGTACTTTGTTTTTCTTTTGAATAGCCTTTTTTTTTTTCCTGTTCTGCTTTGGCTTTGCATAGTTCACCGAATTCAATGAGTGCTTGCCCTTTTAATTTGGATATGTCTACATTTGGCAACACTATTGGTTTTGACAGATCTAATTTGAAACTATGCTTTTTCATTTTCTTTTCTTTAGCTTTCATCGGTTGAACTAACACAATAGCTTGGGAGGCTTGTTGACCCTTGGCAGGTTTCTTGGTAGAGGCAAAATTTTTGTCAATTTCTTGAACCTCTGATGTAGCCTTCGGTGAATCCTTGCTCAGGGTCTTAGTTGTAACATTTTCAGTGCTAGAAGGAGCTTGAGAAGTCTGTTCCCCAGTGGCCTGAGAAGTAGCTTCTCCTTCTGTAGACTTGTGACCCTTTGTTCCTTATTTAGTATCTTGAGGGGCCTCAGTTGAAATAGGCTGAGTGACCAGAGGATAGGGCTGAACTTGTTCCAAAACTGACTCACTAGATACCAGTTTGGCATATGCATTCCCTTCTATCATTTCCTGTTCTTGTGCCTCGGTGTCCATGATATCCTCATCAATTTGTATAGTGTCAGCAGGGTCTTCCTCAATGATATCAGGATCTTGCTCGGTGACATCAACTATTTCAACTTCAACTTGCTCACCAACATTCTTGATTCGAAATATTTCCTGCCATTTTTCTTTGGTCTCATTCTCTACATCCAAATAAAGGCCATTCATCAATTTCAAGGCTCTTTGCTTGACTAGGAAGTTTGTGTGGTAGTTTTTCAGATGTTCATTGATCTCATCTACCGACATGTCTGGAAAGAGATGTACCAGACTTCTTTCTCTCATCTTCTTTTCTGAGTCCATGGCATATTTCTACCTATTATCAATATGTGAATACAATTCTTTTGGAAGAGAATTACTTACTTCCAATGGGACCAATTAGAATTTCAGAAGAGTGCAGATTACGGCTTCTTCAATTTGTCTCTTTCCTGCATCAGATTTGGAGTCATATTTTACATATCTGAATGCTGCAAATCCACCATATTGCTTCAGATTAGCACAAAAGTTATCAACACTATGTATTTCTTCCTTTTTACTCTTGACAATCTGAATTTTACTTTTGTCTTCAGATTCGGTGTCACTGGACTCTTTAGTCAAAATGAGTCTCCGAGCAGATTTCTTATAAGTTTTTGTTACCTTTGGTGTGACAACATTCTTTGGTTTCTTACTTGGTGATGCTACAGATGATCTTGTGTTTGGGCGCTTTACTAAAGGAGTCGGTGATACCTTTGATGTATCTTGTTTCTTCCTTTTCAAAACTTTCCCTTTAGGCAACTCGGTGCTCAATGTAATAGCTACCTCTTGGGCTTCAGATTCCTCCTCGATGATGACTATAGTGCCCTTGACAGGTGTGGAGGAAGAACCTTCTCCAAATTTCTTCAATAATGCCTTGATCATTTTTGTTGCTTTCCTTGTAGCCTTGGGTACTACAATGCTCATCTTAACTTTCTCTTTAACTTCTTCATAGGTTCCATACCTGATTTCTGTAGCATGCCTTGGAAGTGTAAGAAAAGCATCTATCTATTGTTGTGTGATGTCAAAATCAATCTCATAACCCATAGGTGGCAAAGATTGAGTTCTCGGTTCCACAACATTAACATAATAGTAGTTGGTATCTACTTCAAAGCATATGTCATCCTTGTATTTCTCTACTAACTGGGGTGGAATTCTATACATGTTATGCATCTTTTCTTGAAACTTGCTAAAATAATCATCCATTATATCATTAAAGTTATCACCTAGCCTTTTGATGAAGTCATTGATTTGATGGGTGATTGGTTGGTGTAGCTCCCAAACTACATTACCGACTGATGGAAAGAATTTCTCAAAATAGAAAAACATGCATACCAAAAGTGATCCAAACTTCAATGTGTTAGTTGAGTTGTTCTTCAGCTTCCTTATGGTGTTTAGATTCTCAAATAGGTTTTTCAACAATACTTTGCATAGATAAATTTTCATTCCTTTCTTCACAATTTTATATGCTAAATCGACTACTGCACAGGTACATTGTTTTCCCTTGCCGATTGAAAGAAACAATAACCTATTACTCTAATGGCAAACTTCAGCTCTGCATCTATGACATTATTCAATTTCAGTCCTCTGCAATCAGACTCAACTCTGATTAAAGTGATCAATTCCTTCTGTGATATCATTTTCTAAGCTTGGGCATGATCAAAAATAGGGTAACCGGTGATCAAGTGAATGATCTCCTTAGTGATCTTGAATGGTTTCTCCTCTAACCACATGAAATCATCATGAACTATGCTCAGAACAAACTTAACCCACTGGGGTTTGAAGACTCATGGGTAGGTTAGGGCTTCGGTCAATCCCTTGATTTTAATGTGTTCATACTTGCTATCCAATTTCCCATTGGTACACAATTCATTATATGTGTCCTTGATTTCAACATGACCTAGTTCCTCGACACGACACTTAGTGAAGAATCTGACATCCTCAACTAGTAAAACCCTATCCAGAATGAGTGAAAATGCAGTTTTATCATCCGGTTTAGATGCTACTTTTGGAGTTAGAGAGTATTTCAGTGAGAGCTTTTCAATGTTCTCAACAACAACGGGCTTCTGGATCTTAGGTGCCATTGGAGATTTTGGATAGTTACTTAACAAAAGATCCTTAGGGTTTGAAAATTTTTAAACGGCGGATGCTTTCCACTTAATAAATGTAAAACAAATATTCACAACTGATATGATCAGTAAACTAGCTAGATAATGCATTGTGATTGATGTAAATAGCTTGAATTTCACTTCGGAGGAGGTTTGATTGCCTTTGAATCGCTTTGCTCTGCTTTCTTGAAAACTTGGTAAGTGTAAAATGATCACGCAAAAGCTTTAAATACACAATATACCTTATCGGGCTTTGTGCAGTTAGGTCAAAATGCATTAAATGCACTCGATATCACTTCCTTTTTATCCTTGTATCGAGTAGCCAGACTTCTTGTACTTACCGACTAGACAGGCTTCCTGTATTTACCGACTAGACTAGATAAAATTTCAAATTTCCTAATGCTTCTTTAGTTATGCATATTTTGAATTAAGTACATGATAAAATAGGAACTGTTAAGATTTAACCTTGAGAGAATGCAGTCCCTTCATACCTTTATCGATTAATTTGGAATAGGTGCACCTAACTCGGTAGATAAGGTGCTTTCTTCATTTGACACAATTTCCTTCTTTTTCCAAATCATATGTAATTTGCCTTTTATTTCCCTAGTGTCTCCTCTAAGTTGATCTCTACAAATCTCTAGCCAAGTGTCCAACTTTGTGACAATGAAAACATGCCATGCCAGGATTTCTCCATGATCTTCGGTTGTTCATTCCAAACCTTATAAAGCAGTTGGCACTTATATGTCCATATCTTCCACAACATTCACACCATATCCTTGTATTGTAATCCCATGGTACTACAGAATAATGTCGGTTAGGATCTATCTGTGTTTGGTAGCCTCTAGTATTTGCTCGGTGTGCAGACCACATATAGTTCTTTTGCTTAAACCAACACTTCTCAGTACTATGTCCATATCTATTGTAGTTTTTATAAAACCCTTTGAATTTTGCCTTCTGATAATTGCTAGCAAACTTTATCCTACATTGGTTAGATGTGTGACCATATTTATTGCAATTGTAACAATAACCATTAGACCTTGTGACATTCGGTTGCTTACCTTTTCTGATTTGGCACATGTTAGCAGTATGTCCTTGTTTTCCACAGTAGTTTCATATAGGCTTCTTTCCTTTGAAGTTCTTTTTGTTTCTAGCTTGCTTTGATGATTATCCTCTCTCGATAGTGTGGATTCCCTTTTCGGTAGAGTCTTTTCCTTTGTAACCGAGTCCTGCAACTTTGTTGGGTCTTTTTGTATTAAGTTGCTCATCCAACATCTTTGATGCTTCATAACTCTTTTTTAGTGTTTCTTTGGATTTCTTCTTTGTTTCAAGTTCATCAATCAGTCTTGATAGTTCAAGTTTTAATGCTTGATTCTCATCATCTTTCATATTTGCTTCATGATGTGCATAACCCAATTGATCTGACAGATTTTGTTGAATCCTAGTCAACCTTGTGATTTCGTCATTCTTTTCAGATACTAATGCTTGAAGCTGTTGTTTTTCTCTTTCTAGATCTCTTAATTTATCCTCAATTGTCCTTAATGCATCAAGATTTTCAGTCATCTGTGTGCTGAAATGTTCATGTCCTCTTTTCATTTCTTTTAGCTGATCAGTCAGTGCTTTGTTCTTTTCTTTTAGTTCTCCAATCATCTCTTCAGTCTCTTCAGATATACTGTTCTTAGATGAAGTCTCCATTTGTTCCACTAACTCTTGAGAGTCCTACAAATCATCAAACAATCTTCTTCTAACTTTCAATGATTTTTGCATTTGTCTTTGCATGTCTGCAATCACTTGATTAGCATGATCCAACTCTTCTTACAAATACACAATTCTCCAAGATTGTTTATAGCCTTCCATTGATAAGATCTTTTTCTTTAGGTTGTTAATCCCTTTTCCAAGATTGAGGCTCTGATACCAATTGTTAGGCCCAATATGGAAAGCTAATGTACTGAGAGGGGAGGGGTGAATCAGTACTTCAAATCCTTTGTTCAACAATAACTTTACTATTATGCATAAACCAAAAACTGTTGTAACATAACATAAAGCTAAAACAAATAAATAACAATCATACATGATTCACTCCATAACACATATATTTTGGTTACGTAGAAACTCTTGGTTAGAGAGAAAAATTGCAGTGGGGATGACACCCACAACTTCACTACTGCAATAATAAAGGTTGCTCAGTTAGAGCTACATGTTTAGCTATTTCTGATAGCTTACCATGTTAGGAGTATCAAGATCATTAGATCTACCTTGCTAAAGGATTTTACAACACTTATTCTAAATGTTGCACCTAGTTAAAGGCTTTACAATTTATAGACTTTGTTAGAGTCTTTTACCCTGTTAAAGGTTTCTCTTTTAACTCAAAATATTACAATAAAATCTTTACAAATATCTCCAACTTTACATCTAAAATGTTATAGCAGATTCTATGTGCTCAAAATGAGATTACCTTGCTTATAGCATACCTCGGTAACCCATAAAGTAACTCGGTAAACCCTTTTGTTTACTTTGTTCCTTGACTATTCTCTGAAATCCTTCTCGGTGACCTATGTGTCTCTGACAGTCACAATACTTAGTGCTTCCTTATCTATTGCACATGTCTTTGCTTCATATATCACTATGATCCTTAATTCATGGTTTATAAATAGATCTCTTATGTTGGTGATCTATTCATTGCTTTGATCTTACAAACATGATTTATCGAATGAATAACCATACAAAATATTTCATTGGATAGATGACCTCAGGATCATACAAAATATTTAAGTGCAATTTCCAATGTGATAACGGTTCTTTGTTCCTCGATCTTGTAACACGTTTCCCATGTGTGTCTAGGTTCAATGAATCTGGTAACACGTTTCACTTAGTGTGTGTTCACTCGGTATATCATTTTTGTTGCTCGATAGACATAGAGTGTTACTCGGTAGACAACTCGGTGTATACTAGGCTCTGTGACTACTCTCTTCTATAACCGACTGCTTTGTGCTTACCGACTGAATATTTTGGTAGTAGTAACCGACTAGAGTATATAGAATGACTTTGGATATAAAACTAATGGAAACTTAGTAAATAGTAACACTTCAGTCTTCCTTGCCCATCTATGAGTATGATCTTGCTAGATTTCATCAACCTTCTCTTTTCCTTTTTCATTTGATCCTCCATTTCCAACTAGTGGATTTCTGCTTCTCCAGAACTTAGCAATATGTCCAATTTTATTGCATGCATAACATGTAACATTGTTCTTTTGAATTGCCTTGCTAAAATAGGTGAAATTTCTTGACCTGCACTGATTATCCATATGTCCAAATTTTCCACAAGCATAGCATTTTACATTCATTCTGTAATCTTCTATCTTATGACCAATTTTATTGCATTTAAAACATTTACTGGGAGCAGAATCAGGGTTTTGGTTTGCTCTGCTTCTACATTGCCTAGCCATGTGTCCAAATATATTACAAACAAAACATATATGATTGAATTTATAAGCATTGAATTGCCTTATCGGTGCCTTATGGTTTTGATCTTCATTAGCAGTACCGGAACTTTGTCCTCCCTCAAATCCAAGTCTATTGGAATCTCCAATCTGCCTCTGTCTCTTCAGTAACTCATCAAGCTGTGCTGAGCTGATCTTGAGATTTTCTTTGTACTCACTTGCAATAGTTAAATCATCTCTTAGTATCATCATTTGTCTCTCAAGCTCTTGCTTATTGTTCTAGGATTGTACCAAATTAGTTCTCAACATATCATTTTCATGAACCAACCTACCACATTCTTCAAATTTGTTCTTCAGGGATACAACAAGATTTTTTTCCTTTTATGTTTGTCCTCAATCTCCTTAGAAATCCTCATAGTTATAGCTTGCATTTCATTCTTCATAACCATGTTCTCCTGACTCAATTTCTGACATTGTTCCTTAAGTGCATTTTTCTCTTCATCATCCTAATTTTGCAAAATTTCCTTCCTCCTAGTTTGAACAAATGATAGCCTCTCTTGTAGGACAAGAATAATTTTTTTTAGTAGAATTCAACTCATCTTGTAGCTTTAAGTTCTTCAATCTTTCAGCATCATAATCTTCAATTGCCATCTCAAGCTTCTTCTCCAAAGCCATATTCAATGATTCCAGTTTTAGGATCTTCCTCAAGTTGTTAAACTTCCTTTGAGGCACAAGGCTCTGATACCAACTGTTGGAAACCAATAACACTGAGAGGGTGGGTGAATCAGTGTTATACCAGAATAGTAGATTTTAGCCTTAACAAAACATTCATACACCAACTGGTATACCAATATAAATAGAATTGAAAGAAGTAATGCAACCAACAAGCCAAACACATAAATGAGAATCATAACACAGAGATTTATACATGGAAAACCTCAAAGAGAAAAAACCATGGTGGGATTTGTGACCCACAATATCAGTTCACTAGCCATATGAAGAAATATTACAATATATGATGGGCCTTCACTTGCAGGAAGGCTTATAGCCTAGAGCACACTTCTCAATCACAATAGGAGCCTCACTAACTACATAACATACCAGACAACAATCCAGAGAATAGTGAACTGCTAGGATAGCATCTTTTATGCTAGAATACGGTTCTGGTTTAAGCTCTATTTGTTCCAGTTAAAACCCTAAACCTTTGTACTGGAATAACCCTTACAATGAATTCCTCACATACATAGTATCTCAGAATGATTTCACATCATATTACATTTCCATGTCCGTTACATTGCAATCCTACATACATCCTATCATATCAAAATGATCTAATCAATCTACCCTATATAAATTTATGCCTTATCTCAGCTTACAAGGATATATACAATATCAAATTACATGTCGGCTATATAACTTAAATAAATAAATATTAAAAAAAGTTGCAAATGTCGATCCAAGATGTGTCAGCCTCCAGTACCGATGACCTTTACTATACCATGTCGGCCTTCATTATCGATAACCAAAGAAATCTTCTATCATGTTGGTGTTGGTGTCGGTGCTGGTGTAGAGTATGTGAAGTGACTGTCGATACACCATATGAATTCGGAACCCAAAATCATGTTGCCATCAATGAAAACATAGTGAAACCAACCAATAGAGTGTCAATTGCCAACAAAAATTCCTTATGTATTTTGTCTTGGAAGGATTCTATAATGGTGAAAGCACTATCAAGCTCAAGATTTTCATTAGGAAGAGTGCCATGTAGAATTTCAAGAAATTTCTCCACTTGGGATAAGAGAGAGTTGGTGGTATTGACTTGCTCAATAACCTTATCCTTAGCCTTCTTATATTCGTGTACAACCATCTTAGTGGCCCTTATCCATTCAACTATTGTATCTCTATTTGCATCCTCTGGTAAAACACATTTGTCATGCAACAACTTCTCATCATAATTATTTATTAGATGGAGAGTGGGGATATAATCATCCCACAAAAGAATTGACTCTTCAATATTAATGCCTCATTTACTTTTCTTGATTATCAATCCATCAAGAATAGTTAGTTTCTTCTGCAAGTAATCATAGTCTACCAAAATTTGATGAATCATTGTTTCTCTAAGCTTTTCAATTTTAACTCTCCAATTCAATGCAACAAGAATGAAAGAATCTCCAAATGACCCAATGTCTAATAAGCCTTGAGTTAATGTAACTTGAATGCTTGTGGAAGGAGTGTTTGTATCCATGATCAATCCAAAGAGTTGAGTTATGTACTTTCTCAATTTTGCATTTTGAGATTTTAGCTCCTCCTTAGTCTCCTCCTCCTTGTCCAATCTCCTAAAGTTACATCTACAAACTACCTCAAAGAGTGCCCATCTCCCTCTTTATTCTGCTACCCCAAATTTGCCTCTTGGATTTGGTAATCCTCAGGTCTCATTTCACTTTCTCATTTATTAACTAAGGGAACAACTATTTGGGTCTTTTGGTGCCCAGATGCATCTATAGTAACCACCAAGAATTTTCTTGCTCAGTTATTATGTTCAAGAGTTTAAAATGTTTTCTCAAGCACAGAGAGATCAACTTCTTCTCACTCCTTGTATCTCCTTTCTCTTTGAGTGAATGTCCTGACTAATCAAGGAGTTGAGGTCACACCTATTATTTCCATATGTTATTATCCTACATAATCTTGAGGGTGCTCTTCTCTCTCTTGGTCTTCAATATTTCCATTTTTTCACCTCTCTGGCCTCTTACCTATTCATGAAACTCTTCATCTTATGTATATTTAGCTTCTTCTTGATCCTTTTCCTACTCATGTTCCTTTGGGTCACCAATACGCTCTTGTTCAACCATTAATGCTTTAGGTTCTTGAGGTTGTTCCTAGTTTGGAGGCACAAATGCATCTTCTTATTCCTATTGTTCATAGAGAATTTCCTATTCTCTCTTAAATGGTGGTTCCTCTAATTATTTCTCTCCATGTGGAGAGAAATCATCTTGTGGTTTCTCTTGTTGGTCTTCCCCAATGTCCCTTCCAAACATGGAAAGAAAAGTTTTTTTGTTAGCTTTGTCAAAAGTATCCATCCATGTAGCAACATTGGGAACTTGAGAGATTATTTGAATAAAGGGGAATTCAATGTGTTCTTGATGTAACTCTTCTTGTGGCACATTTGGTCAGGGAAGGTCTCCTTTAATTTTTTGTCTTCACCTACATATGTATGATGTGTAGGCTCAATCCCTTTTTCAAGTTCACGCTTTGTATCAATTTCTATGTGCACGGTTTCATGAGGCAATTCCTATTCAATGGTTGGAGCTTGGGGCACCTCTATAGAAGATGATAGTTTAGGGCCTTTGGAGAGTTGTGGTATGTGGCTCAATGGGTGTCACAACAAGTGATTGGTGTGTTTTCTCTTCTTGTTGTTGCATTTGGATTTCAAGCCTTGTTGTCTTCCTTCTCTACAACTATGGTCCGATATCCTCCTCCTCTTCTTCTCACCAATCATTTATTACCCTTATAGGGGAAGGATATTTGGGACCTTTTCTCAACCTCTTGTATACTACAATATCTTCCTCTATGACCTCCTTGGATTTCTCCTTTTCCTTAGTTGATCCTATTCTTTAATGAATTGAAGATGAAATAAGAGAAACAAGAGTAGAGGGTTTTTCTTTTCCTTTCTTGAGTTGAGGATTACTAGAAGAAGATCCTTCTTTTGTTCCCTCTTGTTATTCATTTTTTTGTGCACTTTTAATGGCACTTGTTCCACATATGGACTTGTGTTCCCTCTTGGATTATTAAGAGGGGGTCTTTTCCTTGATGATTAAAGAGAATATCTCTTACCCTTCAATGTGGGCCCCATCTTATGATGATTGAGTCTCTACTTGAGGAATTGATAGCATTTTATATGGATTACTCAACCATTAATTGGTGAAATGTTCTACATATTTATCCCTTTCACTCATATTCTCCAACTCGAAGAAATCGGGATTAACATTATGGAGTGGAATATTAAAGATTCTTTTATCCACATAGAGGGGAAGCAACCTATTCTCACTGTCATGTTTCCTAGCTTCATTAGATATCTACATATACTCAACTTGATGTATCAAATCTAGGTCTAATCTACAATAATCTTGAATTCTCACTTCGTGATCATCAAAACAATTTGCCAAATGACCCTCTATATCATGTACATGTCTGAAATGTGAGTACATAACCTTACAAATAAAATTCAAGTAGTTCCACCTCTATGTTCTTTGCATCTTTCATTTCCTAACAAGAATATGAACCAATGCTAACAGGCAATTAAAAACATGGATTTTGTTTACTCTTGACCAATTTATGTGCATCTACAATCTTCCTACATAGCTCTAGAATAATTATATTATTTCTTATATATTAAGGAAACTTATGAGGAGGAATAGTATATCCCACAACCCAAACGTATGTGAATGTTCTAAATTGAATAAAATAGTTGCCAAAACAACAAATCTCCTTTGCTGCCTCCAAGGATAGCCTTTTCCCAAAATCTCCTTCAATATTTCTAATCACTACAAACACAAAAAATTAATTTACAGTGTGGTATCTTCTTCTACTTCATTCAAGCTAAAACTAAGGATAAACATTGTAAACATGTGCATTTGGGGCTGTGAGAGACCCTTCTTTTCTTAAGCCTTGATAAGTTGACTATGCACGAGCAAATAAACAATATAATAGGTCATGTAAAAATTGGGATCCTTCTTGACTCTTATCAAATACTCATCCACATTATCACTTATAATTCTTTCCCACTCTATAAATTCTTTTCTTGCAATAATAGTTTTTATAAATAGTAGCATCCATGAATGAAATTTCTTTGCATCTAGTAGCCATGCCACCCTATTGAGGAGCATAACATATTCCTTGGCATCTACATGCAAATATTCTTGATGATGGAAATTTCAGTTTCTCAAGTTGACTTGGCTTCTTGGACTTTTGCATAAGATTCTCATTTATATACATTGGGCTCCTTTTTATTATTATAGTATTGTTCCCCTCATTCAATGGCCACCCTGGCATAGGTATCATGCTTTTGAATGTGAAGAGTATCTTCAATGGCATCTAGTGAAATATCTAGAATTACATCTCCTGAAGGGCTATATACTCTCTACTAATTCAAAATATACTTTTATGCACAAGCCATGATCAAATCCAGGGACTAAAGTGCCATGGAAAAGCTAGTTGTATGTACTAATCATGATCTAACTAGTGAAATATCCCATGTATTTATCCCTAAAAGTGGGGCCATACTTTGAGGAAAATCTTTAAAATCTACATGTCCAATATTAGTACTAGTGATTTCGTGATCTACTAGACACAACTTTGTGGGTGGGAGATAACCATTGCATTTGTACTTCATTGGGACAACTCTTTGTTGTGACATCATCAGATCTGCACTCAACACGTATTAGGAGTTTTATTAGATTAAGAAAAAAATTGCAGGCTTTATGAGAACATTCTATTGAAAGCAAAAATTAACTATACAAAGCCTCAAAACAAACAACTTCCATGGGTAAATCAAAAATATCTTGCAAATCTTGGGGGTCAGGGGTAGCAACATCCATGATCCCCGCATTGAATCATTTAAGGCATATTCAAGGGTCAAGTATATTTCTACCACCAATCCTTGTGTTAATATATGGGTGAAGAAATAAGTTGGGGGTTGGGGGTATTACTACCTCTAATCCTTGCAATCAAGAACATCAAGGCTAGAGGGTAGAAATATCCCTGATCCCCACACAAGATATCCCCAATCCCCACACTATCTTTGTGTGACTTATGAATTTAGGGTGGGGGTGTAATATCCATGATCCCTCCACTGTCTTGTGTGACTTATGAATTCGGGGATAAAGGGGTGTAACATCCCCAATCCACAAATTAGGGGGGTCAAGGTGTAGCATCCCCAATCCTCACTAGGGAGTAAAACTTAGATGTAAACTTCACGCACTAAGGGCATAAATCCATCCATCCCCTCATTATTAATTTCCTTGGTCTTTTCACCCCGATAAACAAGACTTCGTAACTCACTTGAGGTGATTGAAACTAAGAAAGAAAAAACCTAAACAAACCCTCAAATAAAACCAAAAGGGCAACAAGCAACCAAAACCTAGGGCACACACTAACTCATTAGAACCATTGAGCAGCAAAACACCAAAAAAATAGAACTGAAATAATTAGTGGAAGGACAAGGCTTCAAGAAAGAAACAAAAGACTTATAAAAAGCCTTGACACAAAGACACAATAGGAAGAAAAAATAAAACAAATAGATCAGAAAGATAGAAACTCTACCCAAGCTAAAGACTAATACCACCATGGGATCATGAATCTCCAAAATAACACTCAACTCACTCACTAGAACACACTAAATCACTCCAAAATCACCCTTGATACACAACGTGTAATGAGTAATTAAATGAGGTTCCAACATTATTTAGGACATAGAGACATCATTAAATACATCTTGTGGTAGGTGGGGGTGTCAAGAATTGGGGGTGCCAACACCTCGAATCCCCAACATACTTAAGTCACATCGTGGGTCAAGAATATCACCACCCCTCATTGTTGATGGGCACTAGGTACAACAAGAAACAATGGGGGTCAAGAGTCGGGGATCTCCATCCTCAAAAGAGGAAAATTAATCCCGCACCTCCAATCCTTGCAAGCCCAAAAGGGCAAAAAAAGGAAAAAGGAAAAGGAAGAGATGAAATGGGAAGAGAAAAAGAAAAGGAAGGAAAGGAAGGAAAAGAAGAGAAAAATGAGGGAAGGGAAATAAACAAAATAGGAAAAAGAAAAGGCCAACAAATGAAGCAAGGGAAAGGAAAAAAAATAAAGTGGGGTATTTGTTTTCTCAACTAAGAAAATGAGGTGTGAGTTTTGGAGGCACAACAAAACCCTCACTAGAAAGATTAAAAAATAATAATTTTTGGGATGAGATAAGAAAAAAATGGAGGAAACTGTTGTTGAGATAAGTATTTCTTTTGATCAATTTTTACTAAAAATAATATAATTGCACTAACAAAAGGCACCAAATATTCCAATCAAGAGCTACAAAATTTTTTATACAAGAGTTACCCAATCGTCTACTATACAAAAAATATCAGAGCATCTAAGGATGGCTTGTACAGATAGGAAATGGATGTGGTGAAAAATCATTGAGTTCTAGTATATGAGGAAGAACATAGGTGAACCAAAGACTATTGCAGATTTTGATGAAATACCAAAGGATGAAGAATTTAGCAGTTTGTGAAATAATGAGCACCCCAATGAAGAAGGTGGTGATTATTTTTAAATTGGTGAACATGATGGTTGTACTAGTGAGGTAGATTATTCATATAGACCTTTTTTATGTGAAGCCACAAAAGAAAATTATTCTATAGGGGCAGAAATTGTGAAAAAAATGGTTATGATGGTGGTCCTTTGGGATCTAGTGGACAAGGAATTTTTTATGTACTAGACATAACCCCTAGAAAAGGGAATGATGTTTTAGGAATTAGAGAAGTTAAAACTACCAAAGGGAAAATATTGTAAAAGGATACCATTTAATTTGTTTCCGTTCAATCTTCAACTTCACAACCTCACACTGATAGTTAGAAGAGGCAAATAGTAGAAGAGACTGAACAACTACAAGAACTCAATGATCAAAGAAGTCTAAATAAGTAAAAGATTATAGTAGATCAAATTCCAACTACCTCCATTTTGATCTCAAAGGAGTTATTTCCACAAATCACCCCTCTAGTTTTTAATATGACCAAGACTGAAAGTACTAGTACTCTTTCTTCATTCAAGAATTTGATTGTTTCATAAATTTAAGGTTTTCATTATGACAAATTTGAAGTTTAAATGAAAAAAAAGAGATATGTATAAAGAAGAGAAAAAGAAATTGTTGACCATATTGCTATAACTTTAGAGCCTATGGCAACCAAGGTAATTCCTACATTTAACCCAAATAAAAAAATTATGGAGTACACATTTTTTGTGCCCAAAGTTAACAATAAACCAGAGCATCAGATGGATCTATCTGAATATGATGTGAGGACTATCCAAATATGGAATTAAAAATTTCTAACAAAATCAATGTATCAAAAAGGAACAACCGAGTGGTGTATACATCATTGCTAAAGCAAGAGAGAGCTAGAATTCAATTGTAGACTCAAATAGAAAAGTTGAAAACATGCCTACCAAATGAGAAAGCATAAAGGAAAGCAACAGATAACAAGAGTAAGGATTTATAGAATAAGATAATAAAATTTGGCTCTACATTTGCAAGCCAAGAGAATGATTAGGCATAGGTGGAACTGAGTAAAATCGAGAATAATTATGAAAATAAAAGATCCAAAAAAAAAAAAATTACAACAAAACCTAGTGAAAGCCAAAGCTAAATGAAACAAGCCAATAAAAAAGTAGGTCAGTTGCAAACTGACAATGTTAATTCGAGAAAGGTGCATGAAAAATTCCACACAATCCTAATGGAAGAACAAGAGGAAAATGACTCTTATATAAATAGACTATCTCAAGTATGTAGACAAATAGTAAGGAGTATAAAACAACAGATTTGGGAGGAAATAATGCAAAGGACAAATCAATTGTTTTGATTTCTACTATTGTTTGTCAATTTGATAAATTTTTCTAAGAAGCTCAAACAATATGTTATGGACAACACAAACTTGAAATCATGAGAGAAAATGGCTAACCAAATTTTGGAAAAACCCTACATGTGAACTGATAGTAAATTGGCATCCAAAGGAATTTAGAACCACATTGATGCCTCAATAAAAGTTTAAGGACTTACAAGAAAATCACATGAACGTTAATCAATCACCATGTTCAACACACAATAAGATAATCATTGAGAGTGTAAGTATTGAATTTTCCTATTGCAAGAGGTGTAATAACAATATTACATAGTTTAGAATGACTAAATTTTCCTTGAAATTGAAATATATTTTTTTAGCCCCCATTACAGTATTCTTTTTTAGAAATCACTTTTAGCAGTTACAATGCTAGAAAATTGGAAGAACTAAATAAGAAAAAGCCTAAGATCTCCCTTATGATGCTCAATTATTTCCTAGTGTTTGGAATCATCTTATGAGGAAAAATGACAAGGTTTTTCTTTGGTTTGTTGAGTAAAACCTTCCTTGGGTGCTAGAAAATTACCCCTCCTTGTTTGAACTCCATCTCTCTTGAAGGCTTCAATTATTGCTACAAGTGGCATAATTGATCATTAATCTTCTTAAATTATCATTACCTTTAGTTGCATGTTTTAGGGGCGTGTTAAAAAGGTTCAAATGTGGTTAAAATGATTAAATTCTCTAGGAATATTTTTTTGCTTCTTATACTGCTTTATTATCTTTGCATGCATTTTTCAACATTTTATGAAGCCTTGTAGAGTAGGAAAAGTGAACCACTACAAAAGGTGGTCAAAACTTTCAAGGACTCACTAACCTCCTCTCCAATTGGAGCAACTGTTAAAATTCCTCTGACCTCTAAGATAACTCAATACAACCAAATGAAAGCATGATTCTAATTACTACTAATAGATAAAAATGTTTTAAACACATGAAACCTAAAAGTACAAGTCACAAAGATCATCTAGCAAACTCCACAGGCTCTCTATCTGGGACTCACATGAGGGTTGTGGATGGCAATGTGGCGCACTAGCATCCCATACAAATAAGACACAAAGACCATTAGAAAATGCAAAAATGACCAAACACATGCTCTAAATATTTAATTTCATCAAATCACAACAAAGAGTTAAATTAACTAAAATTAAACAACAAAAAGGCAAAGGAAAATAGGATGAAATTTACAATGGGTACAACTAGTGAAGCCTCCAGCCAATGCAATGCTTCCCTTTGAAAAACTAGCACACATAAGAATGGAGATGAAAATGTTGAGGTTGGATTCAGAGATCTGCAATAGTCAAACCCCCATTTTAATATTTCTACCTCCACAGACAACCAAGATTGATAGATAGATAGAATGATAATGATAAAAATGTTAAAAGAAATGAGAGAAACAATATGATAATAGAGACAATGAAATGAAGATGCAATCAAAGAGGAATAAAAAACTCCCCTTCAACACCAAGAAGTGGGAAGCTTGGTGGAGCAAAGATGAGAACCGATCCCTCAAAGATGTGGAGCTACAACAAAGGAAATAGTGCAATGAATGAACATGATAATTATAGACAAGATGTAGAAAACCAATCACAAAGCATGAATACTAGCTAGCTAAGAGTTCTAGAAGATCAAAGAAGGCAAAATGAAGCAAAAAAGGTAAGAAATGGAGGCAAGAAAGGGATCTCAATGTTGGTGCACATAGAAGGAGGCATTACACTACCAGAATTAGTAAGTGTAACATCTCAATGACCACCTTTGGACTACAAATTCACAAGATGAATGCACTATGAGCATATGTCTCTACAATGTGTAGGTGTCCCCAAATGTGCCAAGTAATGTGGAATTGCACAAGGTGCAATTTACGATGTTGTAGTTTTCCCCCACTTTAGTGAGCTTATCATTAAGAAGTGCAAGTTAAAGTAGAGAGAAAAAGATTGAGAAAATTATATCAAGATATGAAGAGGAAGAAAATTCCTCTATCCATGCAGAGTTTCCCCTAAGGAAGAGACCTAAACCTTTGTGAGATGTTGCCAAGTTGTAGCATCGCAAACATGTAAGTTGTAGACAGACATGTAAGATGAAAAACAAAAAAAATAGATACAAAAATAATTATTGACAAGACATAGATTTTAAGATAGTGATCACTAAAATATAATATTGTTATATGGTGTTGGTATGGGTAGAAATTTATGTTATGATAGAAAGCCATACAATAGGGCATCAAGTGACTACTATAAACTGCGATGTAGGACAAGTACATAATTTTTTTTTTAATTAATTTAGATAGTAGTTTGGCCCCAACAAAGGTAAAAAATATAAGATAAATATAAAATGAATACAAATATGCATATATGATAGCCCTCTTAGAATGATATGTGTTGCATGAAGGGAACACATATTATTCTAAGGAGAAGATATTTTGTGTCATGTCAACATAGCCTAGATGTTTCCATGGAATTACACCTTGCAACACATGATACCCACAACATCAACAAAAACATGAAGAGATAGGGAGATCTGATTATTTGGCATCAAAAGAACTCACAACAGTGAAATGAGATTATGCATATATTTTCATATGAGTTACTCATCATGGTCCTAAACATCCCCAATGCTTTGCATCATCCCCAAATGTTGAAATTCAAGATATGACAAATAGAAGAAAGATGATTAACAAATAGAGGAAGGTTGTGATAGATAATCCATTGTTTTGAAGCACCTATAGAGTAACTTGGGTCCTCTAGGAGAGCACAAACACACAAAAAAAGAGATAACTCCTATCTCCAAGCATCAATGGAGTAACTTGGATCCTTCAAGAGGGCACAAACATGTAAAGATAGGCATGAGGGAACATAGACAAACACACACTAATCTAAATGATAAGAAGAGTACCATCCTAGGAATCCCCCCAATTAGATCACCATCCCCCCAATCTTGATCATATGGGAAGGGAGTATGAGCCCAAGGGGGGACAACTATTAGAGTGGTAGTAGGAATCTTACTAATACAAAGAGCCAAGAATAATGCAACCTCAACATTCTCATCTAAGAGCTCTTGAGAGGCAAGATTCAATGACTATGTAAAGATCATACCCAACACCAAAATGTCCTCTAAAAATTCAAATAGATGCTCCTCCATAGAAGAGGTAGGTGACTCAGCCTGAGGCAGTGAAATAGGAGTCTCACCACCAACCTCTAAAAGAGGGGTAGTTGAAAACATAGGAGAAGGCAGAGCCTCCTCAACAACAAACAAAAGTAGACAAATAAGTAATCAAAACTATTTTTTGTTGACAAAACTCTAGAATGGGGCCCTACTCAAACTTATGTTTAGGCTAGTGCAGAGGTGATGGCCTCCTATCAATTGTAGTTGGAAAATCTATGATGAAGATGTGATGATGAAGTAGGGAGACCAGAAAATGCTACACTAGACAAAACCTATGTATGCAACATATTGATCGACTGAGAGAACAAAGGTATATGTGGTAGTGAGGTGATGAGCAACAAATCTAAGCATGGGGAAATGAAGACCTGTACCCATTTAGGGTGAGGCTCAACTATAGTCCTAGGGGTAGTGGGAATAAGCATAGAGGATGAAGAAAAAGTGGATACAGATGCAAAGCTAACAATGGGAATAGGAGAAGACATCGATGACTTACCCTAAGCCCTCTAAGTGGCCTCACATTCCCAATCCATCACTCATCAATGCAACTGATGCTCATGTGTAAGATAGTTTTGGTGTAGATGGGGACTAAAAGGAGAAGTCTAAGAAGGACCAGAAGCATCTTGCTTCATATATGAGGTCATCAGTGTCATTGATGGAAAAGAAGAAGGCCCAACCGATGAGGCAAGAGGTGCCACTATGATAGGAACTATAGGCTCAACCATGGAAACTCTTACCCTTTTTACTCTAAGATTAGTTAGAGGAACAAGGGGTATTTCAAGAGGATGAGATACAAGAGCCAAAGGTGAAGGATGAGAATGAGGTTAATGCTTACCCTTACCATACCAAATAGGACAAGGGATGCCAATGAGGATGGGTAGCTCAAGTGGAGGGAAGAATTTAAACATCATCAAGTAGGTGCCTTTCCCTTATTTGATCTATGTAGAACCACATAAATAAAAGACACCATCAGAGGATGTGTAGTCCTTGACAGATGGGGAGGTCTACCCTAAGGAGTGGGTTTATCCTTAATCCCTAATGAAGAGGGATTAGAAGACACAACATGCTACAATATAGGAGAAAACAATGATGGAGGAGCTTAAACAAATGTAAGAGGAGATAAAGAAATAACAAGATAAACAAACTTTGGTGTCAACTCCCCCATGTTATACTTATAATAATATTTATTTAATAGGTCACCACGAGGAAGCATAGGCTTAATTGGAGTCGGCCAAAAATGATCAAGTGAAAATCCCCCATGGGCTACGAGTGGCTGGTATCCAGTGTCTTGGACAATGTGCATTGTACCCTTATAAGTAAAATTTAAATACTTGAGTACTACCAAGGATATTGCATACATGGCAACCAACGAGGGGATGCCTAGCTTCACATAGAATAGATATGACTTGGGGATAACAACAAATATGTTAGATATCGCCTTAAGTCCCATAAGGACTGTCAAGATGGTGCAACGCAAAGGAAGAATAAATATCCCATCATGCATCTAAACAACATCATGACACTCATCATATCTTTCCCAATGAATGCCATTAATAAAAAGAGCCTCTTCCATAATAACATCGACTCTACACGAAGGGTCAATCATCACATCTATATCATTGTGATCATTTATCTTTGTAGGGATGTAGAGAGGAGCGGTCTCTCCACTATAAAGAGCATCTAAAGGTGTGAAAGATATATCATAAGATTTCATCCGCTGGCTAGGGGGTGAGATCAAAGTGATAGTGATTATATTCACATAAGAGCCATCACTTGATGCAAGATCTCATGATGTAGAAATAAAATTAGATGAATGTGGTGGAAAATGATCAGTATAGATTTGAAGTTCACTATTCACCTTCTACATAAAATTATTAGATTTATGCATTCGATCATTGATCTAGATGGAACCACTATCAATATGGTCCTAGACAATATGTTGCAAATGCATACATCGCTTAATGTCATGGCCAGACACATGGTGATATTGGCAAAACTTGGATCCATCGTACCAACAAGTGTATGGTCTATAATTAGGAATCAGTCTGATCTTAGGGAGGGTCACAAGATTATCATTTAATAATTTTAGTGATTTTCTCAAATAGGAATCAAATAACTTAGTACAAACCTAATTTTGCTAAGGCTCTTGTGTATTTCTCTCAATTGCTTAAGGCACAATGATTACTTTCACCACAACCTTAATCTTTTTAGACCCATTTGAATAAGACACGCTCCCAAAGGCATGAACATGAGAGTTTAGAGTGGAATATTTGAACTGATTCAGTGTATGCTGATAATATGTGAGCACGAAACATAGATTGGTGAGATTTTGATATCGATTTACAAAAATATTTTCCCTCAACACCAATTGTAGGTTTCCAATAAACATTCTTTAAAGGTCACTATCTAGCAACACAAAGGGGATCTTAGTTAATATAGACTAATAACTTGAAATAAAATTAGTAACTTTCTCATTTGGCCTTTGCTTATAGTGAACAAGGTCAGTGATGGTGACCTTGTCATGAATGTTTGCTTGGAACCATTTGAGAAATGTATCCATAAGTTGATCAAAGTTCTAAACAAAATGATCTAGTAAATAATTGTACCATTCTAATATAGTTTCCTTAAGAGACTGGAGAATAGTTTCAATAGAACAAAATCCAAATTATGATAATCACTACATGAAGTCATAAAAGGATTGATATGTAGATGCGGATATCCATCTCCATTATATTTGTCAAATTTCAATGTCTCAGCCCCCTGGGGAAGGATGGGGTTCAAGAACTACAAATCAAGTAGGTTGTGATGATAATATAATGTGAGTGAAGATTGATTTGCAAAAGATGCAAAAATGGTAAGATGTTGTGGCAACTATCCATCATAAAGTCGCAAGTTCCCATAGGAACCTTGGAATCACTTCAATGAACTTTGAAATATTAGCATAAAAGGTGATTTTGTTCAAGAGGGGATATGGTATCTTTGGCATTTTATTATGTCTTTGGATTATGAAATTGTTGTTGAAATAATGCCAAGATAATAATAATTCATTCATTGATTCTTTGGTGAAAATTTGTATTATCTTGAAGTTGCATGGTTTCCTATTTTTTAAAATAGAATAGAATTTATTTCTTTCGAAGTTGTTTAGTGAATGAAAGATTTGATAGTTTTTATAAAGTGGTGAAATATTTTTGCTCATACATTTGATGAATAGATGATTTCTTGTCATTGTGCAAGGTTAGTCTGAGCTTGTTTTTATGGATGTTTAACTTCTATCCTTAGATAAATATTGTTCATTCTGATGGTAATTATTCAAGGTATGAAAATCATAAGCATGACCTTTGAAGATTTCACCCACTTTGTCTAGTTGTTTATTTTGACGAACCTAAGTGTGGTTTGATTTCACCCAAGCATTCACCATCTCTTGAATTATTAGGAGCAGAATAAACTTTCTAACACAATCCTTTTGCATTTTTTAGAATTCCATGATCTAAAATCCAAAAAAAGAGAACCCTCATTTCTATATCTTCCATATCATGCATTCCTTGAGAGTGCATCATTCCAAGTCCTCATTACAATAAAAAAGATCAAAAGCATAAGTTCCCCTTGGATTACTAACACACATCATACCAAATGAGCTATATCCATCATAAAGTCACAGGTTCATGTAGGAACCTTGGAATCACTTCTATGAACTTTTGCAATCTTAGAATAAAAGGAATTTTTTCTCATATAAAAAGGACCCAGTATCATATTGGGTGGAGGAGGTGGAGGTAGGTTATGCATAGCAACAAAGACATGGGGACTAGAACCACCTCTAGCACCAAAACCAAAACCAATTCTAGCACCAAGGCCAATACCGGCACCCACACCAATGCTAGAAGAAGTAGCATGGACAATGAAAGAAATAATAAACAAAGCATCAACCATGCTAGTTTACCCCAAGGGAGTTTAAGAAACATTAATGATTGAAATAGTACCACCAGAGAAAGGGTCAATTGTAGGACCAGTATCCACCATGTGAACTGATAGACATCGATATGCGGACCAATGGTATTTGACTAATTATCCTAGGTGCTAGCCTCAACAAGAGGGACATGAGATCTCACAATCATAGATAAATCCCTTAACACCTTCAATCCCTTACTATCTAAGATAAGCATGTTTCTCAAATTTCTAAATTCACAAGGGGTCCAACTAGTGAAGCCAAGGGATCATCTATGATTTGACTTAAAGCGAAGGTGTCATGTAATGTTGAATTGCATAGGGTATAATTTATGACAAAACAAGCTCTTGCCTCTTTTCTAAAAATAATGCTATTAAATTATTATGGACTATCTTTTCCACTATAGAAGACTTCACACTTAACATGACTATTACTATTTGTTATCCTTTCCATTTGTCCACTTATTATTGTTATGAATTTTATGAGATATTTATCTTTTTTTGTGACTGTCATGCCTCTTATCTATCTTATGGCTATACATATCATCTTTCATTGATTTTACTTGCATAGTTCATTGAAGGATGATTACTCATCAACACTATATTTTCCTCGCTCACTTGATAGCTTTAAAAAAACCTTAATTGGACTATCTTAAAAATAGGATGCTTGGAGCCATGGGGAACATGTTGCACTTCAACTTAATTTCTCTCTCCCTAGGTGAAACATCTCAACGCCCTTTCATAAAGTTTCCAAATCTACCTTTGGTTGTTGCAGAATTATCAAATTCAATCTTGAAAAAATAAAATATTATCCCCTATCATAACACTCCTTATTAATACTTCCCTGGTATTTGTCATCTATCCCTTTTGATATCTATGTTTTAACTAGCTACCACTCATGCCAATTATCATGATAATGACCTTAAATAGTAATCATATCTTTTAGAAATACCTCTATTATAATTGCAACCATAAACACTAGAAAAATAGTATGGATTAGAATCACTCTTTGAAATATCTAAATAAGATGACGTTGCATGATTTGGGTTTTCTTTCTTGATTTGTGTTCTTGACAGATTCAAGCCCATTTTCTCCTACATCCACCCATACAACCCCTTGAAACAATACCAAAACTTCACTTGAATCATGTTTTATAGTAACCTAGATACTAAATTCAACAATATTGGACTCAAGACATACTAAATGTTCTTTTGAGTGCAGACAATTAGGAACTCCAAAACATCCCACATTTCATAACAAAAAATTGGATTTATGACCATTCTATAGGTACTAAGCTATAAGATGAGGTGTCACAAATGCTATAGGATTATATTATATTGAAAGGCTTCCTTATATTATTCATTTCAATTGTTGTCACAAAATGACAGAGTGCACATTTTATAGAAGGTGCTCCAAATGGATACATAAGTGTTATACATACCTAGAGAGTCATTGAATGTATCTCACATAGGGAATGTGTTATGCATCTTGTCTTTATTTTTGCAACCTAGGTATGAACCCCCTAGAACTTCTCCATGACTCTACAATGTGGTGAAAAAATAAAGCAACCAAGTGTTGGCCTAATGCCAAGGATAAACCCCTTCAACATGCCATATACCTCTCTTTGATGGATACAATGTGCCCTAAATTAGTTTTTGGTCTCACACTATATTAGTAGATTCCTTAAATGTCATACAAATAGAATCTCTAAAAAAATTCATGTTATGTGAGATATCGAAGTTTAAAATTTCAAAAGGATAAAATTTCAATGCTTCTCCTTCTCAATGTAGAAATTAGCTAAGAGAAATAAGCATTTTTTTAACTTATTAATGCCTAAGATTCTATCTTGCATTTGATTTAAGATGTTTATGATGATTGACCTTAAAATTACTAAACATTTCAAAAGACACTAATGAAGCTATTTTAGTCTAGCTCAATATTTTTGTGACTTCTCTAGGGTGTTTGTTTGCTAAACACATTAGACCAATAGACTTAAGTATTCATTGTGAATATGAGTCATAGAACACAAACCTGTAGCACTCATTTGAGAGGACCATAGACATAAACAACAGCTCCAACATCTTTAGAAACAAAACTTTCTAAAAACAACTACAACATCAAATTATCAACTAAAACAATGTGCAATCAACAGTTGGAGGAATAAAAACATATGAACCTAACCTAAAACTAAACATGTAAACCAACTATTTAAGTAAAATCATTAATTGGTTCTTTTAAATAGTTTCACTTCCTCATCAACTTGCAACATTTTTATGTCTGTGAGATACCAACAAGGGGTGGAGAAAGGGTGGGCACTTGAGAAACTATTGAAGCAACTCTCTAAGAAAGTAGACAAACTCCCTTACCCACATGAGTTGAATGCAAAAATAGTTGTCTTGAGATTGTTGTATAAATTACCTCTACTATTCTTGATGCTCAATATTTTTCCTTGAATCAAGTATTATGCATGGTGATTCCTTCTTATTAGCCTTTGTATGTGCTAAGGGATTAATCAAACAACCTCTTCCAAAGTTAAAATAACCATTTTTGGCCTATCACTTAAGCTTTACTTTCCCTCCATGTTGTTAATTGGAAAAGTCTATTTCTTGTGACTGATTTGATTGAAGCAAAGAAATTTATGCACTATGCTCATGATTTCCCTTTTAATGAGATGGTGGATTGATATCTAAATTTGAGGAAAAATTATTCTAATTCATTCCAAAATAGGTCTTATTCAAACTCTTCTTTACCTTTCTGCATGAGAGGATAATTCTTTACTTCATAGCAGTTATTTTGAATATTTGAAGAAACATCTATATCATCTATTTAAAGTTGGAGTTATGATTTGATATCATGTTTATCTTGATGAGAAAACTTGTGAACCTCAAACTCTCCAAACTCCAAAACTTTGCTATCTTTATGTTCTTCTTCATAGATCAACATCTTTTCATGGTTATTTATATCTTCTAGCTACTCCAAATCTTGTTTCAACATTGACATTTGTATGCTCTCTTGATCCTCACCAACGAAAAAAAGAAAGTTTATCAAACCAAATCATAGATTCCTCAACTTTGATGTTTTCAGGATTCTTTACATGCTATTGTCCAAACTTAATGTCCACATTTCCCTCTTGCAATATGTATTTTTTATCAACCTCCATAAATTGTTCTTATTTAGCCTCAACAACCTCCTTGTTGTTGGGTTTCTTGAGGAAATACAAGCATTGGAAAGGACCACTCTAATGATATAATAGGATGAGTTTACATAGCCACAGGTCCTTGTAGAGGGTGAAGACTACTAAAACTTGGATTATCAAATTTAACACTCGCTTGAAGATTCTCAAGGCTTACCTTGCTTGAAACTTGGAAACTTGTATTTAGAAAACCCCTCCTTTATAGGTTGTTCTGGAGTATTCTAAGAGGTGCTTGTAATAATTGGGGAATGCAAGGTTGTGATTGTATTTTAAAGCTTTTTGTTTGGGCAAGTAATTTTTCATCTACCCTTAGGAGAATTTTTTTTGTAAGCCTTTCCTCATATTCCCCCTTTTGTGCCTCCAATCCATGCTAGTGTTGGTGAACTTGATAATCCAACACTTTTGACTGTAAATTATATTCTTGATCTCTTTCAATATCCTCCAATTTCTTTTTGAAGCCTAGAAATGTGTCTTTTATTTCACTAATCTCCATGCTTTTAGCATTTTGAGGCTAGCTAGGGAAGTAACCATGCTAATTTGAAGCAAAATAGTTTTCACAAATCTATTTGTAAGCATAGGTAGGTTGCCAAGAATCTTAAGAAAGGGTGGGTGAATGTTAATAATATGGAGAATGTTGATGTTTTTTTGTAGCCATGTTATAAGGATAATTTCCAAATTACAGGCAACCCACAAGTATACGAGTGTTACCATGTTTCATTAGATTGTTAAGCTAGGTGTAAATCCAGTTGATGACATAGGTTTTGCAGTATCTCTAATCCTTGAATCCCAATATTTCCCTAACATATTTCAAGTAGTATCTCTAATACTCAATCCATGACATTTATGTTGAACACAATGTACCACTAAGAGGGGGGTTAATCAGTGGTTCCTAAAAACTTTTCCTTTTAAACCAAGCCTTGAGTATCGGTTAACAATCTAAACACTAAACAATCAAACTGGTAAGTTAAGAGTGGATATCAAAATAGCCAAACACACAAATTCATAACCCACAACACTAGATATATGAGGAAAACCCAATATGGGAAAAACCTCGATGAGAAATGTTGCTAGAGTCTACTGCACCAATCCAGTCTCACAATGAAATAATAGATTACAATGATTTAGGGCACCAAACCCTACACCAAGCACCAACTCAGTGTAATATAATGTAATACAATTTTAATGTAATGAAAGCACCTAGTTGCAAATGAGTTCTGTAACACTTGATCAATGGATGTCTGCTAGTTAACAACCTCCTCTTCTTCACTGATTCTCACAATGTCAGTTATCCAATTACTCTCTCTCTCTCTCTCTCTCTCTCTCTCTCTCTCTCTCTCTCTCTCTCTCTCTCTCTCTCTCTCTCTCTCTCTCTCTCTCTCTCTCTCTCGCTCAGCCTCACATTTCACAGTGTCACTCTTGGATGTCTTCCTAACCAATCACTCCTTACTAGTACACTTTACTATTAAGACTGTAACAGTTTACTAATTACTCTGTCTCTATCGGTTAGACCCTCTCACCGATTCAGCCTACTAACACATACTCTAACTCTAACTCTCTGAGAAATAAATCTTAGGTGGATAGTCTTTCTTGTTGCTTAGGCTCTCTTTCCTCTCACACCTTGCATCTAGCATCCATCATCTTCAATCTCGAGTTCACATGTTATTTCTAAATCTTCCCGCCAAAGGCATCATTCAAACAGTGGCATGCTAGGCTTTTCCTCCACCAACTCAATCCATATCAAATCTGATTGGATCTATTTTTCTGGAATAATGATATGCATGTCATCAATTAGCACTGCCAACACTTCACCTTCCAATGTACATTTTCTATATTTGTATGTCTACAACATGCTTTTTTGCATTTCTTTGTCAATCACCATTAATGGCTTGGTTGTTTCCTTCGGCAAATGGGTACAAAGATTAGATCTTCTTCCAAGGTCAATTCAATCACCTTGCCTCCTTGTCTTCCTCAAGTCACAACATTCTTCCATCTTCCCATGATTTTCAGGTTCTTTATTAATATCGACCTGCTTGTTGACTACTACGTCGATGAATACTTCACTAACCTTTGTGTGCTCGCCACCTGGTTTCCACATGTCATCCTTGTCGACATCCACCTATGCTTGGTTTGGCATCATCTTTAGTCTTCTATGTCGATTTGACATCCTTCATCGACCAAGACTAACTACCAGTTCAACTCACCTTACCAGTATAACCTTACTTCAATGGTGGACCTTCATACCTGCTGACCTCTTCTCTATCGGTGGATAAACTTGGCCTTCCATCAAACATGTTGGTCCATCTAATAAGTCCATTTACCAGTAGCATTAAACTTCTCTATGTATACCCGTTTACATCCTTCTATTCTTCTTCACTTGCTTTCTTTTCCCTGTCGGTGGTCCTGCTTTACCGGTAGATGATGTATTTCATGTGTACCAATAACATAACATTCTGTCTACTTACACACATATTGGTTGATATCACCATGTCTTACTTCACCCATACTAGTCACAACTACTTACTCATCGATGACCATGCCATACCTGTTGACATCAATGACAACCTAATGCCAATAATTTATTGGGCATATTTTAAGCAATATCTCTAATCGTCAATCCTTGACATCTCCCTAACATATTTCAAGTAGTATCTCCAATCCTTGATCCTTGACATTTTTCAAAGTCCACTCTAGTATTTCATTAGATTTTTGGAATGAGATCATGACAAGTCCTCCCTTAAGATTTCTTATTCCAAAGCAATACAAATTGGGATGGTCGATTATCTCAATTCCTTCCCATATGACATCTTCGACTAGTAATTTTTTTTATTTAATCATATATTTTGTGATGCTTCTATTTCTTAGTTTTTTGACTCAAGTACCCATGACCTATTTTGAGATTAGAATAAACTTACCCTTATAATCTAAGTGAGGTGATTTCTTTGAGGGCATAATATGTTGACCAAAAAAATTCTTCAACTAAGACACATGGAACACATTACAAATCTTGATATTCCATGGAAGCTCCACTCATAGGCTGCTTCATCTATCCTCTTTACATTTATGTATGGTCCATGGTATTGGGGTTTGAACTTTCAACTCCACTCTTCTTAATAAAATTATGCATATATGGCTACAATCTCAATAAAATATCTCTTTGTCCTTTTGTAATTTGCATGTATTTTGCTAATTTTATTCTCTCTACAAATTATCTTTTAGTACCCTCAATATTTTTCTTTTATTAATCGGTTCACGTGCTATGGGTACTTCACTCTATAAAAAAACAAGTCAATAAAATAGAGTGCATCATAACCATCTAGAGCTTTAAAAGTTACATTTCAAGGGACATGTGGTGTGAATTATTACAACAACATTCACCCAAGTGCAACCACTTGATCCATGTTGTTTGTTTATTTGGAGCATAATTTCTTAAGTACCCTTTAATCCACTTATTCGGTATCTTTGTTTGACCATTAGTTTGTGGATGGTAGCTAGTACTTAGTGTAAATTTGTTCCTATCAAATGAAACAATTCTTTCCAAAAAGAACAAATAAAATCAGCTATCCCTAACACTAACACTATTATTGAGCAAGCCATGCAATCTAAATATATCTCCTCGAAGAATATATTCGCTACTTGAGATACCTTGAAATATGAAGTAATAACAATAAATTGTGCATATTTAATCAATCTATCAACCATAAAATAAAAACAATCTCTACCTTGCACCTTGGGAAGACCTATGATGAAGTCCACAAATACGATCTCTCATTTTTGCTCAAGAATCAATAGTGGTTGAAGTGGGATTGCTAGAAAATTTTATTCTCCATTTTTCTATTGGAAAGTCATGCACTCTCTAATATGTCTATGAACATCCTCCTTCAATCCCTTCCATGTAAACATCTCATGGAGATCTACTTATAAATATTATAACACCCTTGATTTCCTAATAGTGGAGTATCATCAAAGGATTTCAAAATATTTTCCTTAATCTTAGACTTAGGCACTAAAAAGACTCTATTATTGTAGACAATCAACCCCTCCTATTGGCAGTGATTTGTCATTTCTATCAACCAGTATGGTGGAAGACAAAACTGATATGAAGGCGTGGAAGATGAGCAGGTATTGAGATTGTCAGTGACATCACCGACAAGAGGTGATATGAAATTGTGTGTTGGCATGACAAGTTGTAACCGGTATGTAGGCTAGTTGTTTGTTTGTGATAATGTTTTTGATGAAGAGGCAGAGTGTCAAACAACTCACAAACCATTGGAGGTAAAGTTGAGCTACCAGTGTAGTGTATGATGTTGGATAGCAGTAGGAGAAGGTTATACCGGTAAGGGCTTGAACCGGTATGGAGTTTTATAAAATGAATGAGCATGAACTGATTCAATGTCAGTGGGTCGATTGCCGATGTGTTTGATAGGTGGGTGCTAGTTGGAAAAAAGGTATATTTCAGTGTGTGCATCGTTAAGGCATGGAAGGTGTGACAGATCGATATTTAATGTGATTGAAAAAATCACGGATTGTTTGTAGGTGTTTGGGACTCAATGAAGGATAGACGAGAGAGGCAGATCAGATGGTTATTGGCATCATGATCAAAGCATGAAATCATATTGTAGGATGACCTCGAACAAGAAACAACTAGATCATAAATGTGTCGACTGGTTTCAAGGCCAAAAATCAGGGTTAGGTTTTCTATTTTTAGCAAACATGCATTGGATAGATGAAAAATGTGTGATGATTTATCCTTCTAAAGTAGGTGAGTGATCCAAGGTAGATCAGATCAGATTTGATTAAGATTTGATCGATGGAGGGAAACCCTAGCCGCCCTCTGTTTGAATTGTTTTTTGGTAGTAAACCTTCAGTTTAATTATGGCGACCTAAGACATATAGTTGTTGCTGCTGCAATATGAAGGAAAGAGTGAAATTATTGTCTGAGCGCTGAAGAGATAAACATTTGTAGTTTTTGTGAGTGAAGATTGTACCGATAAGGAGAAGCAGGGTAAACCGGTGTAAGGAACAAATCGACAGAGAGTGCAGAATGTAGAGGTGACAAACCGGCTGAGATAGAACTTAATAAAGTGTGATCAAGTGTAAGTTGAATTCAGCAGAAAGAGGGAGGGAAGACTCAACAGAGTTAGAATCAATAGATATGTTTAGTTGGAGTGTGTGTGGAGTGATCACAAACCAGTAAGATTGAAATTGATAGAGCAGATTATTGAAAGGTTGCAAAACTTCATTTACAATAGGAATCTCATTTGTGTATCTTAATTTTCATATTGTTTTAACTGAGTAGGTGCTTAGTGCAGGGGTTGTAGCTCATTTAGGTTGTAGCCTATAAATTGTGTAGGAGTTGGTGCTCCTTTTAGTTGGTGCTCATAAATCAGGGGTTGGTACTCCTTGGGTTGGTGCCCTAAAATTTGTAATTAGATCTATTCCTTGTGAGGTTGGATTGGAGAAAAATATTTCTAGTAGTTATTCTCACTGAGGTTTTTCTCACATTGGGTTTTCCTCATACATCTGGTGTTATGTGTTGCATCTTCATGTGTGTGTTGTATTAATCTTTTAGATATTTCTCCTACACACCTTGTTGTTGGTAATTGACACTCAATTGGTTGGTTTCACTATGTTGTCATTGACGGAAACATGGTATCTTATTCTATCTTAATGTTTTGGTTCAATTGTGTACTGACAGGCACTTCACAGGCACTGATAGGACAGAAGGATTTCTTTGGTTATTGGCAATGCAGGTTGACATGGTTATTGGTATTGGAGGTCGACATATCTTGGAACTGGCATTGGAAATTGTTTTTAATATTTATACATTCATGTTATCTAGCCGACATGTAATTTGATATTGTAATTATCTTTGTAAGATGATAGAAGGCATGATAAGTTGTATAGGGTATATAGGTCAGTTGGATTAAATCATTCTTATTATAAAAAAATAGAGATGGTGATGAATATGTGAATGTGATATAATGTGAAATACATCAGAGAGATTATGTATGTGAGGATATTTATGTAAGGGTTATTCTGGTAAAGGGTTTAGGGTTTCAGACCTGAACAGATAGAGCTTAAACCAGAACTGTATTCTCACATAGAAGATGCTATCTTAGCAGTTCAACACTTCTCTGGATTGTAGTCTATATTTATATGTAGTTAGTGAGGCTCCTTTTGTGATTGAGCAGTGTGGTCTGGGTTGTAAGCCTTCCTGCAAGTGCAGGCCCCTTATATTTTGTAATATCACTTCATATGGCCAGTGAATTGATATTGTGGGTCACAAATCCCACTATGGTTTTTCCTCTTTGAGTTTTTCCACGTATAAATTTGTGTGTTATGATTCTCATTTATGTGATTGGCTTATTGGTTGCTTTACTTCTTTCAATTTTGTATGTATTAGTATACCAGTTGGTGTATGCATGTTTTAATAAGGCTAAAATTAATAGTTCCAGTCTAACACTGATTCACCCCCCCCTCTCATTGTTATTGGATTCCAACAATTGGTATCAGAGCCTTGTGACTCAGAGGAAGTTTAACATCTTGAGGAAGATCCTGAATCCAGAATCCATTGATATGGCTTTGGAGAAGCAACTTGAGATGACACTTGAAGATTATGATGTTGAAAGATTGAAGAACTTAAAGCTACAAGATGAATTGAATTCTACTAACGAATTCATTCGTGTCCTACAAGAGAGGTTATCATCTGTTCAAGCTAGGAGGAAGGAACTTTTGCAAAGTCGGGATGATGAAGAGAAAGATGCACTTAAGGAACAATGTCAAAAATTGAGTCAAGAGAACATGGTTATGAAAAATTAAATGCAAGTTATAACTATGAAAATGTCTAAGTAGATTGAGGATCGAAAGAAAAAGGAAGAAAATCTTGGTGTATCCCTGAAGAACAAATTTGAAGAATGTGGTAGGTTGGTTCATGAGAATGATTTAGTGCAATCCCAGAGTAATGAACATGAGCTTGAGAGACAAATGTTAATTCTGAGAGAAGATTTAACTACTACAGGTGAGTATAAAGAAAAATTCAAGATTAGCTCAGCATAGCTAGATGAGTTATTGAAGAGACAAAGATAGATTAGAGATTCTAGTGGACTTGGATTTGAGCAAGGATAGAGTTTTGGTACTACTAATGAAGATCAAAAACATAAGGCACCGATAAGGAAATTTAATGCTTATAAATTTAATGGTAGATGTTTTGTTTGTAATAGATTTGGTCACATGGCTAGACAATGTAGAAACAAAGCGAATCAAAACCCTGATTCTGCTCCTAGTAAATGTTCTAAATGCAATAAGTATGGTCATAAGATAGAAGATTGCATAATGAATGTTAAATTTTATGCATGTGGAAAGTTTGGACATATGGCTAATCAGTGCAGGTCAAGCAATTTCACCAGTTTTAGTAAAACAATTCAAAGGAAGAATGTTAAATGTTATGCATGTAATGAGGTTGGATATATTGCTAAATTTTGTAGAAGCAGGAATCCACCAATTGGTAATGGAGGATAAAATGAGAAAGGGAAAGAGAAGGTTAGTGAAATCTAACAAGCTCATACTCAGAGATGGGTTAGGAAGACTGAAGAACAACCATCAGATGTAAATGCACCTGTTACTTATCCATCAGAGGAGGTTGCTCCTAGACCGACAGGTATCTCATCTGGTATTTGAGGCAGATGCCTTAGGGGTAGGCAAAATTCTTGAAGATGTTGTATATGCCCCAAGAAGAGGTTTTGGAAGATGTTCTAGACATTAGAGATACTTATCTGACATGGATATGTTCTATTCGAGATCCAGTATTTTTCACTAGCAATTATTTATGTGAATGGAAGATTGGGGTTTTTATCAGAGGATAGAAGGTCGAATTCACTTCATTATTGATCACCTTGCATTCAGAGCAATTTCAAAGTGATTAAGAGTGACTAAGAGAAATCAAAGGCATTTCAGAGCAATTAGATTTCTTCTTGAGTGATTTCACTGGCGACTAGAAGAATTTGTTAAGGGTTTTCATCGAAAGCGATCAACATGTATTTATCTTTGAACATGGAAGCAGGATCATCATCTATTCCTATATTTGTTGCAAACCCAACTGTAGTAGAGGTCAAGGACCGCCCCAGGCCAATTTTCAAGTGGTATCTGCATGTGGCTACCCTAGAAGATTCTGTTGGAGCATTTTCTCATGTTCCAGAGGGAGTTTTCTATGTTGATGATGTTAGGGCATACATACACTGTCACATAGAGGACTTGGGAACATCTAAAATAAAGGGCATGTGCATGAGTGAGATTATGGGAGAATCTGGAAAGATCAAACTAGCATACAAACACATTGAAGACTTAGGGTTTACCAGCATTCTAGACATCCCAGAATTCAAAGATGAGATAATTAGGTATGTTTTGAGAAGAGTACATGGGGAGGTACAACAATTGATAGTTTTGATACTTAATGTAAGTACAGATCCAATAGCCAACAAGATGAGAGGGGGGGGTGAATCATAAAAACTTAATCTTCCATAAAAACATCAGATTCAACCTTGGTAACATATACTTCAGTAATATAACCAAAACGGCTAAACATGCAAACTCAAAAGCATAGAAACATCATGAATCTCATAACACTAGATTTAACGTGGAAACCCAAATAGGGAAAAACCACTATGGGATTTCAAACCCACTAAGAAATATACTCTTCTAGAGTATACTCGGTTAAAAGCAAATCCTATTAAAGATTACAAACACATTGCCAGATGTGACCCGATTAAGGGATTTCCCTAAGATCTGTTAGGATCTTCACCTTGTTAGAAGTGACCTTGTTAAAGGATTTTAAACACTCAATCAGAATGTCACCTTGCTAGAGGGTTTTACAAATAAGATTGTTAAGTCCACTCGGTTAAGAGATTTTCTGTCACTTTCACAAAATAACAATAATAAAAATCTATCTACAACTTCACATCTAAAATGATAAAGTAGATTCTTATTTTCTCAATACAATCTAGACATAGAACTAATCTTGTCCATCTGCTGGGCTTCTATACTCTATTATTCAAACAGGTCTTCAAGCTTCTGTGCTCGGTAATCACTATGTAGCATCCCTGTGCATACATTTGCCCGCATACATTGTTTATCAACAACTCCCTATTTATAAACAATTTTCCAACCGCTTAATCTCCTTGATCGCATTTCCCATGATCAATCATAGTCATCAGATCTTCAATCTTGTCCAGGTTCAATGTATCCTTCGATCTGAAAAATGTTTTACCCTGCCTAGGAACTTGCATACATTTCTTGGAACTTGTGCTAGGGTAATGCAGTTCAATCTGTGTTGTAGATCTTCATGTCGATTTTCCTTTGCCATAGATTCTTTAACAAACTTCATGCACGACATACCAATCATTTAATCAATTGTAGCTTATCAGCTTCCTTCATTAAATAATGCATGTAACCATTTAATGTATTCTGTTACAGCTCAGTTATAATTCGGTAACAACTAAACTTCACTCGGTAGACATTCCACCTTCATTAACCAATAGTGATAACCTTAGGGTTTACTGACTAGGTTCCTTAGGGTTTATTGACTAGGTTCTTTACTCGGTAACATAGTATAGTATTAACCTTACAATTTATAACATATGTATGATTTTAAAACAATCTAAACATCATGATCTCATCATTGTCTAACTCGGTAATAGTTGCCCATTGAATACCTTATTCATCATATTCTTTCTGTGTCTTTTACCGACATCTTTATACTCATCAAATCATACTTCTCAAGATATGGAAACATCATACTGAATTAGAAAATCAATTTCTTGACATCAATGAAAAAATAATAATATTAAGACAGTAAATCATCCTTAACAGTTATATCCATAATCATCAACAACCTTCTCAATATCCTTATTGAAATGCTAACAATCTCCCATTGTCTGTTATAATGCCAAATGCCAACAATCTCCCCCTTTGGCATTGATGGTAAAACCAATTGATTTGACCTAATTGATTCTGATTGTTGTGAGTTGTTTGTGAGATTCTGAAATGCTCTCTTCCTGTCATCAGAATTCTCCCCCATACATTAGACTTCTCCTCTTTTCTCCAGTCTTCTCCCCCTTTTTCTTCAATCTTCTTCAGTCTTCTCCCCCTTTAACAACAATGCCAAAAAAAAAGTAAAGAACTAAAACATAATTTCTTCCTCTATGAAGTGAATTCCTGCTGTAATGTGTCAACTTAGTCTCGGTCAGAGCATTTTGTCTTCAATTCCTATTTCATGTATTGTATCCTGCACTGTTTCCTGCACACCTTTAGAAAACATCCTAAAGTGTGTAAATCAACATCAACTCCGAAAAGATATTTTGTAGAGTCATTGAATTGATGCTTTCACCGAACTCGGTTAGCGAGTAGAAGATAGGGGTAGGACCCCTAACTTACTTTTGAGATACTCAAAAGTGTCCCTTGGTAGTGGCTTGGTGAAGATATCTGCTATTTGTTCCTTTGTGCTAACATACTCCAACACCACTTTCTTCTCTTGAGCTTCTTCTCTAAGATAATGATATTTGATAGAGATGTGCTTTGTCTTAGAGTGCATAATAGGATTCTTTGAAATTTTAATGGCACTAGTATTGTCACAGAAGTAACTTTCTCATTTATACCTTCCAACAGTTGTTTCTGTTAGGTCCCAAAGACAACTAAGAGGAGGGGGAGGGGGAGGGGGGGGGTGAATCAGTTGTCTAATAAATTTAATCAAAAAACCACTTAGCAAACTTAATGCTTAATACTGGTAAACCAGTTAAGTATGCTGGTAGACAGTGTTAACAGTAAATTGCTATACCGGTAAAGATTAATGCATGAAACATAAACATAAAGTCATCCACAACACATAACACCAATATTTGTACGCAGAAACCCTATAAGGGGAAAAACCAGAGTGGGAAACCTTACCCATAATCAAATGATACTACTACAGATAGTAAGTGTACATAAATGGGGTCTGCACATGCAAAAAGGCCAACAACCTAGAGCTCACTGCTCAATCACAAAATGGGAGTCACACTAACTATAGTTGGATGGTTAAATCCAATAAGAATGTACTGCACAAAATAGCATCTTCATATGCTAGATTCAGTGCCGGTGTAATGCTGATATGCTTCTACAAAAACCTAGCTTCACCTTCAAATGATGTCTTCATGTATACCTCTTCTTAATCTCGCATATACCTTCTCACAATTCTTCTTCGCATTCCATATTCGATCTTACAAATAAGATCTTACATTTATACCATAACCTAAGACCAATTTTAGTAGGTCAGCTCTACAAGATATTACAATAAAAACTTTTTACAAACAATATAATATCCGATGCAATAACTGATTGAACATGTCGGCTTAAGGCATTTGAAACAATAATAAATCATCTCCATAGCATGCCATACTGATCTGGAAAAGATAAACCTGTCGGTGTAACCCTAGGTAACCCTGGACCTATATGTCGGTAAAAGCAAATATGCAAATATGAATATACCAATGATTAATTCTTCAAAACAAAATGTCCACATGATGTCTTCGACATTACCAAGTGTCTTCCATATCGTTCCAAGTACCGATGAACATTATATACTGTCAGTGAACCATATACCAGTAACTATGCAATAGTTACTTGCTTGCCGGTGAATGTTGTTGGATCTCCAAAGTGCTAGTGTTTCAGTAGGTGTTGACATCAATGACAAAACCATACCAAAATACCAACAATCTCCCCCTTTGGCATTGATGGCAACACAAGATGGAAAAAACCATCAAAGTGCCAAAATAGAAATGCCAAATACCAAAAACCAACAATCTCCCTTAAACAACAATCTCTCCCCCTGGGAGCAGCATGTGTTTATCCAAAGATTTATTTTCAATACCAATCTCTCTATCAATCTCTCCTCAAAAGATAATGTGTTTTTCCATAGATATCTCTCCCCCTTTGACATCAAATGCCAAAGTTACAAAGATCAAGTTCATATACAAAATACCAATCAATTCAATATACCAACTACTCCCCCTGAGAAGTAGCTTCCTCATCAAAGATCGGAGTAAAAGATTTGTCTTTCAATTCTATCAGTTGATGACAATCATCAACTATCTAAGTCTCTACCAGTGGTGGTATGACTCCAAGCTGATCTCTCAGATATTCAAAAGTCTCCTTAGGCAAAGGTTTTGTGAAAATATCTGCAAGTTGTTCTTTAGTATTCACATAAACCAGTTTTATCTCTTTTTCTTCAACTTTTTCCCTTAGAAAATTCAGTTTGATAGAAACATGTTTTGTTTTAGAATGTAATACCGGATTCTTAGATATATCAATTGCTGCAGTGTTATCACAATATATAGTAATAGGTTCCTTGCATTTTACCTTTATGTCTTTCAACATTTGCTTAAGCCATAGTACCTGAGTACAGCTAGTTGCTGTTGCAACATATTCTGATTCTACTGTTGATAAAGATTTACAACTCTGTTTCTTACTCAACCAAGAAACTAATCTCTTTCCAAGAAAGAATGCTCCTCCAGTGGTTCTTTTTCTATCATCCACATCTCCTACCCAATTTGCATCTATGTATGCACATAGATCAAAATTTTCATCTCTAGGATACCATAGTCCAAGATTTGCAGTGCCTTGTAAGTACCGAAAAATTTATTTTACTGTTGATTCATGATTTTCCTTAGGATTACTTTGAAATCTAGAAACAATACATATTGCATTCATAATATCAGGCTTGGTTTGTGTCAAATACAGTAAACCTCCTATCATACATTTGTATCTAGTTGGATTAATAGGTGTAGATTCATCCCTTTGAGATAATTTGTCATTTGTAGTCATAGGTGTGCTTACCAGTTTAGAGTTCTCCATCCCAAACTTCTTTAGTAATTCTTTCAAGTACTTGGATTGACTCAAAAATATACCTTTATCAGTCTATGAAATCTGCAATCCTAAAAAGAATTTTATTTCTCCAATCATAGACATTTCAAATTCTTGCTGCATTTTAATAGAAAATTCCTTACATAATCCATCTTCTCCTCCAAAGATTATATCATCAACAAATACTTCTATAATCAAGATGTCATCATTAGTTACTTTGTAATATAAATTATTGTCTGCATTTCCTTTAGTAAAACCAATCTTTAAAAGATACTTATCCAACCTTGCATACCAAGCTCTTGGGGCTTGTTTCAATCCATACAGAGCTTTTCTTAACCTACAAACCATATCATTGTCATTTTTCAAAGAAAATCCATTAGGTTGTTCAATATATACTTCCTCTTCAAGATCTCCATTCAAAAATGCACATTTAATATCCATTTGATAAACTTTGTAGTTCTTGTGAGCTAAAAAAGCCAAGAATAATCTGACTGTCTCAATTCTAGCTACCGATGCAAAGGTTTCATTGTAATCAACTCCTTCTTTTTGAGAATATCCCTTACACACTACTCTTTCTTTGTTTCTGAAAACCTTACCATCTTCATTAAGTTTGTTTCTAAAAACCCATTTGGTTCCAATTACATTTTTATCTTTAGGCCGGGGAACTAATGTCCAAGTAATATTTTTCTCAATTTGTCCTAATTCTTCTTCCATAGCTTTAATCCAAAATTTATCTTCACATGCCCCATTGATAGATGATGGTTCAATTTGAGAAATAAGACATACCTCTTCATTGGCCAATCTTCCTCTTGTCATAACTCCTTTAAATTTGTTTCCAATTATCTAATCTTTAGAATGATTCAATCTTACATACTGGGGTGTCTTAGTTTGTTGTTGTTCTTCAATTACTGTGGAATCCTTTGATGGTACTGGGGTAACTGGATCTTTATTCTATACCGATGGATTTAGTGTAGGTTCATTTATCACAATTTATGTTGTCGGTTCAGAGTCTATATACCTTGAAGTTCCTCTGAATTGTTCATCAATCTTTACATTTGTACTCTCAACAATTTTCTGCAATCTCTTATTAAAACATCTATATGCCTTTCTCTTAGATGAATAACCAAGAAATATTTCTTCATCACTTCTAGGATCAAATTTCCCAATATACTCATCTCTTCTAATAAAACATTTACTTCCAAAAATTCTGAAATACTTAAGAGTAGGAGTATTACCAAACCATAGTTCATGAGGGGTCTTACCGGTTTCACCTTTGATGTGAACTTTGTTGAATGTATAGATAGCAGTGCTAACTACTTCTCTCCAATATACATGTGGTAAGTTTGCTTCTGATAACATACTCCTTGCTGCATCCAAGATAGTTCTATTTTTCCTTTCAATAACTCCATTCTACTATGGTGTCTGAGGTGCTAATAATTGTCTTCTGATTCCATTCACTTCACATAATGTATTAAAGTCCTTAGGTGTGAATTATCCTCCTTGATTGGATCTTAAACATTTGATTTTCTTACCGGTTTCATTCTCAACCATTGCTTTGAACAGTTTGAACTTTCCAAGTGCTTCTGATTTTTCTCTGAGAAAAGTAACCCAACACATTCTAGAATAATCATCAATAATTAGCATGAAATATCTATCACCTTCTAAGCTTTTAGTTCTATCTGGACCACATAAATCAGTGTGAATCAAATCAAGAGCATTATTGGATTTTTCTGGAATAGTTTTGAAACTAGCTCTAACTTGTTTTCCAAATTGACATTCCTTACAAATTGTATTCTGAGGTTTCACAATTTTAGGTAGATCTCTAACTACCTTAGAAGTACTAATTTTTACCATGCAATCAAAGTTTACATGACATAGTCTCTTATGCCATAACCAACTTTCATCTATATATGTAATCAAGCATGTCTTTTCACTATTATTCAAATGAAAGATATTACCTCTAGTCTAATTACCAGTTGCAATTTCCAAACCAGTTCTATTCATGATTTTGCATTTTCCATTTTTAAATTGTAACTAAAATCCCTTCTCAACTAATTGACCAACACTTAAAAGATTATTGTTTAATCCTTCAACATAGTAGACATTGTCAGTGTTATGCTTACCATCAAGAGATATTGAACCCTTACCTTTGATTGAACAGGATTTGTCATCTCCAAATCTTACTAAACCTCCATTGTATTCTTGAAAGTTCAAGAATTTACCTTTGTCTCCTGTCATATGATGTGAGCATCCTGAGTCAATGATCCATTCATCCTTTACTTCAACTTTAGCTGCTAAGGCTTGTTCTATCGGTTGAGCAGTAGGTGTCGGTTGATCTTCTATTATAGCAACAAAAACTCATCCATTGTATGTTGGATCCTCATCAGAATCATCAGTCACACCTTCATCAGCAATGTAACAAGATTTGTCTTTGTTCTTCTTAAATCTGTATCTCTGATATTCAGGATTAGGCTTGTATGTTCTTCTAGCTTCTTCTATTAGTCTAGCATGTCTATTAGGGCATCTCAAAGCCATATGACCAATCTTATTGTAGTTAAAACATTTAAAGGGTGCTTTACCTTCATACTTACTTCCAACTGGACCTTTTGGCATTTTCCTTGAAAAAAGTGCTTCAAGTTCTTCAAGCTCTTCATTATCCTTCCTAGTTTCTTCAAGTTCTCTTGCATAAAAGGCTTTCCAGTCTGATTTGTCAAATGATGGAGTAGATGATGTTGATGCTTTAAAGGCCAAAACTGTCTTTATAGTAGCAACATGACCAAATTCCTCAATTTCAAAAGCTGAAAGTTTTCCAATCAATGTATCCCTAGTTACTGATGTATTAGGCATTGTTCTCAACTCATTTATAGCAGTAACCTTCATTTTATATGTTGGTGGCAATCCTCTTAAGATTTTTGAAACAATTTCATCCTCACTCAAGGTTCCTCCACAACATTTAATACCCAAAACAATTTCATTTACTATTTCCATAAAAGCAGAAATTCTTTCATCTTCTTCCATTTTCAGATGTTCATACCTGACTTGGAAGCTTTCAAGTTTTGCAATCTTGACTATGGAATCTCCTTTATTCAATGTTTCCAAATGATCCCAAATAGCTTTAGCAATAGACATATCTGATAATCCCATGATTTGTTGATCTGATAATGCACTCAAAAGTGCTTCTCTTGCTTTGCAATCATTCTCTTCATCTTTAGCTAAGGTAGTTGAAGCAATCTGACCAGCTACAGCAACAGTATAACCATTTTTTGTAACTTCCTAGATGTCTTTACCAATGCAATTCAGATGTGTCTCCATCCTGATCTTCCATATCCCATAGTTGGTTCCATCAAGTTTAGGACTGTCCTTCTTGAAATAATTAGTAGACATTGGATCTCCTCAAGTTGTTAAACTTCTGCAAAAGAGGACTAAGCTCTAATACCAATTGTTAGGTCCCAGAGACAATTGAGAGGGGGGGGGTGAATTAGCTGTCTAATAAATTTAAACCAAAAACCACTTAACCAACTTAATGCTTAATACCGGTAAACTAGTTAAGTATGCCAGTAGACACTGTTAACAGTAAATTGCTATACTGGTAAAGATTAATGCATGAAACATAAACATAAAGTCATCCACAACACATAACACCAATATTTGTACGTGGAAACTTTGTATGGGGAAAAACCACGGTGGGAAACCTTCCCCACAATCAGATGATACTACTACAGATAGTAAGTGTACATAAATGGGGTTTGCACATGCAGAAAGGCCAACAGCCTAGAGCTCACTACTCAATCACAAAATGGAAGTCACACTAACTACAGTTGGATGGTTAAATCCAATAAGAATGTACTACACAAAATAACATCTTCATATGTTGGATTCAGTACCAGTGTAATGCTGATATGCTTCTACAAAAACATAGCTTCACCTTCAAATGATGTCTTCATGTATACCTATGCTTAATCTCGCATATACCTTCTCACAATTCTTCTTCGCATTCCACATTCGATCTTACAAATAAGATCTTACATTTATACCATAACCTAAGACCAATTTTAGTAGGTCAGCTCTACAAGATATTACAATAAAAACTTTTTACAAACAATATAATATCCGATGCAATAACCGATTGAACATGTCAGCTTAATGCATTTGTAACAATAATAAATCATCTCCATAGTGTGCCATACTGATCTAGAAAAGATAAACCTGCCGGTGTAACCCTAGGTAACCCTGGACCTATTTGTCGGTAAAAGAAAATATGCAAATATGAATATACCAATGATTAATTCTTCAAAACAAAATGTCCACATGATGTCTTCAACATTACCAAGTGTCTTCCATATCATTCCAAGTGTCAATGAACATTATATCCTGTCAGTGAACCATATACCAACAACTGTGTAATAGTTACTTGCTTGTTGGTGAATGTTGCTGGATCTCCAAAGTGCTAGTGTTTCAGTAGGTGTTGACATCAATCACAAAACCATACCAAAATACCAACAGTTTGATCCATGCTATGTTGGTACAATTCAATGTTGTAGCAATGTATTTAGCTTCTATTGTTGACTGTGAAACACATTCTTGTTTCTTGCTAAGCCAACTCACTAGTCTTTCTCCTAAAAAGAAAGCTCCTCCACTTGTGCTTTTTCTGTCATCAATGTTCCCTGCCCAACCAGCATCAGTATACACTTTTAAATCAAAATCATTTCCTTTCTGATATACTAAGCCATAATCCTTGATGCCTTTCAAGTATCTGAAATTTCTTTTGATTGTTGTCATGTGTGTTTCCTTAGGATCTGCAGAGAATCTTGCAACTATACCTACTGCATGTGCTATCTTTGGCATGCTGTGAACAACATATTGTAGCTTTCCATTCATGGATCGATAAAGTGTCTCATCAATACATGCAGATTCATCATTCTTTGATAATTTACAATTGGTAGTCATAGGAGTACATACTGGTTTTGAATCCTCCATTCCAAATTTCTTCAAGATTTCCTTTATGTACTTGGATTGAGTAATGAAAATCTCATTTTTCATTTGCAGTATCTGTAAACCTATAAAATACTTTATCTCACTGATTAATGACATCTCAAATTCTTTGCTCATTTCATTTCCAAAGTTCTTGCATAAAGATTCATTTCCACAAAATATAATATCATCAACAAATATGGCTGAGATCAGTATTTCATTTTCATCATTCTTCATGTAAATATTGATGTTCTCACTTGTCCTTATAAAACCAATCTTAATCAAATAAGAGTGCAATCTTTCATACCATGCTCTAGGTGCTTGTTTCAGACCATATAATGCTTTGTTCAATTTACATACCTGATCTTTATTATTGTCTTAAACAAATCCTTCAGGTTGTTCAATAAAAACTTCTTCTTCTAATATTCCATTTAGAAATGCAGATTTGACATCCATTTGATATACCTTGAAGTTTTTGAAAGCAGCATATGCCAACAATATTCTTACTCCTTCAAGTCTAGCCACAGGTGCAAAAGTTTCACCATAATCAATTCCTTCTTCTTGAGCATAACCTTTGCATAATAGTCTTGCTTTATTTTGAATAAACTCACCTTTTTCATTTAGCTTGTTTCTAAAAATCCACTTTGTACGGATTACATTTTTGTCCTTCGATCTTGGGATTAGTGTCCATGTGTCATTCTTCTTGATTTGATCAATCTCTTATGTCATAGCATTTACCCAATCTTCACTGTTAAATGCCTCTTTCACTATTCTCAGTTCAAATTCAGATATCAGACATGTGTTATGTCTCAGTTTGTTCCTTGTCATCACTAGATCATCCTTATCTCCTGTAATCTGACTTGGTGCATGATGTCTTCTGACATACTTAGCTAATACAGGCTTGGTAGGCTCTATATGATCTTCTTCATCACTCAGTAACTGGATATTCTCTTCAACAGTTTTCTCGGTAGGACTTCTCGGTTGAACATAGAAAAATTCATCATAGTCTTCTGGTTCCTTGGAATTTCCTTCATCATTTCTTTCTGCAAATTCATCAATTTTCACATTTGCACTTTCTACTATTTTGTTAGATGATTTGATCAGACATTTAAATGCTTTGCTTCTAGAAGAATAACCTAGAAATGTTCCTTCTTCACTTTTTTGATCAAACTTGTCATTTCTATCATCTTTGTGTACATAGCATCTACTTCCAAAGATTTTAAAATAACTTACGTTAGGTTTCTTGTCACACCAGATTTCATATGGTGTCTTCAAAGTACCTTTCTTCAGTTGTACTCATTCCAGGGTGTAAACTGTTGTGCTTATTGCTTCTCTCCAAAATGTTTGTGGCACCTTCTTTTCAATCATCATGGTTCTGGCACAATCCACAATAGATCTGTTTCTTCTCTTAGCTATTCCATTTTGTTGTGAAGTTCTCAATGTAGAGACTTGTCTTTTAATACCATGATCATTGTAGAATAAGTTGAACTCATCAGATGTGAACTCTCCTCCTCTATCTGATCTAAGACATTTTAGTTGTCTTCCTGTTTCATTTTCAACTCTTGCCTTGTACCATTTAAACATTTGAAAAGCTTCTGATTTTTCTTTTAAAAACATTACCGACATCATCCTTGAATAGTCATCCACAAATAATATGAAATATTTATCACCATAATAACTCTGAACTTTCATAGGACCACAAAGATCAGTGTGCACAAGATCTAAAATTCCCTTAGAAGTGTAAGACTTACTTGTAAATCTTGATCTTGTCATCTTACCCATCTGGCATCCTCAACACATAGCATTCTCAAGTTTTTCAAGACTCGGTAGACCTCTTACTCAATGCTTCTTCCTTATTTTGATCAGATTATCAAAATTTACATGACAAAACCTTTTATGTCATAACCAGGCATCATCTATCTTTGCATACAGACACTTGTTTCAAGTTGAGTCAAGGTGAAATGTATTACCTTTTGTTTGTGTCCCAGTAGCAGCTAACTTTCCATGCTTGTCATGAACTTTGACATTTCCTTTATGAAATTCTATTCGGTGACCTGTATTGTTTAGTTGTGCAACACTCAACAACTTGTATTTCAAACCTTCAGCCCAATAAACATCATTGCATCTTGCATTGTCAAGAAGTGTTATAGATCCTTTACCTCTTATTGGACATGGTGCATCATTACCAAATCTTACATAGCCTCCATCATAATCTTCTAACATAACAAACTTGTGTTTATCACCTGTCATATGATGTGAGAATCCACTATCTATGATCCAAGAATCATTAGTATTTATGTGAGATATTAGGCCTTTTTCTTCATACCTTTCTTCATCTGATCCATCTTTGATAGACACATAAACTACTTCATCTGTATCAGTTTCATCTGATTTATCATCGTTGGATTCCTCATCGGCTATTAAGCATGTCTTTCTATCTCTTCTTCTGAAGTCTCAGTGTCCTCTGTAATGATTATCCTTCTGTTTGTCATCTCGGTAATCTCTCTTTTTAGTAGAATCTTTGTCAGGACAGTTAGAAGCCATATGTCCTATTTTATCATAATTGAAACATCTCAAAGGTAGTTTTCCTTTATACTTACCTTTGCCTCTCGGTAACCTTCTAGCTAATAATGCTTCAAACTCTTCCTGCTTTCTAATTTCCTCATACAGTTTGTGTACTTCTTCCATGTTCTTATGAAATCTTTCACTTGCTCCACTATGATCTCCTTCAGAGTACTTATACTTTCTTTCATTGTAATCATTAGATTCATCAAGATGAAAAGAACTAAATGTAGATTCAACTTTATTTACCGAAGATCCACTGTTATCAAAGTTACTTAACTCAAATGCATGTAGCTTACCAATAGTAGCATCTAAAGAAACTGGCATATTAGGTACAGACCTCAATTCATTGATTGCAGAGACTTGGATTGCATAAGTTGGAAGAAGGGTTCCTAACAACTTACTTGTTATATCCTTGTCTGCAATAGTTCCACCTGCTCCTTTGATTTGATTGACAATCTCCTTTAGTCTTGTACTGTACTGGGTTATGTTCTCACCTTCATTCATCCTCATAGATTCAATTTGTCCTCTTAGACTATCTACTTTTTCTCTTTGAACATGTTCATCACCACCATATATAGATATGAGCTTGTCCCACATTGCCTTTGCATCATTGCAGCCTTCTAGATCATTAAACATTGAGTCAGTCAATGTAGATGTTATTTCAATCATTGCTTGGATATGTTCTTGCTTTACCTTTATTTCTTCCATAGTTAATGGACAGGTGCTCAGTGTGATGAAATCATTCTCCAGATAATATACAGCATATTCTCCAACTCTTGATAGGTGCAGCTTCATCCTTTTCTGCAATGTAGAGAAACTTGACTTGTTCATCTTCAGTGCATCCCTCTTATACATCTTTGGATCTTTGCTTCAAGTACCTTTAAACTTTTCTTCTGGAGTCCAATGCTCTGATACCAATTGATAGTTCTGATACTTAATGTAAGTACAGATCCAATAGCCAACAAGATGAGAGGGGGGGGTAATCATACAAACTTAATCTTCGATAAAAACATCAGATTCAACCTTGGTAACATATACTTGAGTAATATAACCAAAACTACTAAACATGCAAACTCAAAAGCATATAAACATCATAAACCTCATAACACTAGATTTAACGTGGAAACCCAAATAGGGAAAAACCACTGTGGGATTTCGGCCCCACTAAGAAATATACTCTTCTAGAGTATGCTCTATTAAAAGAAAATCATGTTAAAGATTACAAACACATTGCTAGATGTGACCCGGTTAAGGGATTTCTTTCAGATCTATTAGGATCTTCACCTTGTTAGAAGTGACCTTGTTAAAGGATTTCAAACATTCAATCAGAATGTCACCTTGCTAGAGGGTTTTACAAATAAGACTATTAAGGCCACTCAATTAAGAGATTTTCTATCACTTTCACAAAATAATAGTAATAAAAATCTACCTGCAACTTCACATCTAAAATGCTAAAGCAGATTCTTATTTGCTCAATACAATCTAGACATAGAGCTAATCTTGTCCATCTGTTGGGTTTCTATACTTTGTTATTCAAACAGGTCTTCAAGCTTCTGTGCTCGGTAATCACTATGTAGCATCCATGTGCATACATTTGCCTGCATACATTGTTTATCAACAGCTCCCTATTTATAAACAATTCGCCAACCACTTAATCTCCTTGATCACATTTCCTATGATCAATCATAGCCATCAGATCTTCAATCTTGTCCAGGTTCAATGTATCCTTCAATCTGAAAAATGTTTTACCCCACCTAGGAACTTGCATACATTTCTTGGAACTTGTGCTAGGGTAATGCGGTTCAATCTGCATTATAGATCTTCATGCCGATTTTCCTTTGCCATAGATTCTTTAACAAACTTCATACATGACATACCAATCATTTAATTAGTTCCAACTTATTAGCTTCCTTCATTAAATAATGCATGTAACCATTTAATGTATTATGTTATAGCTCGGTTACAATTCGATAACAACTCGATAACAACTTAACTTCACTTGGTAGACATTCCGCCTTCATTAACCGATAGCAATAACCTTAGGGTTTACTGACTAGGTTCCTTAGGGTTTACCGACTAGGTTCTTTACTCGGTAACATAGTATAGTATTAACCTTAAAATTTACTACATATGTATGATGTTAAAACAATCTAAACATCATGATCTCATCATTGTTTGACTCGGTAATAGTTGCCCATTGAATACCTTATTCATCCCCTTATTCACCATATTCTTTCTGTGTCTTTTACCGACATGTTTATACTCATCAAATCATACTTGTCAAGATATGGCAACATCATACTGAATTAGAAAATCAATTTCTTGACATCAATGACAAAATAATAATATTAAGACAGTAAATCATCCTTAATCAGTTATATCCATAATCATCAATATCCTTATTGAAATGCCAACAATCTCCCATTGTCTGTTATAATGCCAAATGCCAATAGTTTATTTGGTTAGAGAGACCTTACAAAATCACCAAGGAAGTCATCAAGGCAATCACTGGTTTACCATCGGTTAGGTAACATCCAGATAAGAAAGTTTCAAATAATTTTGTGAAGAAAATCACTGGCGTGACATCTAGTAGGGGATCTATGAGACTAAGCACTATTACTAACATAGACATTAGATTCGGTAGCATGATCATTAGGTATAAGGTAACTCAATCAAACTAACTGAATTCTATTTCCAGTTCCTGCATTCTTGTTGCATACAAAATGATGAGAGAAAATGTGAAATTGGATCTATGCGGTTGGATGTTAGATGAGTTGTTAATAAACCTAGGAAATATTAAGGGAGAAAAGAAGGGAACCTTCCAGTATGGAAACTTAATAGTCTTCTTAATGTTATTTTTCATGAATGATACACCCAGTTCTAGTAAAAGAAAATGGGCATTTGACATCCCGGTAGGGAGAAAATTGAAACAGTCAATTGTTGCTTTAGGAAGTTAGAGAGATGATAAGGTATGGGGATATTTCAAAGCATTCTAGAAATCTATGAAGTCTAGGCTAAGGGTTCCTAAGAATATTGTAGAAATATATTCATCTGACATATGCTTCATGGTGAAGAAGGATGAAACACTTATGGAAGTGGTTAAGCCCTGAAATATTTGGATTGAGGAAATAGGATATGAACTGAATGCACATTTCATTAATTCTTATGTAAAAATGTTGATTGATGCACCTATTGATAAGGCAGAGAAGCCCTGTGGTACTGCACAATAGAAAACACATAAGGTTGAAAGAGAGTTCAACCAGAAGAAGAGAGAGAAGCAGGAAGGAAAGGCTAGCAAATTTATTGAGAAGGTCTCATATGACATCAAAGAATTAATTGATATTGTCCCGAAGAAAGGTGAGAAGAGGAAGAATCCAAAAGTACACATTGAGCCTATTACAAAAGAGTCTGAATCTAAGGATGACACACCATTGGCATTCAAGAGGGTTGTAAGAAAAAAATAGAGGAAACAAAGCTAGAAGCTAAAAAGCAATCGATTAAGAAGGTTACATTCAAAATACCAGCACAGAAGCAAGCACCAAAAGTAACCACTTCAGGTGCACCTGGTACTGCAAAGAGGAAGAAGAGGAATGACACTAATACATCTATTTTATCTGGTAATGTTCCACCTAAAACTTGTGTACAATTAGTAGATGAAATCACTAAATATGGCATGTTAAAGAATGTATAGTTTTACTATGACCATTTAGAGGATGATGAACAAAGAGAGGTAGAGGAAGCAATCTTATTATACTAAAAATTGAATACCGACAAAATTATACAATATGTTAGATGCTAGGATACTGTCTACAATGCAAGAAGATAAGCATATCAAAATTTAAGAGTTATTATATGTTTGTGTTACTATTGCTCTAGAGGAAATGGAAAGGACACTTGAGGTGGCAAATAGAAATTTTTTTAATAGAAAACATAGAATAACTAGTCTGATGCTAGGAAGGGTAAATGAAATAATAAAGGAGACTCAAAAAGCATGGGTTAAGTTCTTTGGAGAGAACAGAGGTTTCTTTACTTCACCAGAATCAAAGACAGACACTATAGACACCTTGGTTGAAGGAAAAGGAAAGGGGATTATGGGTACTTCACCCTCAATTTTGAAAAACATTAAGATAGTGGAAATCCAGCCCTTGGTAGATACAAATGTACAGACAAATATTGAGATACTGGTTAATACAGAGAGTGAAAAAGTTAATGATGTACAGGATACTAATTTTGAGGATAACAGTCCTCTGAATACAAATGTACAAGTTGAGGTTACAGTTCCTATAGAGGAACTGATAGTTACAAAGACTGCACCAAGTGGAAAAGCCACCGGTGCAAGTGAGGAAGTTATAAAGGATAAATCATCTAAGGAGAAGAAAGGGGAAACAGACAAAGAATCAGTAGTTGGTCCATCATTGTTGTCAATTGACACCTCGCAGGTTGAAAAGAAAAAAATAACAGAAATGAGTCCTATTGAATTCATGATGATGGCAGCACAAAAACTAATGAAGGAGGGATCTACATACAAAGGGATTACTGATCAATCAATCGCTGTTTTACACAAACTAGTCCTGGAGTGCAAGATTGACAATGAAGCAAGCCCATCCGAAAATCTTAAGACAATTACTGAGCATATTTCAAAGGATTTTCAATCCTTACAATAGATTTCAAACCGGCAAGCATTGGAGAGGTTCACTCAAGCTAAGAGAGTTGCATTTGATCAAGTGATTGAATCTAAAAAGAAGATGATTGATGAAAAGCTGAAAATGATAGAAAATTCTTTGAAGCAGTGTACAAATATTTATAAGGTATGTTGTAACACTGATATACTTACAGTTAATGTGGATAAGAAGATAAAAGAATTTCAGGAGAAAATTGCAAATATAGCTAATTCTTTTGATGGATTGACTTCATTGACTACATCCATTGATGGTCAGATTTTGATTTTGGAAAACCAAATTTCTATTCTTAAGGAAAGAGACTAAATTATAAGAAGGGCCAGAAATTTGAGACACTTGGTGAGTCCCCAGCTAGATTCACTTAGTGTACATAAGAAAGAATGTATGGATATGGTGGGAAAGCCCACACCGATAGAGGTAAATGAGAAAGAATCAATTGCACATATATTAAGTGGACATGTATCTATTTCTGGCACTTTCAAAACTGGTTAGGGTACCTATCTTGAGCTATTGGAGAAGGCTTATCTAGAAATTTTGAAATTTGTTAAGCTCCGGTAAGATATTTTTGGGATATTCATTCTATAGTTTTTTGGATCTTTGACATTCTTTTTAGAATTTTTGATGGCATTGGTGTCAAAGGGGGAATGATATAGATGTGAAAAAGAATAGAAGGAGTTGTATACATTAGGGGAAGTTAGGGAGATATAGAGATTTGGAGTATTTTGCATTGATGAATATTCAGCTCAGGGGGAGCAGGCAGGATGGAACCGACAGATGGAACCTTGACCATTTTTCACATGAGTGTTTGATAGTTCTAATACTTAATATAAGTATAGATCCAATAGCCAACAAGATGAGAGGGGGGGGGCGATGAATCATACAAACTTAATCATCCATAAAAACATCAGATTCAACCTCGGTAACATATATATTAGTCATATAACCAAAACTGTCAAACATGCAAACTCAAAAGCATATGAACATTATAAACCTCATAACACCAAATTTAACATGGAAACCCAAATAGGGAAAAACCACTGTGGTATTTCAAACCCACTAAGAAATATACTCTTCTAGAGTATGCTCGGTTAAAAGAAAATCATGTTAAAGATTACAAACACATTGCTAGATGTGACCCGGTTAAGGGATTTCCCTCAGATCTGTTAGGATCTTCACTTTGTTAGAAGTGACATTGTCAAAGGATTTCAAACACTCAATTAGAATGTCACCTTGCTAGAGGATTTACATATAAGACTATTAAGTCCACTCGGTTAAGAGATTTTCTGTCACTTACACAAAATAACAGTAATAAAAATCTATCTGCAACTTCACATCTAAAATGCTAAAGCAGATTCCTATTTGTTCAATACAATTTAGACATAGAACTAATCTTGTCTATCTGTTGGGCTTCTATACTCTATTATTCTAATAGGTCTTCAAGCTTTTGTGCTTGGTAATCACTATGGAGCATCCCTGTGCATACACTTGCCCGCATACATTGTTTATCAACAGTTTCCTATTTATAAACAATTAGGTAACCACCTAATCTCCTTGATCATATTTCCCATGATCAATCATAGCCATCAAATCTTCAATCTTGTCCAGGTTCAATGCATCTTTCAATCTGAGAACATTTTACCCCACCTTGGAACTTGCATAATAGTCTTGGAACTTGTGCTAGGGTATTACGGTTCAATCTAAGCTGTAGATCTTCATGCCGACTTTCCATTGCCTTAGATTCGTTAACAAACTTCTTCCACAGCTTACCAATCATTGATCCACTCCAACTCATCAGCTTCTTTCATTAATTACCGCATGTAAACATTTAATGCATTTTGTTATAGCTTGGTTACAACTCGGTAATAGCTCAGTGAATACTAAACTTCACTCGGTAGGCATTCCGCCTTCATTAACCGATAGCGATAACCTTAGGGTTTACTGACTAGGTTCCTTAGGGTTTACCACCTAGGTTCCTTAAGGTTTACCGACTAGGTTCTTTGCTTGATAACATAGTATAGTATTAACCTTTACATTTTACAACATATGTATGATGTTAAAACAATCTAAAACATCATGATCTCATCATTGTCTGACTCGATAGTAGTTGCCCATTGAATACCTTATTCATCCCTTTATTCATCATATTCTTTCCTGTGTCTTTTACCGACTTCTTTATAATCTTCATATCATACTTCTCAAGATATGGAAACATCATACTGAATTAGAAAATCAATTTCTTGACATCAATGACAAAATAATAATATCAAGATAGTAAAACATCTTTAATCAATTATATCCATAATCATCAACAACCTTTTCAATATCCTTATTGAAATGCCAACAATCTTTCATTGTCTATTATAATGCAATATTGCCAACAATCTCCCCCTTTGGCATTGATGGAAAAACCAATTGATTTGACCTTAATAGATTCGGATTGCTATGATTCTGAAATGCTGAAATGCTCTCCCCCATACAATAGACTTCTCCCATTTTCTCAGTCTTCTTTCCAATCTGTAGTCTGCTCAGTTTTCTCTTAGTCTTCTCCTGATAGGTCTTCTCCCCCTTCATAGGTATTCTCCCCCTTTGACAACAATGCCAAAAAGAAAAGAACTAAAACATAATTTGTTTCTGTAAGAAGTTATTCCTGCTATTTTGTATCAACTGAGTCTCGGTCAGAGCATTTGTCTTCAATTCCTATTCCCTGTAATATTCTTTGTAGTATTTCCAATATTAATTCTTTTACACTTTTAGAAAACATCCTAAAGTGTATAACTCCAGCATCAACTCCCAAAAGATATTCAATAGAGTCATCAGATTGATGCTTTCACCGAACTCAGTCAGTGAGTAGAAGATAGGGGTAGGACCCCTAATTTACTTCTGAGATATTCAAAAGTGTCCTTTGGTAGTGGCTTGGTGAAGATATCTGCTATTTGCTCCTTTGTGCTAACATATTCCAACACCACTTTCTTCTCTTGAGCTTCTTCTCTAAGATAATGATATTTGATAGATATGTGCTTTGTCTTAGAGTGCATAACAGGATTTTTTGAAATATTAATGGCACTAGTATTGTCACAGAATATAGTTACTAGCTCAGCAACTTTCTCATTTATACCTTCCAACAGTTGTTTGATCCATGCAATGTTGGTACAATTCAATGCTGCAGCAACGTATTCAGCTTTTGTTGTTGACTGTGAAACACATCCTTGTTTCTTGCTAAGCCAACTCACTAGTTTTTCTCCTAAAAAGAAAGCTCCACCACTTGTACTTTTTCTGTCATCGATGTTGCCTGCCCAATCAGCATCAATATAAACTTTTAAATCAAAATCATTTCCTTTCTGATATACTAAGCCATAATCCTTTGTGCCTTTCATGTATCTAAAAATTCTTTTGATCGTTGTCATGTATGTTTCCTTAGGATCTACAGAGAATCTTGCAACTATACCTACTGCATGTGCTATGTCTGGTCTACTATGAACAACATATTGTAGCTTTCCAATCATGGATCGGTAGAGTGTCTCATCAACAGATGCAGATTCATCATTCTTTGATAATTTACAGTTGGTAGTCATAGGAGTACTTACTGGTTTTGAATCATCCATTCCAAATTTCTTCAAGATTTCCTTTATGTATTTGGATTGAGTAATGAAAATCTCATTTTTCATTTGCAGTATCTGTAAACCTATAAAATACTTTATCTCACCGATTAATGACATCTCAAATTCTTTGCTCATTTCATTTCCAAAGTTCTTGCATAAAGAGTCATTTCCACAAAATATAATATCATCAACAAATATGGCTGAGATCAGTATTCCATTTTCATCATTCTTCATGTACATGTTGTTATTCTCACTTGTCCTTATAAAACCAATCTTAATCAAATAAGAGTGCAATCTTTCATACCATGCTCTTGGTGCTTGTTTCAAACCATATAAAGCTTTGTTCAATTTACATACCTAATCTTTATTATTGTCTTCAACAAATCCTTCAGGTTGTTCAATGAAAACTTCTTCTTCTAATATTCCATTCAGAAATGCAGATTTGACATCCATTTGATATATCTTGAAGTTCTTGAAAGCAGCATAGGCCAACAATGTTCTTACTCCTTCAAGTCTAGCAACAGGTGCAAAATTTTCACCATAATCAATTCCTTCTTCTTATGCATAACCTTTGCAAACTAATCTTGCTTTGTTTCGAATGACCTCCCTTTTTTCATTTAGTTTGTTTCTGAAAATCCACTTTGTACCGATTACATTTTTGTCCTTCAGTCTTGGGATTAGTGTCCATGTGTCATTCTTCTTGATTTGATCAATCTCTTCTGTCATAGCATTTACCCAATCTTCACTATTAAATGCCTCTTTTACTATTCTCAGTTCAAATTCAAATATCAAACTTGTGTTCTGTCTCAGTTTGTTCCTTGTCATCACTGGATCATCCTTATCTCCTATAATATGACTTGGTGCATGATGTCTTCTTACATACTTAGCTAATACAGGCTCAGTAGGCTCTGTATGATCTTCTTTATCACTCGGTAACTGGATATTTTCTTCAACAGTTTTCTCGGTAGGACTTCTTGGTTGTACATAGACAAATTCATCATAGTCTTCTGGGTCTTTGGAATTTCCTTCATCATTTCTTTCTTTCTTCAATTGAACTTGGTTCAAGGTGTAAATAGTTGTGCTTATTGCTTCTCTCCAAAATGTTTGTGGCACCTTCTTCTCAATCATCAGTGTTCTGGCACAATCCACAATAGATCTATTTCTTCTTTCAACTATTCCATTTTGATGTGGAGTTCTTGGTGCAGAGACTTGTCTTTTAATACCATGATCATTGTAGAATAAGTTGAATTCATCAGATGTGAACTCTCCTCCTCTATCTGATCTAAGACATTTCAATTGTCTTCCTGTTTTATTTTCAACTCTTGCCTTGTACCATTTAAACATTTGAAAAGCTTCCAATTTTTCTTTTAAAAACATTACTGACATCATCCTTGAATAGTCATCCACAAATAATATGAAATATTTATCACTATAATAACTTTGAACTTTCATAGGACCACAAAGATTAGTGTGAACTAGCTCTAAAATTCCTTTAGAAGTGTAAGACTTACTGGTAAAGCTTGATCTTGTCATCTTACCCATCTGGCATCCTCGGCACATAGCATTCTCAAGTTTTTCAAGACTCGGTAGACCTCTTACTCTGTGCTTCTTACTTATCTTGATCAGGTTATCAAAATTTACATGACAAAACCTCTTATGCCATAGTCAGGTATCATCAATCTTTGCATGCAAACACTTATTCCGATTTGAGTCAAGGTGAAATGTATTACCTTTTGTTTGTGTCCCGGTAGCAGCTAACTTTCCATTCTTGTCATGAACTTTGGCAATTCCTTTCTAAAATTCTATTCTGTAACTTGTGTTGTTTAGCTGTGCTACACTCAACAAATTGTATTTCAAACCTTCAACCTAATAAACATCATTGCATCTTGCATTATCAAGAAGTGTTATAGATCCTTTACCTCTTACTGGGCATGGTGCATCATTACCAAATCTAACATAGCCTCCATCATAATCTTCTAACATAACAAACTTGTGTTTATCTCCTATCATAAGATGTGAGCACCCACTATCTATAATCCAAGAATCATTAGTGTTTATGTGAGATATTAGGGATTTTTCTTCATACCTTTCTTCATCTGATCCATCCTTGATAGCCACATAAACAACTTCCTCTGTATCAGTCTCATCTAATTTATCATTGTTAGATTCCTCATCAGCTATTAAGCATGTCTTTCTATCTCTTCTTCTGAAGTCTCGGTGTCCTTTGTAATGGTTATCTTTCTGTCTGTCATCTCGGTAATCTCTCTTTTCAGTAAAATCTTTGTCGGGATAGTTAGAAGCCATATGTCCAATCTTATCACAATTGAAACATCTCAAAGGTAGTTTTCCTTTATACCTACCTTTGCCTCTCGATAACCTTTTGGCTAATAGTGTTTCAAACTCTTCTTGCTTTCTGATTTCTTCATACAGTTTGTGTACTTCTTCCATGTTCTTCCAAAATCTTTCATTGCTCCACTATGATCTCCTTCAGAGTACTTATACTTTCTTTCATTGTAATCATTAGATTCATCAAGATGAAAAGAACTAAATGTAGATTCAACTTTATTTACCGAAGATCCACTGCTATCAAAATTACTTAACTCAAATACATGTAGCTTACCAATAGTAGCATCCAAAGAAACTGGCATATTAGGTACATACCTCATTTCATTGATTGTTGAGACTCAGATTGCATAAGTTGGTAGAAGGGTTCTTAACAACTTACTTATTATATCCTTTTCTTCAATAGTTCCACCTGCTCCTTTGATTTGATTGACAATCTCCTTTAGTCTTATACTATACTGAGTTATGTTCTCACCTTCATTCATCCTCATAGATTCAAGTTGTCCTCTTAAACTGTCTACTTTTCCTCTTTGAACTTGTTCATCTCCTCCATATACTGATATGAGCTTATTCCACATTGCCTTTGCATCATTGCAGCCTTCTAGATCATTAAACTCTGAATCGGTCAATGAAGATGTTATTTCAATCATTGCTTGAATATGTTCTTGCTTTGCCTTTATCTCTTCCATAGTTAATGGATAGGTGCTCAGTGTGACAAAATCATTCTCCAGATAGTATACAGCATATTCTCCAACTCCTGATAGATGTAGCTTCATCCTTTTCTGCCATGTAGAGAAACTTGACTTGTTTAGCTTCAGTGTGTTGGTTAACGGATTGGATTTTCTCAAAATTTACAAATAAATACTCCTGTTGCCCAAATAGAAAACCAATGATAACTAGCAGTTGGGTAAATAATTATTGTTTTTACCCTCTGCATTAAGGTATAGCTCCCTATATAATATTCAATGAATTTTGAATAATTTTTTTTTTTTTTATAATGTGATTCACTTTTAACCAGAAAGTAAACAAAAGGCTTCAACATTCACTAGTCAACACAATATGAATGCTTAATGATGGATAATGAAATTCATAATAAGACATTTGATCTCAAATGGAAATTAACTCTCATGATGATAAAAGAATGTTTGAACACTGATTGACACTCACTCATGTCTCACAAGACAAGGGGAATCAGAAAATTCAAAATCTTACAGCTAGTTTCATTTACCAAATTGATTCGCAGACTTCAAATGAAAAATTAGAGAAAAGAAATTGATACATGAACACATAATCATTCCAACAAAAATTTCACGTATTCAAAACACACAAGTTTCTCAAGTTGTATCATATATTTCATTCCACACAAAGATGGGTATTCCACTGAAATTACAAGTGAGATTAGTCTGGTCCTCCAAATTTTACACCAAAAATTCTATATCGCGCAAAAACATCCTTACAAATATACATAGCCACCAGGCTTAATTGTCTTTTTTTAAACAAAATGCAAATATGAAATTCAAGAGACAACCGTCTATAACTGAAATTAACTAAACGGCTACAAGTCGTAAATGGAGCCATAACTAAAAGAACAAAAAATGGTCTAAATTGTCTCTGAAGTGTGCATGGTGCCACGTATATTTCGCCACTCCATATGAGCCGTGGAGAAGTTATGAACTACTTGATAACGTGGGAGCCCAATGTACAGGATGCGTTGCTTCCAAACTTCTTTATCCATACCCACTTGCGTGACTTTAGTTTTATGCACCTCTAAGTGATCCGAACAGACAACCAACATGGATTCAATGCGAGCTACTCTGGTGAAGTCATCTCGAGTGAAAGATTTTGATTCTTTAATATAATTTATTTTCCCTTTGAAATTTTGCACCATATCTACTACCTGTTTAATGGTCTGTCCATCATCCTTCAAAAGTTGTACATCGATGCACTTCAAGTCTTTTTGCATCACGGCAATGAGTTCTTTCAATTCTTTTAGCAACTTAATGGACTCTTCATGACCTTATTTTATGATTGAATTTCTCCATTTAATGTTTTCCTTGGCCACATGCAGTACCTTGTCATCCAAATCATTTACTACCTTTTTTGTAAGGAAGTTCATGACACCATACTTCTGTACATCTCTCATTTGAACTAGTACTGCAGCCCATTTTTTCCTTTCTTTTTCCCATGTCGAAACTTCTATTTCTAGCTATTGGGTTACAGTCACAGCATCCTCATACACCTTTACCAGATTAGCAATATACTCTATTCCTTGCTGAATTATGAACTCAAGCCACTCTTCAAAGGTTTCTGCCAGCACATGATTTCTCTGAACCTTATCCAACAAATTTTGGTTCAAGGGAGATTTAGGATCAAAATTCTGAGGAACCTGTGACAGGGGTTGTGGGCTGGGATGATGAATGGCATTAATATACTCCACCATCTTCTTCATAGTCTATTTCAACTCTCATTTGTCTTTTTCATCCTTCCATGTTCTGGATAACATTCGTTAAGCAGAGGACTCTAGGTGTTTTGCATCAGCAGCCCTTGAAGCAGTTCCTAAATCAAGCTTTTCAACAACAAAATCCTGCTCCATTGCATTTTTTGGATCTTTGCCTGAAATAGGCCTAGCCACTTCAGCTACCGAGTGCCCTGTATTCTCATCCACCTCCAGCATAGCTTCTGCTCTTAGCTTTTTAGACTTAGGTGTTTTTCCGAGGCATTTGCTCACCATATCTTCCATGGGTACGCTGATAGGGACTACGTTGTGTTTCTTACTTATTGATGCTCCTAACCACCTTGAAACATTTGAGGATATCTTAGCTGGCGGCATTTGACATTCGAATGAATCCATGGTAGCCAAAGTAGTTACTTGATTGGGGCTTTCCCCGGGCTGCTCCTTTTCTTTACCTGGATCTTGAGCTACAGGAATGTCTGTTTCTGGTTCACCCATAATCACTTGCACCTCCTCAGTATCAAGAACTATGACGATTTCTTTTCCTGTGATGTCTGCAACTTTCCTTTTACTTCTAGAACGGGTGACTCAAACTGTTGAGGGGCCAAATAGTGGTTATTTAAGTCTTGTGGTTTGAACCTTTTCACTTTGAGTACCAGTGACACCTACAATATCAACAACAATGTTAGAAGAAGAAATTGGTACAGCAGCATGAGATTGCTCAACTGATTTCCCAACTGAGCCGGTAGTAAATTTTATTCCAGGCCTACGATCTCTTAACTATTTCTCCATTCTCCTTATTACATTAAAGGTTCTTGACTGAATATTTTCTTCTTCTTTCCTATCCCAATCAATTTCAGGAATAGGTTGCACATGAACTCTTTTATTGAACTCCGGGTCCAATACATCTTCATCTTCTGCTTCTTGTATTCTTGTAATGTTCATGGGCAATTTCAAAGTAATTATTTGTTGTAAAGTGAACCTCGACCATAATCTTCTTCGAACTTCAAATTCATCACAGCAATCCTCCCAATAGTCTTCTAGCTGGGGCATATGTGAAAAGTTCACATCAACATTCAGGTGCTTCACCGCATATTCTTTGTTGTCGAACCCCTGTCGAGCAACATATGGCAGCAAATTCATCTTCTTGAGTTCCAATTCTAAGTTCAATGCATTAGAAATAGTTTGGCAACTATAATGTTCGAGTTCAAATGGGAAAATTGCTTCAGATTCACTTTTCATCCCAAATCTCTTATCCACATGAGCTAGCTGTACACTAACCTCTAAAAGTACATAACTATCGAGAGCATATCTGGGTAATCTGAAAGGTTCATCTTCAAAGCCTCCAATTCTGATATAAGTGAATCTAGGAAATTGAATGAAACAACTCCCATATGTGGTGACCAACTTTAATGCCTCAGGTGACATCCTATTATTCAAATTTCCTTGTAGTTCAAAAGTTAATCTTCCCGCAAAGACATCATTCCATCTCAAGAAATTTTTTGTGTATCTCTGTATTTGCAAATGTGGATAGCACTCATAGACCTTCATTCCATTAACCCAAGGTTCTTGATGTAATCCTGGCCATTCTCTGATACAAGCTAAAATATAGAACAAGTATGAAGTCATGTGAAAATTAGTTGTTCCAACGAAATTACTCAACCCTTCATGCAATCTCTCAGCAATTACTTGCGCCTAGTCTAGGTATTTTTCACCAACTAATAATACCTGAATGTAAAAATACATCCAGTCCTCCCAATAGAAGGCATGTGAATTTCCCTTAAGCCTGTTCAAAAGGATCATGATATCCCTAACTTATATGATGCAATGCTCTCTTGTTAAGGGTTTGGGCAACCTAGAACCTCCCTTTTGTATTTTAAGGAGCCAGTTCCTAGCTATGATGCTCCGATAAACACTTCTCTTCTCAAAGAAAAATGCGTATGAGGTTCCTATGGACCAATCTTCATATGGCTCTTTGTGAGGAATTCCAATTGTAGCCATTACAGTTTCTCTGTCAATCCGCACTAGCATGTCTCATCCTAAATGAAGGTTGTATCATCTAGCTCTAGAAGGGTACTAACCAAGCATGATGTTCGACCCAATTTGGGCAAAATCGGTCTCATTCTTGCTTTAAATTGTGTCAATCATGCAGCATTCAACTCCGAAGCAAAGAATTACAATTTCCAATTTTCAGAACTAAACAGAGCAGGGGAAAATAAGCAATTGAACTCACCTGTCTTCAACATCAAACTGTGAAACCCTCGAAAGAACTGAGCTAAATTACCTTCTGCATCTCCACTCTTCGCCAATGGCAACAATAATTACCTTACCTGAGACGCCCCATATTTAAAGACGGAAAAGACTGAAATGAACCAACACATGCTTTGGCTTAGCTCATTCATCCGTGGAAAGTCACTTGTGATTTGATATAATTCTGACATGCTTATTAATTAGAAATCAACTCCACACAGTCGACATGCCTTCTCATGATTGTTTCCATAATTGCAATTTGAAAACACGAAAACCAAGGAAAATTCTATTTTGCTTGCACTGTCTTTTCTTCCAAGACATCATCGGGCTGACTTGAAAAGACCGCTTTGAACCTTGAACTCATTTTAAAAGAAGTTCATTGGTTCAAAGTTCAATGACAACAAGTCACATTTGCAAACAAGTAGAAAGAGACAAAAGGAACGTTCAAAAACATGGGAATGAACCTTGAACCTTAAACCATTTCGAAAGAAAAGTTCAATGGTTCAAGTTCAAAGCAACCACAAGACTAGTACTAAAAAGATAGCTGCAAAACACAAGACAAAAGACCGATTGAACCTTGAACCTTGAACCAAAAAGGTTCAAAGTTCAAGTTCAATGACTATGCTAATGACAACCTAGAACTTTATGGAACGCATTTCTCTTGAACTCGAATTGTGAACTTTATAAAAGGTTTGACACATGAGTATGAAACTCGTTTAATGAAGACTTAAGTCCTAGAAAATAATTACCCTTTTTTTTTTTTGATAGGCTATAAACGAAAAATAAAAAGGGGGCAACACGGTGCATCCCTCTTATACATCTTTGGATCTTTAACTCAAGTGCCTTTAAACTTTCCTTTTGGAGTCCAAAGCTCTGATACCAATTGATAGTTCTGATACTTAATATAAGTACAGATCCAATAGCCAACAAGATGAGAGGGGGGGGTGAATCATACAAACTTAATCATCCATAAAAACATCAGATTCAACCTCAGTAACATATATATCAGTCATATAACCAAAACTGTCAAACATCCAAACTCAAAAGCATATGAACAATATAAACCTCATAACACCAGATTTAATGTGGAAACCCAAATAGGGAAAAACCACTGTGGAATTTTGAACCCACTAAGAAATATACTCTTCTAGAGTATGCTTAGTTAAAAGTAAATCCTGTTAAAGATTACAAACACATTGTTAGATGTGAGACGGTTAAGGGATTTCCCTCAAATCTGTTAGGATCTTCACTTTGTTAGAAGTGACCTTGTCAAAGGATTTCAAACACTCAATCAGAATGTCACCTTGCTAGAGGATTTATATATAAGACTGTTAAGTCCACTCGATTAAGAGATTTTTTGTCACTTTCACAAAATAACAGTAATAAAAATCTATCTGCAACTTCACATCTAAAATGCTAAAGCAAATTCTTATTTGTTCAATACAATTTAGACATAGAACTAATCTTGTCTATCTGTTGGGCTTCTATACTCTGTTATTCTAGCAGGTCTTCAAGCTTTTGTGCTCGGTAATCACTATGTAGCATCCCTATGCATACACTTGCCTGCATAAATTGTTTATCAACAGTTTCCTATTTATAAACAATTAGGTAACCACTTAATCTCCTTGATCACATTTCCCATGATCAATCATAGCCCTCAGATCTTCAATCTTGTCCAGGTTCAATGCATCTTTTGATCTAAAAACATTTTACCCCACCTTGGAACTTGCATAATAGTCTTGTAACTTGTGCCAGGGTATTGCGGTTCAATCTAAGTTGTAGATCTTCATGCCAACTTTCCATTGCCTTAGATTCATTAACAAACTTCTTCCACGGCTTATCAATCATTGATTTGCTCCAGCTCATCAACTTCTTTCATTAAATACCGCATGTAAACATTTAATGCATTCTATTATAGCTTGGGGAATACTAAACTTCACTCGATAGACATTCCGCCTTCATTAACTGATAGTGATAACCTTAGGGTTTACCGACTAGGTTCTTTGCTTGATAACATAGTATAGTATTAACCTTTACATTTTACAAAATATGTATGATGTTAAAACAATCTAAAACATCATGATCTCATCATTGTTTGACTCGGTAGTAGTTTCCCATTGAATACCTTATTCATCCCTTTATTCATCATATTCTTTCCTGTGTCTTTTACCGACTTCTTTATAATCTTCATATCATACTTCTCAAGATATGGCAACATCATACTGAATTAGAAAATCAATTTCTTGACATCAATGACAAAATAATAATATCAAGATAGTAAAACATCTTTAATCAATTATATCCATAATCACCAACAACCTTTTCAATATCCTTATTGAAATGCCAACAATCTTTCATTGTCTGTTATAATGCAATATTGCCAACAGTGTTGCCATCAATGCCAAAGGGGGAGATTGTTGGCTGACACTCAATTGGTTGGTTTCACTATGTTTTCATTGATGGGAACATGGTATCTTATTCCAGCTTGATGTTTTGGTTTAGTTGTGTACCGGCAGGCACTTCATGGGGACTTCACCAACATTGGCACTGGCACCGACACCGACAAGACAGGAGGATTTCTTTGGTTACCAAAAATGCAGACTGACATGGTTAAGAATATGGTTATCAGTATTGGAGGTTGACATCTCTTGGATCCGGCATTGGAAATTGTTTAATTGTCATTTATGCATTCATGTTGTCTAGCCGACATGTAATTTGATATTGTAATTATCTTTGTAAGCCAATATAAGTCATGATAAGTTCTATAGGGTATATAAGTCAGTTGGATTAAATTATTTTTGATATAAAAAAACAAAGATGGTGATGAATATGTGAATGTGATATAATGTGAAATACATCAGATAGATTATGTATGTGAGGATATTTATGTAAGCGTTATTTTAGTAAAGGGTTTAGGGTTTCAGACTGGAACAAATAGAGCTTAAACCAGAACTGTATTTTGGCATAGAAAATGCTATCTTAGTAGTTCAACACTTCTCTGGAGTGTAGTCTAGATTTATATATAATCAGTGAGGCTCCTTTTGTGATTGAGTAGTGTGCTCTAGGTTGTAAGCCTACCTGCAAGTGCAGACCCCTTACATTTTGTAATATCTCTTCATATGGCTAATGAATTGATATTGTGGATCACAAACCCCACCGTGGTTTTTCCTCTTTGAGGTTTTCCACATATAAATTTGTGTGTTATGATTCTCATGTATGTGATTGGCTTATTGGTTGTTGTACTTCTTTCAATTATATATGTACCGGTATACTGGTTGGTGTATGCATGTTTTAATAAAGATAAAATTGATAGTTTTGGTATAACACTGATTCACCCCCTTCCTCTCAGCGTTATTGGATTCCAACACTTGTTTGCATTGTTTTGGTAATCGGTCTACATTTTGTTTATTTTATATTGTACTAGTATAGCTCTGATTAAGTTAAAATTGTTTAAATCATGGATTCACCCCCCTCTTAGTGATCCATTATGTCCAACAATTGGTATCAGAGCCTAGGTACCTTGTTGTGTCAAAGCGTTCTCTAGCTTGGGTAGATCTTGTCAAGTGTTCACAATGGCAAGAAATGAATCAACCTCCTCAAAAGCACCTATGTTTGATGGTGTCAACTATGACTTTTGGAGTAGAAGAATGGAAACCTATTTGTCTTCTCTAGGTTATGATGTATGGATGTCAGTTGTGAATGGGTATACAGTCCCTAATAATCTTCCTACTAATACAGATGCTAAGAAGGAATGTGAGAACAAGTGGGTTATTTGATAATGAGTTTGTTAAGGTCATGCACTGCTCATCTACAAAAGAAACTTTGGATAAGTTACAGAAGATATTTGAAGGCAATGCTAAAGTCAAGGAGGCCAAGTTACAGACATTGAGAGCACATCTTGAGGGTTTGAAGATGGGAGATGAAGAGAAGATTGTTGACTATCTCCAAAGGATTGATGAAACAACAAAAACCATTAGAGGGCTTGGAGAAGAAATAAAAGATGAGGTGGTAGTGAAGAAAGTAGTTAGATCCCTCACACCTAAGTATGATACAAAGGTTTCAGCAATAAAACAAGCAAAAGATCTGAAAGTCTTTACAATGGATGAGTTGTATGGTTCCGTAACTACTTGTGAAATGAGGACTATCGATACTGAGGTTGTGAAGAAAGAAGTTGCATTCAAAATATCAAGAAATGAAAAAGAAGAGTCTACTCATGATGGAACTAGTGAAGACTCTAATGAAATCATGGAAAACTTTGTCAGAAGACTCAAGAAGGGTTCAGGCAAATACAAAGGCAAGTTGCCTTTGAAATGTTTCAACTGTGGAAAGACTGGATATTTTGTTTCTAAATGTCCCTATGGTGATAAGAATGGAGACGATCAATCAAGTGGTAGCAAATCATACGGTAAGGATAGGAAGAAGAATTTCTACCGATGTGGTAGAAGAGGCTACCGAAAGTAGAGCAGTCTTTACAAACACGAAAATGATACCATAGATGAGGAAAGTGCCTCAGATGACTGTTACAGTGAAGATGAAGTTAGTACAACCCTTTTCATAGCCCAAGAGGCTCTGATACCTAAAGAAGGAGAAGAGGAAGAGAAAGAAGGAGAAGTAGATCTAGAAGCAGAGCTCATTAGCGCCTTGGAAGAGCTGAAGAAAACAAGAAGAGATCTAAAGGAGGTGAAAAAGGTTGCAGCTAAAGAAAAAGAGATGTTGGAAGAATATCTTGAAGAATCCAAGAAAATAATTGTAGATCTAAAACTTCAATTAGAAGAGGCCAAGAGGATCTATGAAGTTACTAGCACCATCTTGAGTAAAAAGGCGAAGGAGCATCAGAACCTAGAAGAAGAAATTGTCAAGCTCTAGAAGGAATTAGAGAAAAGCAAGGAAGAAATGAAAGTGAGAAACAAATATGAAGGCATCACCGAAGCTTTAGACAAGATGATGAGCAAACAGAAGAAATCTAAAGATACCAGTGGCTTAGGATTTGAAGAGGGTCAAAGTTCAAATAGAAAAGACAAATCCAGTTGTGTGTGTGAAAAGTGGACCTATATCTGTATTTGGAATACACAACACTTCAATTTGTCATTAGATGCATGGTTAGTAAATCAATCACTAATGAACAATAAACCATCACAAAGCAACCTGTTGCCTTCAAGTAGATGTGAGTTTAGTCTTGCTCTCAAATTTTTATATGCAATACCAGTAACTAGACAACACCTCAACGAAGGATTTAATCTATATGAGTATGAAATTGAGATAAATGAATGCAAGATTAAGCTAGATAATCCAATATATGCAAGATTAATGAATATTAGGCTAATACGATTAAGCTATGAATAAATATTAAGCTAAATGATTTAATAAAGATGCAATAACCAATATGCAATATTCTCACTACAAAATCTTAATGAACCTAGAGCAAAAACAACATGATAACAATATATTCTCCAGGATCCTTGATTAGGAGATGAGAGCTTGAATTTATAGAAAATTCAAAAAGAAACCAACGGTTGAGATCAAATGATGATGAGCGGTCAAGATTTTCTAAGGACATTGATGTGATTGGCTGCTTTTTTCAGTTTTAAAGGAAATTGAACTAAAATTAAGATAAAATTAGAAAAAATTGATTTATTCTCTATTTTATTCAATTTTGAGATTTAATTGTTTTAATTGCTTTTCTTTGAGATTTTTCTTCAATTTTTAATTATTTTTCAATTAATTCCTTTTCTGAATTTTTTAATTATTTTTTCCAATTAATTCTTGTTTTGATGATTTAATGGTAAATTGATTTATTTAATTAAATATGCTAGGATATTTAATAAAATAAATAGGATAATTGTTTAAAAAATGATTTACTTGGAATGATTTAATCAATTAAATATTTAATTAATTCAGAGTGACTAATTTGCCATGTGACATTGGTGATTTAAGAAATTAATTATGTGCTCAAGATTAATTTTAATTATCTTTGGTTAGGACCTTGGTGATGAAATCGAGAGTAGGGGGCAATGGTTTAGATGGCCATTTTTAGGGTATTACATTTGCCCCTCTTTGAATTAATGTACAAGTAGCGCGTTGGTTCAAAGAATAGTTGAGATGTCTAAGAGATACCAGTTATGAACTTGATTGATCACAAACTAGATGAAGAGTGAGGTATTCAGTTTGTTTTGAAGTGATGAAACTGAATAGATTGATTAAAGCGATACCGATCCCAAACTTGATTGAACTAGGACCAATGAAGAGAAAAGATACCAAACCTGAACTTGATGGATCAAGAAGTGGATCTTAATTATCTAGGAATTGATTGAACTAGACACAGTGAGAGAAAATAAAACCTATCTTGAACTTGATGGATCAAGACACGATGAGCAAAGATAAACTGTCCAACTTGATTTGAAGTGATGAAACTGAACACCTACTTAGATTGAGCGTGTGATCAAAGATACTCTTTAAACCCTTGATTGAGTTTAAACTAAAAATCAACTTGATGAAAAGTGATGAAACCGATTAACGTTAAAAGACTGATTCAGATGAAGACAATATCAACTTGATTTGATGCGATGAAGCTGATATGTCCCTAGAGATTGATTTGATTTAGATGATCAAGAAATCTCAACTTGATATGAAGTGATGAAGTTGAGTTGCCCTAGCGATGAGGTCTTGTTTGATGTTTGATAAAGATTAGCCGCTCGACTTGAAGATTTTGAAAGAAATTCTCAATTTTGAGGATGATAATCACTGATGATGATGATGTCATGAGTACCCCCTCGGGAGCAAAATCAAAAGATTGACAGGTTGCATAGTGATTTCAAGCAATTTGATAAAAAGATGAAGTGATTAATGATTTGAGCGCAAAGAATGATTCAGAGGGCCATTTGAAGATTTAGCAATGATTGATGAGAAATTGAGAACAAATTGAAGAAAAGAATGAGCATTTGATGAAAGCGCTAAGTGGTCTTAGTTGTGCAAAATTGACTAGGAATATGATCTTAGATTTTGATGTCAATCCCGAAAATGGAATCAGGACCGTCGATTTAGCTTAGGGTACAACTTTGATGTCCATTGGAGCAAGTTGAAAAATTAGGGTTTTGGCTATATAAGGGGTCCATGTGTCATTTTCAAGTCATTTTCACATCTCCAAGTTTGAAATTTTAAAATCCCTCTGCAAAGAAAAAAGGCCATTTCGATCTAGGAGCATTGTTTTGAGCACCATAGATGACATAATCAACCGCGGAACTACAACTCAGCGGTAAGTGATCAATCTTAAGCCTGTTTCATTTCTTAGATTTTGAATTTTGGTTTTTTTTTTGCATTTTAGAGTCATTTAAAGTCATGTGCCTTGGTTTATCATGTGGGCTAAGACCATTTTTCATACGATAAATTATCTCTTTAGTGTTTTGTCGTATGGTCATATAGGGTTTGAAGTCTGATGTGGGCCCACATCTCGTACAAAAGTGTGCTTGAGTGCCCATTTGATCATGTGATGTATCATGTTTTATCGTATGGTGATAGTTTATCGTGCTAAGTGTAATCTTGATTCATATGAGTTTATGCCTGTCTATGAAAACTCGTATGAAAAATAACAAGCATGTTTGAGGGTCAAAACATCAATTTTTGATTTTGCATTTTGTATATTTGGATTTGCAAGCATGTTTAGCATATTTTTGGCATAATTTGGATCACGTGCTCAAGTGTTTATGCTTGATTTTGCAGATTCAGTTGTCAAATATCTTGTTTCGATGTGTTTATCCACCGACGATGGGGTTATTTCATGGTTTATCAGACATAGATAGGGCACATATTGATTTGTTTGGGTTTGGATACCTTCTTCAGATGCCGGATATCCATGTGAATCACAGGATGCTGACTACATTAGTAGAGCATATTCATTCAGAGCATAACACCTTCCATCCACCTATAGGAGAGATGATGATCACACCTAAGGATGTATACCAGATTCTCAGGATTCCATTTGTTGGCGACAAGGTCAATTATGATTCTGCTCAATGGTCGGGTATCTTAGCATTGAGATGGATATTCCATGATGAGACTATCCTTGAGCGTGCTATCACATGGGATGTTATGATGAATAGATATAGTGAGCAGTATTCACTGGCATGCATTTTAGCAGGTATCATTGGTTGTTTTGTTATGTCAAATAGGGGACAGCAGGGTTGTCTATGTGGTTGGGCTAGGATGGTTGGGCTAGGATGCTTGAGAGGTTGTTGACTCATCCTGAGAGATTAGGGTGGGGATCATGTTTGCTTGCCCATATGTATCATGAGATGAAAGAGATTGTGTATTAGGAGGGGAAGAGCATGGCGATAGGCATCTTAGTTTTACAGATATGGGCATGGGAGCACATCCTAGTATGCAGACCGATAGTAGATGATTTGAGAGAGGCACCCCAGCCTATAGTTATTATTATTCAAGGTATGTTACTCAGCCCCATCTGGGCAAGACAGACTATTGGAGGAGACAACTCGATGATTTGATCATGGTAGTGTGGAGACCATATAGGGGTCTGGAGCTATGGGATGATTAGAGAGCTCAAAGGAAGGACATGTTCATGACCTGACCTCTCATTGGCCGATCAGTGTTTATCATTGAGCGGTTTGAGTATCCCGAGTGATGAGGTAGTATGGGAGACCACTAGGTATATCCCAGGAGTTTACATCTTATGCTCGGTATGGGATGAGGAGAGATGAGGGTGGGCCCCGAGACTATCATATGTGCTAAGCATGTAGGAGCTAGTGGGGTTACAACGGCTGAGATGGGATTACTTCTAGGATGTTGCAGATGCGGGGGTATTGCCACAGTACAGAGATTCATTCCAGAGACATCTGTTTCCTAGGTTTATAGATCCCACAGAGCATGCACCGCTTATAGAGGATGATGAGGATGAGGCACCATTTAAGGCATAGGTACAAGGATAGGTACAAGGATGAGGACAGGTGCAAGGATGAGGGAAGGTGCAGGGACAGAGAGCGGATGCACCTCGGTGGGTAGGAGGTGATCGCAGGGCTAGTATTAGTAAGATACCATCAGTAACAAGACAATGACGAAGAGGGGAGGGTGGATCTCTAGGGGTTGTTGGGGTTGAGGTCAGTGGTGCTAGGGCAATAGAGGGTAGAGGTGAGGAGGAGAGAGCAGCGCTGCCTAGGTAGGTTAGGAAGTGGAGAGATGAGCAGGGAGGTGGAGAGGGAGGAAAAGAGGGAGGCAGAGGGGCTAACAGAGATAGGCGGAGGGGCTATTGGGAGAGAGCAGGGGGCACCAGATGCATTATGGTCTCTGAGGAATAGATTGGTAGGTTTGTAGTCACAGTTGATAGTGGCGCAGACACAACTTGCAGAGTGGGACCGATAGCTTGCCGAGGTCAGAGTAGAGTGTGATGCTCTCTAGTGAGAGGTGTTACATCAGATGAGTCAGGCATCCTACTATGTTGCAGCTTATAGTGTAGTGGTCCCAGTAGCACAACAGGTTGTTATGTATTTGCATTATATGGCTCGATCGGAGGGAGCTAGGGCACCCAAACAAGATGTGGGTCAGTAGGCAACACCTCCTCCACCTAGCGATGTGGGAGAGGCAAAGAGTTAGCTTTGTTATATCTCCTATATTTTATTATATACCCCATTTTTGTAGCCTATACGATTCTTGCTCTAATGAGACATTGTATTTGACAGTTGACATCATTTATACTCTGAGACATTGAGATTATGATGATATATATAAGCTCTTGATTTGATTTCATTGTACTTGTGTTGATTAATTATGAGATGTCTTTCTATATGCTTTATTCTATATGTATGCATATTCTTTTAGTATGAATGTATGTAATGCAAATTTCTTTTTTATATGCAAAAAAATGATGAAAATGAGTAACTAGTAATGCAAATGTTTATTTTTTCATGCAATAATATGAATGCAAATAAGTAATAATGAAATGTATAGATCTATATAAGATGCTTATGTATGTAGCTAACATCTCAATACACGACTACTCGATCGGAGAAATGATGAGGAAAAAGAGACCACTTAGCTGAGAAATGATGATGCTTCAAACTCTCATTCAGAAGATAAAGAGATCATTGTTATCATGTCGAAATCACTCAAAATGCATAAAATTTAGAATGAATGCAACCTAAGCCTAGTAACTAGATTTGGAATGCTTAATTTTCATCACCAAGCATTTACAAACATAGGAGGCAAAATAAAGTTCATTTCTTTATATATGCAATATTAATTATCTTGTCCGCAACGACCCTTTTTTTGTTCATATCCTTGGACAAATTATGCATGCATCTAGATTGCACATTAAAGAAATTCCCTCAAACAGACAAAGAAATGACTCCAGCCTCCCTATAGCATACAAATAAGCGGAGTTGAGGTATGTGTGGCGATTTCACCTTGATGTGAAGGCACTTATCATAGACACCCAGCTGATTAGATGTTTCCAGATCATCGGATTCATTCCTACAAGCAGAAAACAAAGAACAGTATGGTTCCCCCAATCCTTGTTCCTCTTAGTCAAGATAGACTTCCTCGAGTTACTCAGAGGGAATAATAATCGAAAACCAATTTAAAAGATAAAACACAAAGACAATTTCATGCATATCTCAAACAATTTAACGATTGTTTTTAGTAACCTTGTTTTGCTTGTTTACCTAGTGATAAAACTCTTCAATAGTTAGGAGACAAGTGACTAACTCAGAGTGGATGACTGGGTACCACTGGAAAAAAGATGACTTGGTTGATACTGCTTAGGACATGTAAATTGCTCAGTCGATTACCCTAAGACTATGTTGTTGATCGATTTCAAGCCATGAGGGTCCCAAAATTACTAGGATGTCACAAAAGAAACTAAAAGATATGTACAAGCAAAAGAAAAGATACAAGAAAGAGAGAATGAAAATGGGAAATGACAACTGTGCATTGATAGATGGAGGGCTTGAGTACAAGAGGTGCCTGTTTACTAGGTTTTCACTTGCTTGGCAAAGATTTTTTTTTTCTCTCTTTTTTTTTTCAAGACATTTTAGTTGTATAGGTTGCTAGAGCAGAGAATACTAAGTGAAGAATTTCTTCAAGTGGATGGTGTTGATTGGTTTACAAAGTTGTTCTCCTTCTGATGTTGAGAGCTGATAGGCACCAGAGCCAAAGACTGCAGTAACAATGTAGGGACCCATCCAGTTGGGTTCAAACTTACCTTTGTTATCTCGAAACTATTGATTTTTAGGATTTTCTCACAAAACATGGTCACCAACCTAAAATTATCATTGTTGAACTTTCTTGTTATAACCTCTAGATATTCTCTTTTATTACACCCTCAAATGATCAAACACCACTTGCCGACGTTCATCCAGCAACTCAAGTTCTTGCAATCTAGATATTCTGTAGTCTTCATCAGTAACAAGACCTTGCAAAGAAACTCTTAAAGATGGTATTTACACCTCAATAGGTAAAATTGCTTCGGACCCATACACCAAAGAAAAAGTTGTAGCCCCAGTAGTGTTAGGCCCAATATGGAAAGCTAATGTACTAAGAGGGGAGGGGTGAATCAGTACTCCAAAACTTTTCTTCAATAATAACCTTACTGTTATGCATAAACAGAATAGTGCAGTAACATAAAATAAAGTTAAAACAAACAGATAACAATCATACATGATTCACTCCATAACACATATTTTGGTTACGCAGAAACTCTTGGTTAGAGAGAAAAACTACGATGGGGATGGCACCCACAACTTCACTACTACAATAATAAAGATTGCTCGGTTAGAGCTACATTTAGCTATTTTTGATAGCTTACCCTGTTAGGAGTAACAAGATCTATTAGATCTACCTTGCTAAAGGATTTTACAACATTAATCTGAATGCTGCATCTGGTTAGAGGCTTTACAATTTATAGACTTGGTTAGAGTATTTTACCTTGTTAAAGGTTTCTCTTTCAACTTCACAGTATTACAATAAAATTATTACAAATATCTGCAACTTTACATCTGAAATGTTATAGCAGATTCTATGTGCTCAGAATAAGATTACCTTGCTTATAGCATACCTCGGTAACCCATATTGTAACTCGGTAAACCCTTATGTTTACTCTGTTCTTCGACTATTCTCTAAAAATCTTCTCGGTGACCTCTGTGTCTCTGTAACAATCTTCCTTCATACATATACGCACATACACATACATACATATTTTACTCTCTTCCCATGCTATATAATTAGATCTCTTAAAATGGTGATCTAATTCATTGCTTTGATCTTACAACCAAGATTCCTTGAATGAATAAATAAACAAAATATTTCATTGGTTAGATTGACCTCATAATCATACACAATCTTCTAGTGCAATTTCCAATGTAATAACGGTTAGATGTGCCTCGATCTTGTAACACATTTTCATGTGCATGTCTAGGTTCAATGTATCTGGTAACACATTTCACTCAGTGAATATCAACTCGGTGTGTTAACTTTACTGCTCGGTAGCCATAAAAAGATACTCGGTGAACAGCTCGATGAATACTACATTCTGTGACTACTTTCTTCTGTAACCAACTAGACTATTCAGATTGACTTCTCTATGTGTACCGACTGCATGATTCGATAATGCTAACCGACTAGAATATATAGTATGACTTTGAATATAAAAACTAATGGCAATTTGATAAGTAGTAACAAGTAGGTGTTCTGATACTTGTTCTATAAGCCCATAGTACAGGATTGAGTTGCAGATGTTAATCTTTTCTAGATTTATTTATTGTTTTATGTAATATAGTTAGTAGATTTTTGTTAGATGCTCCATCTTGTCCATTACCTTGAGGGTAGTATATGGATGACCAGTGTTGTTTGATTTTGAATTTTCACAGAGCTCATCTAGATCTTTGTTTTTGAACTTTCTACCATTATCAGTCACAATGGAAGAAGGTATCCCATACCTACAGATGATATAGTTAAGGATTAATAGAGCTACTTGTTTACCAGTTGATTTGATTAATGGAACTGTTTCTACCCGCTTAGTGAAGTACTTAGTGGCAGTTATAATAAACTTGTGTTCGTTAGATGATGCAAGATATATTTGGCCAATGAGATCAAACACCCGTTGTTGAAAAGGCCAATATGTAATGAAGGGTATGAGATCCCTTGTTGGAGCTTGTATGAGATTCCCATGTAGCTAACACTTCTCACAAGTGTTAGCAAATTTTAGAGCATCTTTCTCCATATCTGGCCAATAGTAGCCAGCCCTTAGTAGTTTTCGAGCTAAATTTAGACCGTTCGAATGAGATCCACAAATACCTTCATGGACTTCAGATAATGCATGCTGGGACTCTTCAGTTTCTAGACACCTAAGCAAAGTACTATCTAAACCTCGCCTAAATAGATCGTTAGCGATGATGACATACCGTGAAGCATTTTGAATTAGGTTCCTTTTCTCATTATGGGTAAGATTAGCAAGGATAATTTGGTCATGCAGGTAAGAGTAAATGTGGTTGTAGGGAGATGAGTCATGTCCAATAATAAAGCAGACCATCTGGGACTCAGGAGAATCATAGGCAGGATAATGTAACTCTTCCACCGGGAATTCAAAGCAAAAATTATATTCTTATAGCTATGGTATAGACGCCAAGGTGGCCATAGCATGTGCTGCTTTGTTTGATGATCAAGGAATCTACTGAAATGACACAAATATAAAGTATTGCTTGAGATCATAAACCATCCTCGTATAGGGCATCAGTTTCTCATCTTGAGTCTAATATATATCATTGATTTGGTTGATGATTAGCTAAGAATCTCCATAGATATGTAATTCAACAACCTTCCATTTGATAGACAGCTTGATCCCATTACCAAAGCTTCATATTCTGCAATGTTGTCTGTACAAGGGAAGAGAATCTTGTAAGCTTTTGGGATTGAATATTTTTTAGGAGTAATAAAAATTATTCCAGCACCAAAACCATGTTGAGTGAAAGACCCATCAAAGAACATCTTCCATGATCATTGAGTAAGGTGCATGATGGATTCATCTGAAAATTCTATGTGCAATAGTTGATTGTCTTCAAGTGGAGCATCAGCAAGTTGATCTACAATGACCTTTCCTTTGATGGATTTTTGTTCTACATATTCAATATCAAATTCTATAAAAACCATGACCCATTTAGCCAATCTTCCTGTAAGTGTTTCTTTGCTGAGCAGGTATTTGAGCGGATCAATCTTAGCCACCAGCTAAATAGAATGTGCTAACATGTAGTGTCTTAATTTTTGTGATGCAAAAACTAATGCCAAACAAGCTTTTTCTATGATAGTACAGTTCATCTCATAGGACACCAAAGTCCTGCTGATATAATATATAGCTCGTTCTTTTTTATTTTCATCTTGTTGTGCCAGAAGTGCCCCCAGTGATGTATCGGTAGCTGATATGTATAGAATCAATGGTTTACCTTGAATTGGGGGCATCAATATAGGTGGATTAGAAAGACAACCCTTGATTTGTTTGAGATGTTGTTCACAATATTCATCCCAGTTGTATTTGACTCCTTTTCATAATGCCTTTGTGAACGGTTGAGCTTTATCTAGTAGCTGAGAAATAAAGCACCTCATTGATTGGAGACGTCCTTGTAAACTTCTCATTTGACTGATATTCTTGGACGGAGGCATTTCCATTATGGCTTGGACCTTTTTATGATCAACCTCAATTCCATTCTTTAAAATAATGTAACCAAGCAATTTCCCTGATGTTACTCTGAATGCACACTTTTTAGGATTTAGCCGAAACTTGAATCTTTCCATTCTATCCAATTTGAGGCCTAGTTCTTAGATATGTGTGGATCTCTTCATGGTCTTTACTAGGGTGTCATCAACATAATCTTCCATATTTTTATGCATCATATCGTGGAAGATGGTGGTTATTGCTCTTTGGTAAGTAGCTCCTACATTCTTTAGTCCAAATGGCATGACGTTCTAGCAGAAGGTTCCCCATGCATAGGTGAAGACTATCTTTTCTTTATCCTCAGGAGCTATTTTGATCTGATTATAACTGGAGAATCCATCCATTAATGAGTACATCTCATATCCAACAGTCATGTCTGCTATCATATCAATGTTGGGCAATGAAAAATCATCTTTCAGACATGCTTTGTTGAGATCCCTGAAATCTATGCAAACCCTAATAGATTTGTCTGCCTTTGATATAGGTACTATGTTTGATATCCATTCTGCATAGTCTATAGCTCTGATAAATCCATCTTTTAGCAATTTTTCTAGCTCAGCCTTGAATATAAGTGCCACATGAGGATGCATCTTACAGAGTTTTTGCTTGACTGGTTTTACTCTTGGTGTAATAGAGAGATGATGCATGATGAGATCAAGATCTAGGCCTGGCATATCGGAGTATGTCCATGCAAAGTTAATCTTCTTTTCTAAAAAGAGGTTACTGAAATATTTTAACTCTTTTGTTGATAGTGATTTGAGCTAAATGTATGATATGTGGTGTCTCTTGACTTCCAATATTTACTGGTTGAGTTGGTTCAATCAATATCAAAGACCTTTCTTGGAAGTGACTTGGCAGCATATCAAGTATCTCAACCTCAGGTGCCTCGGAGAGGTTTTCACCCTTAAGTACGTCCTTTATTTTTACTTTTTTTATTTTGACACCACCACAATGTGGTTTTTTCCATCATATCTCTTAATTTGCTTTTTTTGATTTATGCGACTAAGATACTTGAGACTTGTTGCTACCATGTTCCCACTTTGTTCACGGGTGGAAGAGTCCATTGGTTCAACTGCATTAAGATAGCAAGCTAATGTGTAGTTATTGGCAAAAGTAGGTATATTCAAAGGTTGGTCGTGAAGAGTACAGTCAATCGGTTTAGGATGTACCAAGGATAAATTTTGAACAGGTTCAAGGGAGTTCACGGTATTATCATCATGACTTCAGACCGACAAGTCAAGTTCCAGAAGACTACCTTGCATAAGTGTCTCAAGACTAGGAAGAGTTACAACGTGATTATCTAAGTGAATGTTAATATTTAGTTGACCTAATCCAACAAACCTACTCCTAGAATCATCCCCTACTTCAAACTAGACTACATATCATGGTGTTACAGTAACAGGGTCAGTAGGCAGAATCTCGATATTCATGACAAAGTAGTCATAGTTTGATGTCGAATAGGTATTTTCATAAATAGAGCTTCTGTCAGAGTTATCAAAGTCATAAGATGAAGTTTCTAACTCTTCTTAAAGTGATTTAGTAAAATTATATATAGTATCAATACCTACATCTTTGATGCTACAACTTCCTTGGTGATTTGGTTCATTGATCACTTGTATTTTACATACCTGTTGACAAGACTGTGATGACTCTGTTAGTCTTTGTCATCTTTTCCATTCAGTTTCCTCTAGACTAATTACTGGTCCTACTTTTGTAGCTTCTAATTCTTCTTTTGTAGTTCCATAATTGATTTGTTCTATCTCATTAGAGGGAGATATAGTAGGTGAAGAATTTGCTCGTGTTCTTTCTTCTTTCAGCTGTTGTTCATAGTCTTCTTGTTTTTTTATTCTGATTTCTTCTATTTCTTTTTGCAACTTCAAGCGTATTACCTCTTGTGCTTCATCTATGATATCAATAGAGTCTTGAGGATTTTTTGTAGTAGATGTATCTGAGAGATGATCTGGACCCCATTCATACTCATTTGAATTAATTTCTGAATCATCTATTGTTGTCTACCTATATATATGACCAGAATGTTCAGTGGTGCAAACAACTCTTTAACTCCTTCAATTTCTTCTCTCATGTCTTTTGGGATTTCTACTCCTTTTAGTGTTATTGTTGATACAATTGGAACTTGATTACCAGCTGCTTCTTCTCACTTGATTGCCAATTCTTCTTGTTCATTTTCATACTCATCCTGAGTTTGTTGAGTATTGATTTCTTGTGATGTTGAAGGTAGTATCTTTCTCCTCCACTTAGACTAATGATGAGAAGTATATTTTTGATCTGATGACTTTCTTGGATTGCATCTCAGTCCATCTTTATTATTTGTAGACTTAGTTTGTAGCTGAATAGATTCAACGATACCTTCTCGATGCTTTCCTAGAGGACCGGTACCTGAATATCCCATGCGTTGGATCATCTTATAACTTGGACCATATTGTGTCGGGGAAATTCCACAACATCATACTTCTTTAGTTTTACTATCTTCTTTGAAAAGCCATTTGAGAATAGCATCCTCTTCTATTTTATTTGCAAGGGAAGTAGAGGATTGTACAAAGAGACCATCATAAATGACATTTGGAGTTGAGATTTGTGGCTTCATAACCTCTGATGGTTTTCTTGAATGTCTTGGTGATGGAGGAAGAGACGTTAGTGAAAGTACAGGTTCTATATTGTATCCATCCATGCATGTATCTATGATTTTCAATTTCTTTTCTAAATCTTTCATCAGATTTTTTGAACTTTCAACTATAGAGGCTGCTCTGTTATGACGAACAAAAGCATCAGTATTGTTTGTTAATGTATTGCAGGTATAGATTGTATCAACAGGAATACTGACTTCAACTCTGTTGTAAGGAATTTTCAAGCACTGATGATATGTAGATGGCACTGCTTTCATTTCGTGAATCCATGGCCTACCCAGTAAGATGTTGTATGAAAGAGGAAGGTCAAGTACCTGAAAGATAACATCTCTTTCCACAGGTCCTACCCTGATTGGTAATAGTACCAAACCTTTAGAGGTTCTTTCTTCTTCATCATAAGCTTTGATTGTCATTTTCTTTGTTGGATCAATGACATTTTTAGAAAATCCTGACTGTGTCAGTAAATTGTAGGTACAAATATTCAACCCAATGCCTCCATCTATCAAAACAAGTTTGACTTGGTGTTTGTGGATCATAGCTTCAATGTGTAATGGTTGGTTATGCGGGTGATTTAGTGAGTTGTCATCTTCTTCAGAGAAAGTGAGGTAATGAGGTGAAGTCGGGTGACCTGCCATAGATTGAAACCGATCTACATCTAAATCTTTAGGGATATTAGTAGTGAGTAAAGCTTTGTCTAGGATCTCTTTATGAGGAGAAGAGATCTTAAGCAGTTCAAAAATAGAGATTTGAGCATTAGTTGTTTTCAATTGTTTGACAATGCTATAACTAGGAGATGATGATGAAGCCATCTATTTAGATTTAGCTGGGATTGTATCTGATTGTCTGTTTGAAGAAGTTGGTAGGTTTGATGTTGTTTGCATAGGAGTTGAGGAACTAGCTCCTTGGAGAGTAACCTTCTTTTGGGTGCAGGTCATAGCATTTGTTGTTTGTGCTTTATTTTGTTTGTCTTTGATTATGATCACATTGCAATATTTAGGTTGGGAAGATTCAATCATGTTGATCACATTGTCATTGTTAGTGTAAGTGTAATTGACTTTGGCACCTCCCTTGGATTTTGAGGAATCACCTTGTTCATAAGTATGTATGGGATCTTTAAAAACTTTGTGATCAATATTAGTCATGTGATTTCCAACAACAATCTTGCCAACATCGATGAGGTCTTGAATCTCATGTTTGAGCTTCATGCAGTTGTTTGTTGTATGACCCTTGTTTTGATGATATTCACAGTATTTGTTTTCCCTCCACCATTTAGGCTTAACTTCAAGACCATATGGCCTAGAGTTGTCTGGAAATGTTATCAGATCATTTTCAAATAAAGTTTTAAAAATGGATTCATATGATTCTTCCAAAGGATTGAAGTCGCACTTAGGTTTTGAAAGCCAAGGTTTCTCTTTAAACCATTCTTTTGATTTTTTTGGAGGATTTTCTGCTGCAGTTTCAGCTGCTTTGAGTGCTTGTGTGCCACTAGCCAGGTTAAATATTGTGGATTTTGATTTTTATTTAACATTGTCTACCACTCTTTCATTATCAATGTTTATCTTGTTATCTTTTCCGTATTTCCAGTATTTGTTCTTTTCTTTAGAACTAGAACCTTGTTGTGTTTCTTTCCAAAGTGTCTCCTTTCTTTATACGCACATCTTCCATTCTGAGGGCACTCTCTACCATTTTGTTGAATGAAGGGTACACTTGCATTTGGATTCTATATTTCATATCAAGGATCAGGCTATTGACAAAGATATTCATCTTCTCAAAATTTGGAATAGGCCATGAATATCTAGAGAACATCTCTCTCCAACATTGAAGAAAAGTGAGAAAGGGCTCTCCTATTTTCTGTTTGGTATTGCAAAGCTCAATCATAGTGACTAGATGATGAATGTTATAGGAGTAGTATTATAGAAACAATCTGATTAATTCCTCAAAAAATTTAATTCCCATAGGTAGACTTGAAAACCATTCCATAGCTTGTCCTCCTAAACTCCTTGGGAAAAGGTGCATGAGATATGTTTGTTTGTGCATTAACTCCATACATAAAGCACAAAATTCTCTGACATGGTCTTGAGGATCTACATTTCCATCATATTTTTCAAACTTAGGAATCTCCACTCTTGAAGGAAATGGAGGCATGTAAAGGTTTTTGTCAAATGGAAACGGGCATATTGTGTCCAGAGAATATTGTTTTGATGATTTATCCTTGTTTTTCATTTTGGTGATTTCAGTTTGTAACACTTGCAATTTTTTTTTTACCAGCACTAAAGGTGTCTCTTCTTCTTTACTGATGAGGGTTTCAATGTCATAATTAATAGGAATTTTGGCGCCTTTCTTTGCTTGCTCTAGAAAATGCTCTTCCTTTTCTCTAGACATGATGACCTTCATCATCTTTTGGAAATGTTTATCATTTAGACATTTATTTATACTAGTTTTCGTAGGTTCAGAGACTTCAAAATCACTCGATGAGGAATCACTGTTAGTAGCATGGATGTTGAGGTTGTCATAAGTATCGTGTTTAGAATCTTGTCTTTCTTACCTTGCTCTAGACATGGTGTGAGGTAAGGGTAGATCAAAAATTGGTAGATTTGACGATGAAGGCTTATTAGAGATGGGCTCTTCTACAAATAATAGATTGTCATTTGATGAAAAGGATGGTCATTTGCCTTTGTCAGCTTTCTAGTGAGAACTTCTGGTTTGAGCAGGCATTTACAATCAACAAGACTGAGAGCTAGGAGTAATGCAAATGTCAAGATCGAATTGTAGCTAGTTGTTCATTTTAACATAGTGACTGAGAGAAGTAACTAAGATTTATTATGGTTTTAGGAAAGATATATCCTGTGTAATATGTCATCTAAGCAACTTAGGTTTGATAAGTAGTTGATTGAACTAGCTGAAAGATGAACGACAAAATCATGCAACATAGTGGCAGGAGTGCGCTATCAAGATTGTTTATGCGCAAGATTATGATAACCAGTTTTATGTTCACTATAGACTGATTTAAGAAAGTTTGACTATTCTGGACTGACAAAATCAAGAATTCGTACGATAGAGTATATAGACCTAGAGGACAATTTAGCACTTTCCAGATGATAAAGACAATTTTTCATACGAGTTTCTATCTGATTTCGTACGATAGTTGGGCAGATTCCAGACGATAATATGTTCAATGCAATGTATATTCATATGATAATATGTAAAAGACCAGACAACATTTGTGCAATTTCGTACAATAATTTTTACAGAGCCAGATGACAAACTGATAAGATCAATGAGTCTCGTATGACAATACGTATGTAGCAAGATGATAATTCAGCAGACACATACAGCAGGGTACTGGACATAGACGAGATTCTGATAGACAGAGTTTCAATGACTGATGAAGACCAGTTTTGGACATGGATAGAGTTTTTGATGTTTTTGATTTTTTTCTCTAGTTTCAGTTTTAGGGATGAAAACATAGTAAACACAGAAGATGTATAATGACTTTCAATCACAGCACGCTAACCCTACGGAAGTTGTCTTAGAGAAGAAAATATTTGCTTGTTGACTTAGGTACACACCCAATAAGCTAATCAGAATATGGCCGCTAAGTCTCATGCAATGGATTCTCAATACCATTTTAGCCAACTCCAAATGCTAATGGGGGCACGATATGGCAAGTGTCTTGGGAGAGTTACTATCTCTCTTGCACAAAGATTATCCCCCTTTCAGAGGTGAATCGGGTAGCTTCTATCTTGTAGTTCTTAGTTAGGAATTACGTTCGAAATTACCCCTTGAAGCCATGCAAGCATGATTGAGGCCTATAGCCCGACAAGGTACCAAAATAAGTTGTAGTCACATAAACGTGATTGAGACTATGAGGCCCTACAAAATGCTCAATATGAGAGATCTTAGAGAGAAAACTCAAATAATCCCATCCTCTGAGACTTTAATCACTAGAGGCCTATTTATTATAGTGAGTTGGAATGTCCAGGTCTAGTTGTACTCACTTGGGTCGTTCTCATAGGGTGATTACTTTTTCCCACTTTGATAGGCCCGCTAAAGGTACATAAATCTCAAAATTTAGAAAAAACCTCAAGGGTCTAGATTTCTGATTGTCTGTAAAGACGAGCATACTCTCCTACCTCTCAAATTTTTCTTCAAGCACAAAAGACAGATTTTGTTCTTTAACCAGATAGCAATTTAAGTGCCTAAAAAAAATGAACTTTAAAGAATACACGATGTTTGGTCGATTTTATTTAGGCAACCTGTAAAAACAATGCATTAGTAGTCATGTTGTTTTTTATTCTTTGACAGGCGTATGTTCAATTGATAGATTCTTTAACAAGCGTTTTGCAGAAAATCAATTAGGCTATAAAAATCTCAGGCAGGTAGAAGACAAACCAGGGTTAGCGTCAGTGTAAAAACCAAATTTAATTCATGAAAACCTTGGAAAATATACTATTTTTGAAATGAGAAAACAAAAATTTGTACAACAATGTATACCTTCCCATACGAGTATTCTCACAGGCCTGAACAACAAAACATAGGATCCAATATTTAGAGCAAGAACTCATATGAGTATTCTCTCTAAGTCGCACAATAAAAGAAAGGTCTTGATAGAATGTCATACGATGAAGCATATATACTCATACGATCTTTTGCAGAGGTTGTACGAACGAGACCTGAAAGATGAAGAAGTGATTTTAAGGCCAAAGGATTGAATTTTGAGCCCCACGGTGGGCACCAAAAATGTGTGTGTGAAAAGTGGACCTATATCTGTATCTAGAATACACAACATTTCAATAAGTCATTAGATACATGGTTAGTAAATCAATCAACAATGAACAATAAACCATCACAAAGTGACCTATTACCTTCTAGTAGATGCGAGTTTAGTCTTGCTCTTAGATTTTTATATGCAATACCAGTGACTAGACAACACCTAAACGAAGGATTTAATCTATATGGGTATGAAATTGAGCTAAATGAATGCAAGATTAAGCTAGATAAATGCAAGATATGCAAGATTAATGAATATTAGGCTAACATGATTAAGCTATGAATAAATATTAAGCTAAATGATTTTAAAAAGATGCAATAACCAATATGCAATATTCTCACTAGAAAAAATTAATGAACCTAGAGCAAAAACAGTATAATAACAATATATTCTCCAGGATCCTTGATTAGGAGATGAGAGCCTGAATTTATAGAAAATTCAGAAAGAAACTAACAGCTGAGATCAAATGATGATGAGAGGTCAAGATTTTCCAAGGAAATTGATGTAATTGGCTGCTTTTCTCAAATTTAAAGGAAATTGAGCTAAAATTAAGATAAAATAAATAAAAAACTGATTTATTCTCTATTTTATTCAATTTTGAGATTTAATTGTTTTAATTTCTTTTCTTTGAGATTTTCCTTCAATTTTTAATTATTTTTCAATTAATTCCTTTTCTGAATTTTTTAATTTTTTTTCCAATTAATTCCTTTTTTGATGATTTAATGGCAAATTGATTTATTTAATTAAATATGCTAGAATATTTAATAAAATAAATAGGATAATTATTTAAAAAATGATTTACTTGGAATGATTTAATAAATTAAATATTTAATTAATTCAGAGTGATTAATTTGCCATGTGTCATTGGTGATTTAAGAAATTAATTGTGTGCTCAAGATTAATTTTAATTGCCTTTGGTTAGGACCTTGGTGATGAAATCGAGACTAGGGGCCCATGGTTTAGATGACCATTTTTAGGGTATTACACCAGTAAGGAGATATAGTTTACTTCTTCAAATGAAGGTGAAGAGAAGAAGACATTCATGGTAAACAAAGATATCGGTAAGAAGATATATGCAAATGTTGTTAAGAACCATCACACAAACTGGTATACACAATCAATGAGCCGGAGACCATACTCAATGCATTGAAATGCATATCCAAGGAGAAATGAAAGAGCTGGTCATGAAGGATTCACTAGAGTTAGCAGCATGAAAGGAAGAACCCTGATGAGGCAGTCATTTGCAGGACCAAGACAATCTAATCGGTATGTTCCAAACTTTCATGGTTATTATCACCAGTATAATAAGTTTGGTCATAGAATGGCAAATTGTAGTAAAATGAATGTAAACCCCATTTTTTAGAGTAGAAACTCATTTGTTGCATTACAAGGTACAAATGTCACATGTTATAATTACAATAAGTTTGGTCATAAGAGTTATGAGTGTAGGAGAAATGTATAGATGTCCTACAAGAATGTTTTGGATACATCTTTCAATGCTAATGTAAAAAGTTACAAGTGTCAAAATTTTGGTTACATAGCAAGGCATTGTAAGCTGAGAACTGGTGAGCAAAAGAAAATAGTACTGGATCAGAAGATAGAGACTAAACCAAAACACAAGATGACGGAAGAGGAGAAGAAAGAAGAGAAACAAGTTTGGATAGAGAAGGAGAAGAACAAGATAGAATCAAGCTTGATTGTGCAAACTGCTCTACATGCTGAAAGGAAGAATTTATGGGTAGTTGATAGTGGCTGATCAAATCACATGATTGGAGACAAGAAAAAGTTTATCAAGCTTGATGATTGGAATGGTAGTTTTGTCCGGTTTGGTGACAACTCCTTTATCAATATTAAGGGTCATGTTAGATTGTATATTGATGGAAAACTCAAGGTTCATGATGTGTACTATGTAGAAGGACTAAAGCATAATCTACTAAGTGTAAGTCAGATGTGTGACAAAGGATATAGGTTCACATTTGACTCCACCGGTTGTCAGATAAGCAAGCAAAGTATCGGTCAAGTTGTAGCCAAGGGAAAGAGAACGGGTGGTAATATCTACAATATGAAGGAATGCTATGAGTTCCAATGCATGATGGGATAGGTTGATCAAATTTGGTTGTGGTATCAGAGATTAGGTCATGTGAATTTTGATAATCTGGTGAAGATAAGTAAAAACCGATATGTGAGAAATATTCCAGAAATAAATAAACCAACAAGTACCTTTTGTGATGAATGCATCAGAGGCAAGCAAATCAAAGTGAGTTGCAAAACAAAAGAGTAAAATACCTCAAGACCTCTAGAGTTAGTACATATAGATTTGTGTGGACCAACAAGGACAAGGGCTCTGACCGGTGAGAGCTACTTCATGTTATTCATTGATGACTACTCAAGGATGACTAGGGTGACATTTTTGCATGAAAAATCATAGGCATTTGAAAGATTCAAGATTTTTAGAAGGATGGTTGAAAATGGCGATGGACACCGATTAAAGTGTTGAAGATCAAACTGGGGTGGAGAATATTCTTCAAATAAGTTTATTGACTACTGTAAGAAACATGGAATTCAGAGACAGTATTCAACAGCAAGAACACCACAATAGAATGGTGAGGCAGAAAGAAAGAATAGGGTAGTAAAGGAAATGGCTAGAACAATGTTGAATGAGGCTAGCATACTGGATACATACTGGAAGGAAGTAATTCATACTATTGTCTATACATTAAACCAGGTACAACTAAGAGTGAATAGTAGAATGACTCCTTATGAGTTATGGTACGACCAAAAACCATCACTCAAGCATTTTAGAGTGTTTGGAAGTAGGTGCATCAAGAGAGATGTTGATGGGTTATGAAGTTTTGATTCTAGGAGTGATGAAGGAATATTCTTGGGTTACTCAACCAATAGCAAATCTTACAAATGCTACAACAAGAAATTGATAAAAATGGTTGATAGTATAAATGTGAGAATAAATGAAGACCTACATAAGAAAGAATCTACATCAATGCCCTATATTGATGTTTTAGATGATGAGCATGAAGATCAATCTGACAATGGACTGGTAGAAGAAGCACTGGGCAAGAACTCCAAACGGTATGTGAAGAAGAACCATCTGGAAGAACAAATCATATGAGGTAAAAATGAAGGTGTGTAGACTAGAAGGAGACTAGCCTAGAATGATGAGCAGGTAAATTTCTGTCTCATGATAGAACTTGAGCCCAAAAATTTTGATGAAGCTAGAAAGAGTGAAAAGTGGATAGATTCCATGGATGAAGAGATGAAACAAATTGAGAAAAATCAAACTTGGGAACTTGTTCCTAGACTGGCAGACAAGAATGTCATAGGTACCAAGTGGGTCTACTGGAACAAGATGAATGAAGAAAGCAAAATAATCCAACATAAAGCAAGGTTAGTTTGAAAAGGTAATGCTCAAGTGGAAGGTATTGACTTTGAAGAAACCTTTGCACCGGTTGCTAGGTTAGAGGCAATAAGAATGTTTTTAGCTTTCTATGTCTATAAAGGTTACAAGGTCTACCAAATGGGCACCAAATCTGCATTTTTGAATGTTAACCTTGAAGAAGAGGTGTATATGGAACAACCAAAGGGTTATCTTTTACATGATGATAAGATTTTTGTATGTCGGTTGAAGAAAGCCTTGTATGTCTTGAAGCAAGCTCCCAGAGCATGGTATTCCCAGTTGGATAAATACTTGAAGGAGAAAGGATTCTGGAAAGGGAATGCAGATAGTAACTTGTATGTCAAGGTAAATGGATATCACATGATTATAGTTGTTGTATATATAGATGATATTATCTTTGGTGGAGACAAGGACATCGTGTGCAAAGAATTGCAGATCAGATGAAGATAGAATTTGAGATGTCCATGCTGTGTAAGTTATCCTATTTTCTTGGTTTGCAGATCTAACAGTAGGAGAAAGGAATTTTCATCTCACAAACCAAGTATGTTAAAGACATGTTGAAGAAATTTCAAATGGAGGACAGCAAACTAGTAAGTACTCCCATGGTTACCGGTTGTAAGTTGAGTAAACTAGATGAGTCACCGAAAGTTGAGAAAACATTGTATAGGTCTATGATTGGTAGTTTGTTATATCTAACATCATCTAGACCAGATATTGTACAAGTTGTTTGCATGGTAGCAAGATTCCAAGCTGCTCCTAAACAGTCTCACTTAAATGTAGTCAGGAGAATCTTCAGGTATCTGCAAGGAACTATCACTTATGACCTATGGTATCCAAAGAAAGGAGACTTCTCTTTGCATGCTTATACTGATGCAGATTGGGTAGAAAGTATTGATGACTGGAAAATTACAAGGGGAGGTGCTTTCTACTTAGGAGACCAGTTAGTATCATGGCACATTAAGAAGCAAGACTCAGTGTCATTATCCATTGTTGAGGCCAAATATATAGTTGATGCTACATGTTGTTCACAAGTGCTATGGATGAAGCAGACATTGAAGGACATATAGGTTGAGATACCAAATCCTATACCAATCTGATATGATAACTCCAGTGCAATCAACATCTCCAAGAATCCGGTAATGCACTCAAGAACAAAACATATTGCAATCAAATATCACTTCTTGAGGGAGAAGGTAGCTGACAAGGAGGTAATAGTAGAGTATGTTCCCACTGGTGAGAAGATTGTTGATATATTCACAAAGCCACTTCCTTTGACCATATTTGAGTACTTGAGACAAAAATTGGGAGTTGTCCCACCATCATCCAACACTTAAATGAGTAGAGAGGTGTATGGTTTAGGGGGAGTCAATAATTGTTATTATCTTATGACCCTTGAATAATGATGCATGGACACAAGGGGCTAATGTGTCCTAACCGAATGATGACAAGGGAGAGATTATGGGTAGACTCTGGCAGTATAATTGGTGTCAGACTAAGGTTCCCTTTGCCATTACTATCAAAGGGGGAGAGAGATCAATATAGTGTGTGTTGACATCAATGCCAAAGGGGGAGATTGTTGGTATTGAGTCGTCATTGATGTCAGCCAGTATGGTGGAAGACAAAACCGGTATGAAGACATGGAAGACAAGCAGGTATTGAGATTGTCAGTGACATCACTGGTAAGAGGTGATATGAAATTGTTTGTTAGCATGACAAGTTGTAACTGATATGTAGGATGGTCGTTTGTTTGTGATAATTTTTGTGATGAAGAGGCAGAGTTTCAAAGAAATCACAAATCACTGGAGGTGAAGTTGAGCTACTAGTGTAGAGTATGTTGTCGAATAGCAGCAGGAGAAGGTTATACTGGTAAGGGCTTGAACTGGTATAGAGTTTTGTCGAATGAATGAGCATGAACCGATTCAATGTTAGTGGTTCAATTACCAACGTGTTTGATAGGTGGATGCTAGTTGGCAAAAAGGCAGAGATCGGTGTGTGCATCGTTAAGGTGTGGTAGGTGTGACAGGTTGACATTTAATTTGATTGGAAAATCATGGATTGTTTGTAGGTGTTTGCAGCTCGATGAAGGATAGACAATAGAGGAAGATCAGATGGTTGTTGGTGTCATGATCAAAGCATGAAATCAGATTATAGGATGACCTCGAACAAGAAACAACTAGATCATAAATGTGTTGACTAGTTTCAAGGCCGAAAATCAGGGTTAGGTTTTCTATTTTTAGCAAACATGCATTGGAAAGATAAAAAACATGTGATGATTTATCCTTCCAAATCAGGTGAGTGATCCAAGGCAGATCAGATCAGATTTGATGAAGATTTGATCGGTGGAGGGCAACCCTAGCCGCCCTCTATTTGAATTATTTTTTGGTGGGAAAGCTTTGGTTTAATTATGGTGACCTAAGACAGATAGTTGTTGTTGTTGCAGTGTGAAGGAAAGAGTGAAATTGTTGTCTGAGAGCCGAAGTGATAAAAATTTGTAGTGTTTGTGAGTGAAGATTGTATCGATAAGGAGAAGCGAGGTAAACTGGTGTAAGGAACAAACTGACAAAGAGTGCAGAATATAGAGGTGACAAACCGGCTAAGATAGAACTTAATAAATTATGATCAAGTGTAAGTTGAATTCAACAGAAAGAGGGAGGGAAGACTCAATAGAGTTAGAATTAGCAGATATGTTCAGTTGTAGTGTGTGTGGAGTGATCATAAACCAGTAAAATTGAAACTGGTAGAGAAGAGTATTGAAGGGTTGCAAAACTTCATTTGCAATAAGGATCTCATTTGTGTATCTGAATTTTTATATTACTTTCACTGAGTAGGTGCTTCATGCAGGGGTTGTAGCTCCTTTAGGTTGTAGCCTATAAATTGTGTAGGGGTTGGTGCTCCTCTGAGTTGGTGCCCTAAAATTTGTAATCAGATCTTTTCATTGTGAGGCTCGATTGGAGAAGAGGATCTCTAGCATCTATTATCACCGAGGTTTTTCCCACATTGGGTTTTCCTTGTACATCTGGTGTTATGTGTTGCATCTTCATGTGTGTGTTGTATTAATCTTTTATATATTTCTCCTACACACCTTGTTTGCATTGTTTTGGTAACCGGTCTGCATTTTGTTGATTTCATATTGTACTGCTATAGCTCTGATTAAGTAAAAATTGTTTAAATCACTAATGCACCCCCCTCTCAGTGATCCATTGTGTCCAACACCTCCATCACAACAAAATTTCCATCTGTAACAACATCATTGAATATATCATCGATAAATTTATTTTTAGCATATTCAATAATAATTGGAACTTTCCAATCAATAGAAAAAGTGGAAAGTTAGCATAGGGTAGGCCTTCTGAAAAGTGCACCAACCAACAAGATTTTCTTATCATTCATATATATGTCAAATTCATAATATTTCAATTTGCTCACCCACTTTTAGTAGTGATCATTCAACTATTTTTAGCTAAAAAATAATTTAAGATTATTATGGTTAGTCTTCATCACAAATGTTCCACAAACCAAGTATTGTCTAGACCTTTCTAATGCATGCATAATTGCCAAAATTTTCTCATAAATGGGATAACCTTTTTCCAATTTACTTAATTGTATTTACCATTTGGGTTAGGATAGAACCAATTCCTTAGATGCATCACATTCAACAACAAAAGGCAATAAAAAATTAGGAATAGTAAGTACAAGGTGTGAGCTCATTACCTCCTTAATCTTGTCAAAAAAAAATTGCATCTTCAGTCCATGCAAAAGCTCCCTTATTTGTAGAATCAAACAAAGGAAAAACCAACTAAGAGAAACCTTTAACAAACCCCTTGAATTAATAACATAATCCCAAGAATCCTTTCAATTATATTATATTAGTGGGAGGTGATCAATATAAAATCACTTGGATCTTTTATCGGTCCATTTAAACACCCTTAGAACTTACAACATGTCCCAAATACAAAATCTCCTCCAATCCAAATTCATATCTATTAAAATTATAAAGAAATATTGTTGCTCCAAAATACTCAAAACTGTAACTAGATGTTTCAAATGCTACTCCTAGGTTTTAATTAATATCTATATATCATCAAAGAAAAGTAGCTCATTTTTTTTTGAGTTGTTTAATTAAAACCCGATTCATGCATGATTGGGAAGTGGATAGAGTACTAGTGAGACCAAAAGGCATGGCCCAAAATTAAAAGCGTCTATAATAGCACCTAAAAGTTGTCTTCTCAACATATTTATCTCATGTGAATTTGATGATATCTTGATCTCAAATCATTTTGAAGAAGTACATAGTTCCATGCAAATTATCTATGAGCTCATCTATCCTTGGAATAAGATATCTATTCTTGATTGTCCTCTTGTTTAAATACTTTTTAATAAATATAAATTTTCATAGTGTCATGCTTCTTCTTCACAAGAGCTAGAACTTATGAAGCCCATGTATAGAAGCTCTTTGATAGTCTTCTCAATATACACTTTATATCCTCTTTAATGAAATTATGGTGTAATTTTAATAGGTTTAACCCCTTCTTCTAACTCTATAACTGAAATCCTCAATCTAGTGGTAGTCTTGGAGGTATATCACAAAAATATATTATGCTTATCTAAAAAAAATTGAATGTCAATGTGATGCATACCTTTCTTGCCTAATGGAGATTTTGTGGGAAGAATAAAGCAACTTGCTACATATGCTACGCAACCTCTACAAAAGATTATTTCCATCCTTTTTGTTGTCACCACCCATGGAGATACATTTGAGATCCCTCTATGTATAATATTCTTCCCATCTGCTATGAACTTGAGCTCCACAATCTATTAATTTTGTGTATACTCTCCTAGTGAAAGAAACCATTATACACCCAAAATCATACTAGTATCTCCTAAACCAACCACATGAAATTTTTCAAATACCTTATGGTCTCTTAGAGTTATATTGAGCTACTTGATTGCTCTGATACATGGAATGGTTGTTAGGAAAATGGTGTCTAAACCTTGCACTTACATAAGGTTACTGTTTATAGGAAGATTACATTTGAGGATGGATTAGCCTAAAATTTTCTCCAAAGAAACATATTAGCTAAATAATCATGCCAATAAATTTTCGTTGCAAGATTATGTTTAGATTTTAAAATATTAAATTTTTCATTTGTAAGAGTTTCATTTGAAAGTTTCAAACTCAAATTTGAAGGTTTTAGAGGCATTTTTGAGCCCAGAAGTTGTCAAACCAATGCAACTGGGTACAAATTAACAGAGAACTTCATGAGCTTTCTTGAACTTTAAACGGTTTGTCAATCAAACCCTCAAATCAAAAGTTATGGCCTTCAAAAGTTGGGTCTCCTAATTTGGGAAACATAAAAATATGTTGGACACCTAAATAGGTTGTAAAACAGAATTACACGTGTTGGTGTATGTTTTGACACATCATAGGGCATCTTGGATTGGGGGTCCCACTTTTTAGGTGGTTTCAACGCATGGTTTTGTAATATTGTTATATGATTCATGTATGCTATCTCTCATATATTAGGTGTCTAAGATGGAGTTTGTGTGTAAGAGTCTAATAGTTGTTGAGTTACCTCTAGATCTTCGGATGGTGATACTCATATGAGAAGCTTTCTTGCAAGTATATTATATTTTGTTGTTGATTCTTAAATAATATTGTTGTATGTAAAATTCATCATTATTCAATTAGAAATAAAGGGAAATCACGAATCCCTATCTAATCAAAGAATCCTAAATAAACCAATGAAATAATGCAAAGCAAAGTAATAAGAATATAAAATATTCAATTAAGACTCCCTATTCCATGACTGTATATGGCTTCCATTGTTCTTTTCTTCTTCGTGGTATGATGGCTCTCAGATATTGCGTTGGCAACCTGCAAGTGACACAAAGATTCGAAGTTCGTGATTGTTGAAAATGGAGATTGAATGCCCAATTTATAGATTTTTGGGGAGGATTGATTGAGAGGTGGAATGAAATGATTAAGAGGTGGAACTCAGGTGAGCTCACATCCTGATTGATAGGTGAACTTTTGATTTGGAGGTGGAACAGATTAGATTGAATTGTTAATTGAGTTAACTGATTGAGAAAAAAGCTGATTGAAAGATGAAAAAGAATGATTGGAGGATAATTAAAGAATGATGCAATTAATCAATTAATTGAAATGATCAATTAAAATAGATTCAGTAGTTAACTGATTGAAATATTTTTTGGAAAAAAGCAAAGTGGAAGATAGAAATAGGAATTGGAAAGATAATTGATTTAATTAATCAATTAATTGAATTGATTAATTTAGCATGTTCTTGAACTTTGACTTTGATTTTGAATTTAATCTTTGTATGAGATTTAATTCAAATATTGAATTTATTTTAAATTCAATTTATTATTTGAATATATTTAGAACTTGACTTTGATTTTCAATTTGATTTTTGAAATCATGCACATATATTTGAAATTGGAAGAATTTGAATTTGAAATTGAATTTAGGGAATTAATGAAATTAAATGAAATTTGAATTTGAATTAGAAAAATTAATTAGCCAATTAAATAATTTAAAGAAACTATTTAATTATTTAGAAATTGAATTTAATTAAATAATAAAGATTATTTAAATTAAAGGATTAAAATCACAATTAATTAAATAATAAATATTTAGTTAATAATATAAAATGGTTTAAATGATTAATTTATTAGGAATAGAAATTGAAATAGAATAATTAATAATATGATGAAGAAATATGAAGTTAGAAGAATAAGATTAATTAGATTAATTAAATAATTAAAGAATTATTTAATCAATCAGAGGAATAATTAGTACATGATAAATGAGACATTTTTAGGTGTCTACATTTTCCCCTCTTTGAGACAATGTCGAGATGACGTTGTTTCAAATAAAATGAAAAAATTATGCCCAGTATGCCCCGATGATGCTTAGAATGTAAATATGCCCCCTCGGAAAAAGTGGTCAAAAAATTCTGAAATTGAGACCATTTTTAACGATAATGTTAGTAAGTTGAAGAAATGTTAGTAAATATGAGAATAAAATATTAGAGAGGATCGATGAAAGAGCATGTTAGATGATTGAATGATGGAAATGACTTGAGAAAAGATGTTTGATGAGAGAATGATCTTGAGATAGAATTACCAAAATAAGATGAGAAAATAAAATGAAAAGATTGATGATGGATACACGAACTTCTATGCCTTTATTCATAGCGTAATATATATTCATCACTGAGCCTTATTATGTAACAATGGAGCTTTGCACATCAGGGTATAAGGAACCAAGATTTGAAGATATCTCATTGAAGAAATAAACATGTAGCAGACAAGGAGTGAACCCTCCATTCTGGGAATAAAGCTTGGGGTCAAGGTATGTGGGGTAGTCACAAACATAGCTATCCTTCATGGGATACTTGCTAAATGAACGTACCAATTACAGACACCCACTGGAACTATTGCCCCGGAACTTCATTGGTCCACACCACAAACAACAGACAAATAAAAAGACAATGCCCATCATGGCTCCTCTAGTCACTTGTGGACATCCTTGAGTAGCATAGAAACATGACTTGTTGCCAAATGATAAAAGATAAAGACTAACTACGATAAAATTCAACATCCATATTGATCTGTGCTTTGATTTTGATTGCTTGATGTGATAGTTGATAATGTTTGATCTCGTAAAGTTGTGGACCCCGTTTAAGACTGGCTTGCCTGAATTTGAGTGTATCCATCTTTGTTTAAGACAAGATAATGATCACTTGATATGGATATTGATACGATTGATAAGACAGTTTGATCAATTGATTGTAGATGTTTGACTAGATAGTTGTATCCTTTGTTAAGTTCGTGCAAAGTGTTTGTTGGATATCTGCTAGGGTGTTTGATTCTTGTGAGACATTTTATTGCAAGTTTTTTGATTGATTTTTCAATTTTTAGTTCTTTTTCCAAGAGGTTTTTTTATGTTTTTGGATTTTATGGATTGATATTTGAATGTTTTAAATTGAGTTTTTAGGATCATATATGATTTTTAGGATTTTGTGCTTTTCAATGTTTTGGGATTTTTTTGAAAGATTTTCCAATATTTTTGGATTTTTTAGCTATGCCCCCAATATGTAGACCTATATGACATGATGATCTGCATAATGCATGCAGAGACAATGAATTTTTGACATGACCTATGTTAATGCAATATGCATGATGAAGATGCATTTCCTATTAGAACAAGGATGACTGTGCTTGTTTAGCATTTTGTAATACACCAATTGAATTGGAGGTACAAAACATTTCATAGATAAGTGGTCAATCGATCCTTAAGGTCCCTTGGAACATCCAAATTAACACACTTAGTGACTAGGATTTATAAATGGAGACACAAAAAAAATTCCCCATTGGTTCTTGAAACTTTGATCTTCTTTTTCCCATGTGTGTGCAAATGAGTTAATTCCCACTCTTGTGTTCACTAAAGATCCTTAACATCTTATATGACTAGCTATGTGGATTATTCTAACTTCAAAAGCATCCTGAATGGAGCCTCGCTGTCAGCAAGCTTTTAGAGTTTCGCAAAGGTTATAGATTGTAATCTCTCGAATATTGCTCAATTGCCAGCAGGCATCCATAACCATGATGGAGTTACTCACACATTCCCATAGTCAATATTTTTGTCGCACTTGCATATGTGATATTTCAGTTATATATCATTGCTCTTTTGCCTTGAGATGAATATTTGACATTACACTTTTTCTTTTTTATTTTCTTGCCTTCACTTGTAAGTAATGAAACCTACTTGGGTGTGACAATTACAGCGGCATTGAAGTAGAATTTTAGATTTTTCACTAGTCATATGATCAACTAGGTGTCTAGAATGAATTAAAGATTTTGTTGATGTGTTTGAGATATAACAATTGATAGATTTTGCGTTACCAAGACTCAAATAGTGAAATCACTACCCAACCATAAGTAAAGTGTCATCACAGGGTAATATTGAAAATGAATGACCTTAGGACCTCAAAGACTTCATGTCCAAATATCTAAGAAACGAGATAACCCTTGTTTCTCTTGAATGCAAACAAATGATAAACTTAGACAGCTGCCTTGTTTCATTGATGCAGATATATGTTAATGCCAAAATTTTGCGAATGCGATGCATTTGAAAAAGAAACTATATGTGATGCAGTGCTTTAAATAAAATGAGATGCAATGCAGAAAGTAAAACCTAAACTAACCCAGCCCTTAGATATAGTATCATTTAAGGTGCATGTTGTTCATAGGGTTAGGGAGTTTTGTGTAGGTAATTAATTGGTCTTTGTTTGAAGAGTTGGATAAAGATGTCTTTTCCAATAGGATATAAGGACTCAACTAAGTGCACATGTTCAACATCTCCAAAGTTGATTTCCTTAGTTTTTGAATTTTGTGGATCATCGGAGGGAAATCTAGCTTTGGCACCCATGAATTCAGCTATAGCCTTATCATTTTCAAAGCAATTCAATTGTGGTAGATTCTCTTGCCCCCAATTTATCAAGTGTGGGTGTATGAGGAAAATAGATTCTCGTTCCAAAGTTGTGACCACATTGGCATGTGAAAATGGCACACATACAATCATTGATAAATTGTTCTCTATAGTATGATCAAGATTGGTGATTTTATTGATAAGGAATTAATGAAAAACTTGTGTAGAGGGATTGGGATCATGAGGCGGACTAGGAGAAATGGTAAGTTCATTTGAGAGGGAGTCTTGTGAGAAACATAGGGGATTATGACATGGAAATGAAGGGATGGAGGGATCTTAATCAAGATTTGGAGAAATAATGGGATCTTACTTAGGACATGAAGGTGAAGGAATACTTTGATCTTGACTTGGAAAGGGATTATTAGGAAGGATGGAAGGGATGTCCTGATCTTGCTTAGGAGGTGGATGTTGGATGGGACTTGAAAGGACACTTTGTTCTTGAGACAAAAGGGTATCATTATGAATGGAATAGAAAAGAGTGAGGGGATCGTCATAATATTCTTGATCGGTGGGATCTTGATAAAAAATTGGGTTAGATGAAAGAGTTATTTCTTGATCTTTATATGTTTCAAAACTCATTTCTTCTGATTTTGGATCATCCTCTTGACACGTGGAAGGAGTTTGGATATGCATGGGAGATTCTTGGAATGTTTCAACACTTTGGCTTGATGAGAAAGGATTTTGAATTAGAGACTCTATAATAGGAGTATATGATGTGATTGGGTCTTGAATTTCTAAAGCATGGAAGGGACTAGCATCATGAATTGTATTAGCTTGGAAACTTATTGTCGATAGTCCTTGGGAGGTTGTATTATTGGATAGAGATGATGTGGACTACTCTTGTGTGATTTCGAGATATGAGGAAATGATGGAAGATATGGAGGCTACTTGAGGTGCAAAGTCTTGATGGGAAGAGTCATTGCTAGACATGGGCAGATTACCTTGTTGCATGATAGGTGACACATTGACCATGTTTGATTGATGTCCAAAGGGTGACATGTTCATAAATACAATTGCATTCATTTGAGAGACCCTTGGTGATGTATTTGAAGACATAGGAGGATATTCACAAACATGTGATGTGACTGAAGGCAAAATTGATTGTGTGATTGTGTGTGAACTTAGTAGTGTGTGTGTGAAAAGTGGATTAAGAATTTGTATCTGCAAGACACAACACTTCAATCAAGTCATTACATACATGGTTAATCAGATATAATAAATGAATAATAAACCATAACAAATCAACCCATTGCCTTCTAAAAGATGCGAGTATATGATTTCTCTCAGATTATAAGCAATACCAGTGACTAGACAACATCAAGACGAAGGATTTATTCTATATGAACATGATGAATGCTAGATGGATGCAATATTAATCTAACAAGATTTAAATAATAAATGAGATAAATGATCTAAATATGTATGCAATAATCTCAATGAACCTAGAGCAAAAATAGTATAATAACAATATATTCTCCAGCCTCTAGGATCCTTGAATGAGAGATGAGAACCTGAATTTATAGAAAATTCAGAAAGAAACCAATGGCTGAGATCAAATGATGATGAGCAGTCAAGATTTTCCAAGAGGAAGCACTATCCAGGTGAATTGAAGTGATTGGATGCTTTTCTCAGTTTTAAAGGAAATTGAACTAAAATTAAGATAAAATCAGGAAAAAACTAATTTATTCTCTATTTCATTCAATTTTAATATTTAATTGTTTTAATTGTTTCCTTTGAGATTATCTATCAATTTTTAATTTGTTTTTTTCAAGATTATCTCCAATTGATTTCTTTTCTCAATTTTTAATTCTTTTTTGTCAATTAATTCATTTTTTGATTTATTTCCTTTTTTGAAGATTTGTGCTCATAATTTCCAATTCCTCTTTCTTGTTTTGTTTCCTTTTTTGAAGATTTATGGCAATTTTTATTTATTTTTCAAATTAATTCCTCTTTTTGATGATTTAATGGCAAATTGATTTATTTAATTAAATATGCAAAATATATTTAATAAAATAAATAAGATAATTGTTTAAAATGATTTTCTTCGAATAATCGATTAATTAAATAAATATTTAATTAATATTGGGTGATTAATTTTCCATGTGGCATTTAATGTTTAAAGAATTAATTGTGTGCTCAAGATTGATTTAATTGCCTTTGGTTAGGACCTTGGTGACATTGTCGAGATTAGGGGCCCATGGTTTAGATGACCATTTTTAGGGTACTACATTTGCCCCTCTTTGAATTAATGTGTGAGCAGCATTGGTTCAAAGAAAATTTGATGTCTAGGAGATGCTAGTTCTGAACTTGATTAATCACGAACTAGATGAAAAGCGAGGTGTTAAGCTTGATTCGAAGCGACGAAGCTGAATGAAGTTTGATTAAAGTGATACCATTCCCGAACATGATTGAACTAGGAACGATAGAAAACAAAAGATGCCCAACTTGAACTTGATTGATCAAGAAGCTGATCTTACTAATCTAGAACTTGATTGATCTAGACACAGTGAGTGATGATAAAAATCGATCTTGAACTTGATAGATCAAGATACGATGAAGAAGATAAATTGTTCAGCTTGATCAAGAAATGAATACTGAACACCTACTTAGATTTAGTGTGATCAAAGAAACTCCTTAATGTTAAGAGATTGATTCAGATAAAAGATAAATATCAGTTTGATATGAAGCGATGAAACTGATATGTCCCTAGAGATTGATTTGATTCAGAAATCTCAACTTGATATAAAGGAATGAAGTTGAAATGCCCCTAGCGATGAGGTCTTATTTGATTGATTTTAGTTGAAAAATGTTTCTTTTGCTCGACTTTCGATGAAGATTTGAAAATTTTCTCGACATTTGAAGATGTGAGGTCATATGGTCACGAGTATGCCCCCTCGAGAGCAAAATCAAACGATAATGAGGGTACATAACGATAAGCAATTTTTAGCGATGACAAGTTGTTTGAGCACAAATTGATTCAGAGGAATTTTAAAAATTTTGCGAGAAATTGAGCACAAAGTTGACTTACAGAAATTAAATTGAGATTCGGCGTTGATTAACGAGAAATTGAGCATAATTAGAAGAGAGAATGAGCAGCTGATGAAAAGAGCGCTAAGTGGTCCAAATTCTGAAATTGACTAGTAGAATTATCTCAAATTTCGATTTCGATCCCGAAAATGGAATCAGAATGGTCAAATTAGTTAAGGGTACAATTTTCGTGTCCATTGAAACAAGTTGAAAAATTAGGTTTTTGGCTATATATGGGACAAAAGTGTCATTTTCAATTCATTTTAACTCTCCAAGTTTGAAAATTCAAAAAGCCTTCTGTGAAGAAAATGGTGGTCCCTACTCGTCAGCATCGATTCAAGCACCAAAGAAGACATAATCAACCCCGAAACTATGAGCCAGTCGTAAGTGATCGATCTTAAGCCTATTTGTGTTTCCAATTTTGAATTTTTTTGTTCATTTTTCAATTTTTCTGCATGTTTGGGGTCGGTCGTCACATTTTATCGTGCGAGACAGGATCCTGTCTTGTATGAAAAACTGGCAAAATTTGTTTTGTCATTTCAAACCATTAGATTTGTCATTCTAGAGCCACCCATGTGTCATATGGCAGGTTTGTAAAAAGACCATTTTCTCGTGCGGAGTCTAAAAGTTTGTCGTTTTGGGTTGTTTTGTCATAAGACACCTATTCTTGACTTGTACGAGATTTTTCTTCTGTGTGCTTTGTTGTGCAAGAAACAGTGAACATTTTTGAAGGCATAAACGTGAAAATTTGATTTTGCCTTTGACTTAGTTGGATTTGTGTGATGTTTTACTTCTCTTGTAGACTCATTTGGAATGTTTTTTGATGCTTCATTGTTGGGTTTTTTTTGCAAGTTTGATTACCTCCTATGTTATTCAGATGTGTGTATCCTCCTACCATGGCATTGGTGTGACATTTATCTGAGGTTCAGCAAGCTCATGTTGATTTGTGTGACTTGACTCATCTGTTGGGATTACTTGATATCCGTGTGAATCACGGAATGCTCACAACATTGGTAGAGTGTTTTCATTTAGAGCATAACACATTTCATCTACCGGTGGGGGAGTTGAAGATCACTCCTGAGGATGTATATAGGATCCTCTGTATCCCTTTTGTTGGGGATAAGGTGAATTATGATTCAGGGCACCTTCCATGATTGCAGGCCATCAGGCATGTCTTTGGTGATCCTAACATTTTGACGCAGTCCATGAGCTGGGATATTCTTATGAGCAGGTACAGTGAGGAGTATCCTTTGGCATGCATCCTAGCAGGATTGATAGGTTGTTTTCTTATGCCAGATAGAGGTCAGCAGGGCTTCCAGTGTGGATGGGGCCAAATGTTAGAGAGGTTGATAGAGACCCCTCAGAGATTGGGTTGGGGCTCTTATTTATTGGCCCATATGTATCGAAAGATGCATGAGATTGTATATAGAGATGGGCAGAGCATGGCCACTGGGGTATATATTTTGCAGGTTTGGGCTTGGGAGCACCTTCCCGTGTGTCGGCTGATAGTAGCTGATAGCAGAGAGTTTGGGCAGCCGATCATTTATAGGTATGCCAGATATATTACACAACCCCATCTGGGCAAGACAGATTTCTAGAGATGGCAGCTCGATGACCTGATAGCCATCGTATGGAGACCATATAGAGGTTTGGAGCCATGGGATGACTGGCGACTAGTTCGCAGGGATTTTTTTGCTACACACCCACTGATTGGGAGGTCACAAACCATTGTGGAGCGATTCACCATGTCTCGGGTGATGAGGTAGTATGGCTGACCTCAGGGGATCTCACAAGAGTATACAGCTTATGGTCAATATGCTGATGTGGATAGACAGGGATGGTCTCCGTGGTTGTCATATGCTTTGGCGATGTAGGAGTTGATAGGGTTACACCACCTGAGGTGGGATTACTTGGATGATGTAGTGGATGTGGGGGTATTGCCCCAATATAGAGATCATTTTCAGTAGCATCCATTCCCATGTTTTACAGAACCAAGTGAGTAGGCTCCTCATATTGAGTATGTTGAGGATGATGCCCCCGCACCGGCATAGGGACAGGGCCAGAGGCAGGGTCAGGTACAGAGAGCTGAGGCTCGACAATGGGGTAGTGGTGATCCAGGTGCTAGCAGTAGTAGGGTGTTAGCTGAGGGAGAACAGCAGAGGGGTGAGGTTGGATCCCTAGGAGGAGTGGGTGTGAGATTAGGTGGGATGGAGGAGGTGCGAGCAACACCTAGGTAGGTTCGGCAGCGGAGAGAGGAGCAAGGTGGAGTTGGAGGTGGAGGTGGAGATGGGGGTGGAGAGCCTGCGAGAGAGAAAGGGATAGACACTGGATGGTCGATGAGGGCACATCTTGCAGAGCTGCAATCACAGCTGCTAGTGGCTTAGACTCAGCTGGCAGAGTGAGACTGGCAGCTGGTCGAGATGAGGACTGAGCGTGATCGCCAGATCACCGAGGTGAGGACTAAGCACGATCATTAGATTTCAGTGCTGAGAGCAGAGATGAGAGCAGAGATAGATCCCCTGTGACAGGAGGTCCTTCACCAGTCTAGTAGGGCATCATACTATGTGGCAGCGTATAGTGTTGTAGTTTTTGTTGCGCAATAGGTGATACCCTACTCACAGTAGATGGCATGGTCAGAGGGAGCGTGGGCACCTCATCAGGATCCTGGACATTAGGCTCCTCCTCCACCACCAGGCGATGAGGGAGAGGGAGCGAGCTAGATGATTTCTTTTTGTAGCTCAGATATTTTTTGTAGACACACCCATTTGTTGTAGCCTATACTATTCTTGCTCCAATGGGAGTTTGTATATGTCATTCGATATTATTTTGTACTCTTATACTTGACTTGATATATATATATGAGATCCAATTTGACTTCATCATACTTGTGTTGATTCGCTTATGAGATGTCCTTTATATGCTTTATTCTATATGTATGCATTTCTTTTCAACATGAATGTATGAATGCAAATGAAATATGAATGCTTATTTTTGTTTCTTTTCATATGCAAATAAATGATGATGCAAATAGTAACAAGAATGAGTAATGCAATTTTTTTATTTTCTTTGCAATAAGATGAATGCAAATGAATGATAATGAATGTATGAATCTATATGAAATGCTCATGTATGCAGCTAACATCTCAATACACAAGTACTCGATCGGAGAAATGATGAAAAGAGACCACTTAGCTTAGAAATGATGACACTCCACCTCTCATTCAAAAGATAAAGAGATCATTGTTATAATACCGAAATCACTCCAAATTCACAAAATGCAGGATGAAATGCAAGAAAATATGCAAAATGAGATGCAAAATGCAATCCTAAACCTAGTCACTGGACTTTGAAAAAGCTTAATTGTCATCATTGAGCGTTTTACAATTATAGAAGGCAAAGTAGAGTTCCTTTCTTTTCATGTGCAATATTAATTATTTTGTCTGTAATGACCCTTTTTTCTCATTCATATCCTTGGATAGATTACGCATGGACGCAGATTGCATCATAAAGAAAGTCCCTCAAAATAGATAAAGAAATGATATGGAACCTCCCTATAGCATTCAAATAAGTGGAGTCGAGGTATGTGAGGTGATTCCACCTTGATGTGAAGGCTCTTATCACAGAAACCCAGCTAATTTAGATGTTTCCAGATCATTGGGATCATTCCTACAAGCAGCAAATAAGAAAATATTATGCCCCCAATCCTTGCTTCTCTTAGTCACAATAGACTTCCTTGAGTTACTCAGAGGGATAATAATCAAAAACCAATATAAAAAGATAGCACACAAATAAAATTTTCATGCATAGCTCAAACTGTTTAGTGATTGTTTTCCGTTATGTTGTTTTGCTTGTTAACTCAGTGATAAAACTCTTCAGTAGTCAGGAGATAGGTAACTGACTCAGAGTGGATGACCAGGTTTCACTGACGTAAGGGTGACTTGGTTGATATTTCTTAGGACATGTAATTTGCTCGGTTGATTACCCAAGACTAGGACATTGATTGGTTTGAAGTCATGAAAGTTCCATGAACTAGGATGTCACAAAAGTGACTAAAATATGTACAAGCGAAAGCAAATATGCAGGAAAGTGGGAATGCCAACGTTGCGTGGATAGACGGAGTGCTTGAGTGTAAGAAGCGCCTATTTACCAGGTTTTCACCTACTTGGCAAAGATTCATATATATTTTTTATTTTTTTACCAAGGTGCCTGTTTACCAGGTTTTCACCAGGGCATTTTCTCTTCTTTTTTTTTCTTTTTTTGAATTTCTTCAGGACTTTTTCTGATTTTTAAGATTTCTTCAAGACTTTTTCTGATTTTTATGATTTCTTCAAGACATTTTCTAATTTTTTATGATTTCTTCAAGACATTTTCTGATTTTTATGATTTTTTCAGGTAATATTCCGCTGTAAAAGTTGCTAGAGCAGAGAATATTTAGGTGAAGAATTTCTTTAGATGGATGGTGTTAATCGGTTTATGGAGCTGTTCTCCTTCCAATGTTGAAAGTTGATAAGCACTAGAGCTAAAAGTTGTAGTAACGATATAGGGACCCAGCCAGTTGGGTTCAAACTTCCCTTTGTTATCTTGAAACTATTGATTTTTAGGATTCTCTCTTAGAACTAAGTCACCAACCTAAAATTGTCGGTGTCAAACTTTCTTGTTATATCCTCTAGACATTCTCTTTTGATACACTCTAAGATGATCAAATGCCACTTGTCGACACTCATCCAGCAATTTGAGCTCTTGTAATCTAGATATTCTATAGTCTTCATCAATAACAAGACCTTGCAAGGAAACTCTTAGAGGTGGTATTTCTACTTCAATAGGTAATACTGCTTCAGACCCATACACCAAAGAAAAAGGTGTAGCCCCAGTAGGTGTTCTGATACTTGTTCTATAAGCCCACAGTGTAGGATTGAGCTGCAAATGCCAATCCTTCTTGGATTTGTTCACTGTTCTGTGTAAGATAGTCAGTAGGTTTTTCTTAGATGCCTCTGCTTGTCCATTACCTTGAGGGTAATATACTGAGGACCAGTGTTGTTTGATTTTAAACTTCTCACAGAGTTCATCTAGATCTTTGTTCTTAAACTGTCCTCCATTATTTGTTATAATTGATGAAGGTATACCATATCTACAGATGATATAGTTAAGAATAAATAGAGGTACTTGTTTTTTGGTTGCCTTGATGAGCAGAACTGCTTCTACCCACTTAGTGAAGTACTCAATGGTAGTGATAATAAATTTATGTCCATTAGATGATGCAGGATATATTTGGCCTATCAGATTGAACGCCCACTGCTGGAAGGGCCAGTGTGTCACAAAGGGTGTGAGATCCCTTGCCGGAGCATGTATAAGGTGCCCATACAATTGACACTTTTCACAGGTTTTAGCAAATTTTATAGCTTCTTTCTCCATGTCTGGCCAGTAGTAGCCAGCCCTTAGTAGTTTTGTGCTAAAGTTAGACCGTTCGAATGGGATCCGCAAACACCTTCATGAACTTTGGATATGCGTGTTAGGACTCCTCAGTTTCTAGACATCTAAGCAAAGTATTATCTAAACCTCACCTAAATAGGTCGTTAGCAATGATGATGTACCATGACACATTTCAGATTAGGTTCCTTTTTTTATTTTGGGAAAGATTAGCAGGGATGACTTGGTCACGTAGGTAAGAGAAAATGTGACTATAATGAGATGAGTCATGTCCAATAATATAACAGACTACCTGGGACTTAGGAGAATCATAGGCAGGGTAATGCAACTCTTCCAGCAGGAATTCAAAGCAAAAATTAGACTCCTGTAGTTGTGGTATAGATGCCAAAGTGTCCATTGCATCTGCTGCTCTATTTGTTGTTCTGGGGATCTGCTGAAATGATACAGAGCTAAAATATTTCTTGAGTTCATCCACCATCCTCTTGTAAGGCATTAGTTTCTCATCTCTCATCTAATATAGGTCATTAATCTAGTTGATAATGAGTTGAGAATCTCCATAGATGTGTAATTCCATGATCTTCCACTCGATGGCCAGCTTGATCCCATTTACCAAAGTTTCATATTCTACAATGTTGTTTGTACAAGGGAAGAGAAGTTTGTAAGCTTTTGGAATTGAGTATTTCTGGGGAGTAATGAATAGTATCCTGGTACTAGAACCATGTTGAGTGAAAGACCCATCAAAGAACATCTTCCATGATTGTTTAGTAAGGTGCATGATTGATTCATCTGGGAATTCTATCTGCAAAGGTTAATTATCTTCTAGTGGAGCTTCGACAAGTTGGTCTGCAATAACCTATCCTTTGATGGTTGTACATTTCACATATTCAATGTCAAATTCTATAAGGACCATGACCCATTTGGCCAGTCTTCCTGTAAGTGTTGCTTTACTAAGAAGATACTTGAGTGGATCAATCTTGGCTACCAGCTTAATAGAGTGTGCCAACATATAATGCCTTAATTTTTGTGGTACAAAGACCAAAGCTAAGCATGCTTTCTCTATTATAGTATAATTCATTTTGTATGACACCAATGTTCTGCTGATGTAATAGATAGCTCATTCCTTTTTATTGTCATCCTATTGTGCCAGAAGTGCCCCCAGTGAAGTATCCATAGCTGATATGTACAAGATCAGTGGCTTACCTTGAATCGGTGGCATTAATATGGGTGGATTAGAAAGATATTCTTTGATTTGTTATAAATGTCATTCACAATCTTCATCCCAGTTGTATTGAATCCCTTTCCTTAATATCTTCGTGAAGGGTTGAGCTTTGTCAGCTAGCTAAGATATAAAACGTCTTATGGACTAAAGACAGCCTTGTAGACTTCTCATCTGACTGATATTCTTTGGTGGAGGCATTTCCATTATAGCTTGGACCTTTTCAGGATCAACCTCAATTCCTCTTCTGGATATTATGTACCCAAGCAATTTTCTTGATGTTACCCCAAATGCACATTTCTTTAGATTTAAGCGGAGCTTGAATCTTTCCATTCGATCTAATATGAGGCCTAGCTCTTGAATGTGTGTAGATCTCTTCATAGTCTTTACTAAGGTGTCATCAACATAATCTTCCATGTTTTTATGCATCATATCATGGAAAATAGTGGTTATTGCTCTTTGGTAAGTTGCTCCTGCATTCTTTAGACCAAACAGCATAACATTCCAGTAGAAGGTTCCCCATACACATGTGAAAGTTGTCTTCTCTTGATCTTCAGGTGCTATCTTGATCTGATTGTAACCAGAGAATCCATCCATTAATGAATACATCTCATATCCGGTAGTCATATCTACTATCATGTCAATGTTGGGCAATATAAAATCATCTTTTGGACATGCCTTGTTGAGATCCCTAAAATCTGTGCAAACTCTAATAGATTTGTCTACTTTTGATACAGGTACTATGTTGGATATCCATTTTGCATAGTCTATGGCTCTGATAAATCTAGCTTTTAGCAATTTCTCTAATTCAGCCTTGATTAGTAGTGCCACATGAGGATGCATCTTTTAAAGTTTTTGTTTGATTGGTTTAACTCCTAGCATAATAGAGAGATGATGCATGATGAGATCAGGATCTAGTCCTGGCATATTTGAGTATGTCCATGCAAAGTTGATCTTCTTTTCTAAAAACAAATTGCTAAAATATTTTAACTCTTCTGCTAACAATGATTGAGCTAAATGAATGATATGCGGTATCTCTTGACTCCCAATGTTCACTGGTTGAGTTGGCTCAATCAATATGGAAGATCTCTCCTGGAAGTGACTTGGCAGTATATCAAGTATCTCACCTTCAGGCGCCTCAGAGAGGTTTTCACCTTTAGGCTCGTCCTTTATTTTCTCTTTTTTAGAGTCTGACACTGCCACAATGTGGTTTTCGCCATCAGATCTTTTATTCTTATTTTTCTTATTTTTGCGACTAAGATACTTGATATCCGCTTCAGTCATGTTTTCATTATGTTCGCTAGTGGAAGAGTACATGGGTTCAATTGTATTGAGATAGTAGGCTAGTGTATAGTCATTGGCAAAAGTAGGTACATTCAAGGGTTGGTTATAAAGGGTGCAATAAATTAGTTCTGGATGCATTAAGGATAAGGTTGGAACAAGCTCAAGGGAGTTCATGGTACTATCATCATTGTTTCGGACTGACCAATCGAGTTCCAAAAGATTACCTTGCGTATGTGTCTCGAGACCAAGAAGAGTTACGACATGATTATCGTTATTCATGTTAGTATGTATTGGACCTAATTCAACCGACCTACTTCTAGCATCATTACCTACTTCAGACTAGGCTGCATCCCGTGGTATAATAGTAGACAGTATGTCATCATTCATGACAGAGTAGTCATAATGCATTGTTGAATAGTTGTTATCACAGGCAGAGCTCCTGTCTGAGTCATTAGAGTCATAGGATGAAGTTGCTGACTCATCTCCAAGTGGCTTAGTAAAGGTATATATAGTATCAACACCCACATCCTTGATGTTGCAAGTTCCTTCATGATTTGGTTCATTGATTGCTTGCATTTGACACACTTGTGGACATGACTTTGATAGTTCTGTTAACCCCTGTCATATGTTCCATTCAGCTTCTTCTGGACTAATGACTGGTTCTCTTTATGTAGCTTCTAGTTCTTCTTATGTGATTTCATACTTGATTTGTCCTATCTCATTAGGAGGATTGGTAGGTGAAGGACTTGCTTGTTTCCTTTCTTTCTCCTGATGTTGGTCATAGTCTTCTTGTCGTTTTAATCTGATTTCTTCTATTTCCTTTTGCATTCTTAGGCGTATCAGCTCTTGTGCGTCATCTACGGTATCCCTGAGTTCTTCAAGCATTTATGTAGTAGATGTATCTAAGATGTGATATGGACCCCATTCATATTCATTTGAATCAGTTTCTAAGTCATCTACTTGTTTCTGCCAGTATATGTGACTAGAATGTTTAGCGGTGCAAATAATTCTCTAATTCTGTATATTTCGTCTCTCATATCCTCTGCGGAATCTACTTCATGTGGTATTATAGCTAATATAACTAGAACTTGATTACCATATGTTTCCTCTCCCTAGGTGGGCAATTCTTTTTGTTCACCATCACATTCCTCCTAAGTTTGTTGAGTATCAATTTCTTGTGTTGTTAAAGGTAGTACCTTTTTCTTCCACTTATGTTGATGGTGAGATGTGTGCTTCTGATCTGATGACTTTCTTGGATCATATCCTAGTCTAGCTTTATCATTGGCAGACTTAGTTTGTAATTGGATAGGTTCAACAATACTTTTTTGATGTTTTCCAAGAGGACCAGTACCTGAATATCCCATGCGTTGAAGCATCTTATAGCCTGGACCATATTGTGTTGGAGAAATCTCACAATGTCATATTTCTTTATCTTCACTGTCTTCTTTGAAGAGCAATTTAAGGACATCATCCCCTTCTATTTCACCTGCAAGAGAAGTAGAGGATTGTATAAAGGTGCCATCATAAATGAATTTTGGAGTTGAAGTTTGTGGCCTCATACCCTCTATTGGTTTTCCCGACTATCTTGGTGATGGAGGAAGAGATGTTAGTGAGAGTATAGGCTCTATCTTGTAACCATCCATGCCAGTGTTTGTGATTCTCATTTTCTTTTCCAAATCTTTCAGCAAAGATTCTAAACTTTTAGCTACAGAAGCTGCTCTATTAGTAGGAACAAAAGCATCAGCACCCTGTGTTAATGCATTGCAGGTATAGCTTGTATCAGCCAGAATACTGACTTCTTTTCCATTATAGGGAAATTTCAGGCATTGATGATACGTAGATGGTACTTCTTTCATTTCATGAATCCATGGCCTACCCAGTAAGATGTTTTATTAAAGATAAAGGTCCGGGACTTGAAAAATGACATCTCTTTCCACAGGTCCTACTCTGATTGGTAATGATACCAGTCCCTTAGAAGTTCTTTCCTCTTCATCATAAGCCTTGATTGTTATCTTCTTTGTTGGATCAATGACGTTCTTAGAAAATCCCAGTTGTGTTAATAGATTGTAGGTACAAATATTCAACCCAGCGCTTCCATCTATCAAAACACATTTAACGTGGTGTTTATGAATCATGACTTCAATGTGTAATGGATGGTTATGTGGGTGACTCAGTGAATTATCATCTTCTTCAGAGAATGTGAGATAATGGGGTGAGGTCAGGTGACCTACCATAGATTGAAACCAATCTATGTCCAAATCTTTAGGGACACTACTGTAGACACCTAAAATTGTCATGTCTAATTAAATAAATATTTTATTTATTTAATTATTTTAGCCTAATTCATCTATTAATTAAATAAATCTTTATTTATTTAATTAATTCATTTATCCTCTTCTAGCCTTATTTCTCATTTAAATAAATACATTTATTTATTTAAATTATCCCTTTTGCTAAATTAAATAAATATCTTATTTATTTAATTATCCCACTTCTTCTATTAATTAAATAAATCTTTATTTATTTAATTAATTCATTAGCCTTTTCTACCCATGACACATGTCATTCATCTCTTAATTCCTACACTACCTACCCTCTTATTATTTTCTTATTTTCTCTACCTACCCTTTAATCATAGCCGACCTCTTTTACACCTCTCAATCTTATCCCTCCATTTCTTATGGTGTCTTCTATATAAGGAGATGCTTCCTTCATTATTGAACCCTGGCTAATTCAATTATGCACTTGACTACACTACGCTTTTCATATGAGATCCCACTTGCAATCACATTCCATTCTTTGTTGAGCTCTTGTGCACATAAAATCTAAGAGCAAATATATCAAGCAAGATCAATGGAGATAGGAAGAATGGAGATTCAAACCCTATTGGACATGTGATGGTATAATCTTTGTGATTTCATTTGATTTGCATTGTATTAGGTAATCTTCATATGTTATGGTGGATCTTTGTTGTTGTTAGGCTAGGGTTTTGTGGTTGAATTCATTTAGTCTTTCAACATTGTTGATTATCCATTTTCACCATATACAACTACTATAACCAGGAGAAGACGATGAAGCTGGTTGTTTCCATTTAGCCATGATTGTGTCTGTTTATCTATTTGGTAGGTTTGACATTGTTTGATCGAAAGTTGGGGGACTATCTCCTCAGAGAGAAATCTTCCTTTGAGCGCGAGTCATGGCATTAGCAGCTTGTGCTTGATTTTGGTGGTCTGGGACTATGATCACATTCAATATTTAGCTTGAGCAAATTCAATCATGTTGATCACATTATCGTTATTAGTGTAAGTATAATTGACTCTAGCTTCTCCCTTGGATTTTGAGGAATCTCCTTATTCATAAGTGGGTAAGGGATCTTTAAAGGCCTTATGATCAGCATTAGTTGCATGATTTCCAACAATGATCTTGTCTGCATCAATGAGATCTTGGATTTCATGTCGGAGTTTCATGCAGTGGTTTATGTTATGTCCCTTTTTCCGATGGTAGTCATAGTACTCATTTTCTCTCCACCATTTGGGTCTAATTTCTGGGTCATATGGTCTGGAATTGTTTGGCAATGTTATCAGATTATTTGCCAAAGCCGATTCATAGGAATCATCTAGAGGAGTAAACTCACACTTAGGCTTTGAGACCCAAGGTTTGTCTTTAAACCACTCTTGTTTTCTTTGGGGGATTCTTTGTTGTAGTTTTAGCTACCTTGAGTGCTTGTGTGTCACTGGCCAAGTTAAATATTGTGGATTTTGTTTTTGCTTAGACAGTATCTACCACTCCATCACTAACGACATTCTTGTTGTTGTCTTTGTCATATTTCCAGTATTTACTCTTTTCTTTAGAGCTAGAACCTTACGATGTTTCTTTCCAAAGTGATATATCTCCCTTTTTTATAAGCACATCTTCCATTCTGAGGGCGTTATCTACCATTTTGTTGAATGAAGGGTGTACTTGCATCTGGATACTGTATTTCAATTCAGGGACTAAGTTGTTGATGAAGATATCCATTTTCTCAAGATCTGGGATAGTCCATGAATATCTAGAGAACATTTTTCTCCATCGTTGGAGGAAAGTGACAAAGGGCTCTCCTGTCTTTTGTCTGGTATTGCAAAGCTCTATCATAGTGACTGGGTGACGAATGTTGTATGAGTATTGTTGTAAAAATAGTTGGATTAGTTATTCAAACATTTTTATTCTTTTGGGTAGGCTTGCGAACCATTCCATTGCTTGTCCTCCTAAACTTCTTGGGAAAAGGTGCATGAGGTACGTTTGATTGTGCATGAAATCCATACAAGCAGCACAAAACTCTCTGACATGATCTTGAGGATTTGAGATACCATCGTACTTATCAAATTTTGGTATCTCAACTCATGAAGGAAATGGAGACATGTAAAGATTTATGTCAAATGGGAATGGGTATATTGTATCTAAAGAATATTGTTTTGGTGCTTTGTCTTTGTTTTCTATTTTTGTGACCACTGATTGTAATGCTTGCATTTGCTTGTTCATTATTCCCCATGGTGTTTCTTCCTCTTTAGCAACAAGGGCATCCACATTATAACCAGTAGGGAGTTTGGCACCTTGTTTTGCTAATTCTAGGAAATAGTCTTCTTTTTCCCTAGCCATGATGACCTTCATCATTTTCTGGAATTCTGTATCATTCTAACATCTATGTACTTCATCTTCAGGAGGTTCAGGAAGCTCAGATTCAGCTGATGAGGAATCGCTATCAGTGGCATGATTGTTGAAGTCGTCGCGAGTATTTTGTTTATTAGCTTCTCTTTCTTGTCTTTCCCCAAACATGGTGGGAGATAGGGACTGGCCAAAGATTGGTATGTCGTAAACTGGTATCTATGACGAGGATGGTTTATTGTAAAAGGGGTTTTCTTTGAAGAATGGATTGTCTTTGGTTGAAAAGAGTGTCTCTTTTTCTTTATCTCTTTTGTTGTAAGAATTTTTGGTTTGAACAGTCATTTGTAACCGACAGGACCAAGAGCGAGATGTGTTACAGAAGTCAAGATCAAATTGTAGCTAGTAGTTCGTTTAACGTAATAATTAAGAGAAGTAACTTAAGATCTAGTCTAGTTTCAGGAATGATCTATCCTGTGTAAGACGTTATCCAAGTTGACTTAGGTTTGATAAAATGTTTGTTTGAACTAGCTGAGAAATGATCGACAAAATCGTGCAACGCAACTGTAGAGGTACACTATCACGGTTGTTTTATGCTTATGAGGATGATAACCAGTTTTAGGCTCGCTGTAGACTGTTTTGGACAAGTTTAACTATTCTGGATTGGCAAAATTAGAGACTCGTACGACATAAATTCTGAGACCGTACGACAGTTCAACAAGTTTAGGATGACAATAATTATGTTTCATACGAGTTTCTGCCTAGTATCGTACAACAAATGGGTAAGTCCCGGATGACAAATGATTCTATTTAGTTCTGTTTCGTACGACACAAGATTTAGCTTAAACGACAAACTGTTTGGTTTTGTACGACACAAGATTGGACTTAGGACGACAATTTAGTATACTCGTATGACACAGCATATGGTGCAGGATGACGATTCAGTAGACTCGTACGACTGTTCACAGAGCAGAGACTAAAAATTCTGAGATTTTCAATGGTTGAGTATGACAACTGAGTATGATCAAATCTGAAATGGACTGATTTTTTACCCAGGATAGGCTAGTTTCGACACATAGAGTTTATCACTGAGCTGTTTGATCTGTTTGATTTGTTTTATCCAGTTTCAATATTTCATTTTTTATTTTATTTTTAATTCCAGGGATGAAAACACAAAAAACACACAAGATATGTAATATTTCAATCATAGCACGCTAACCCTATGGAAGTTGGCTTAGAGAAGAAAACCTTTGCTTGTTGACTTAGGTACAATGTTGGCATTATGTGAACCAGTATGTGGACATAATGACATTGTATGTTGTCATTGATGTCAATATGTTGAAGAGGTATGAACTGGCATATGTGAGACCCGGTATAACACTGTGAACCGGCATTTGTGCCAAAGTGAAGCGGTGTGCTTGTTCAAGGTGAACCAGCATATGGTTATGGGAACTGGCACATGGAAGCATTGTATGACTACCGGTTGGTAGTCTCAACTTCAAGGTTTTCAATTGAAGTGCTTCAAGCCTGTATGGCTCAACCGGTGATCTTTGTGTAATGAGTAAGCAATATAACAAAGAACAGATTGTGTTGCCACGTCAACCTTGTGCGTGTGAAGGATCTTGCATGAAGAAGACTATCCCTATCTACCTCAGGAATGTGTGAAGTTTGTAAACGGTGAAAACACGTGATGGATTATCAGCCGCCATGAAATCGGTGGATAATGAATGATGGAGAATGTCTTGAGATTTATTCAAGATCTGTTGCATTTAATACAGTATGATCAATGGTCAGGATTGAACTATTTGAATTCCTTAACCTAATAGGTCTAGGGTTTAGGGTTTATGCTACCAACCTGTTTGTTGTCCTATAAGGTCGATGTTGTGATTCTTTCAGAGGTTGTTGGGAAAAGATGTGTGTGAGTATCCAAGAGAAGGGATACGAGATCCTTGCCAGACCAGAGGAGAGAAGTGATACTTATAGAGTGTAAGTGCAGAAGGTGAAGAGGAGCTTAAGCGGATCTGCATTGGCATTAAGTGTTGTTACCAGATCATTTTAATACCTTTTGATCTCTAACCACCTCAACAGTTGGAAAATCCCCTAACAGGGTAGCCTTAATCAGCTTGTTGTAAATCCCTTAACAGGGTAACTCAAAGTTATTGAGATCTAGAAAGCTAGAGAGCTCTGGAAATCCTTTATCTATTGAGTTCGTGAAATCCTCTAACAAGGTACCCTTAACAGGTTTTAACCCTTAACCGGGTATTGTAGCCATCCCTTAACCGGGTGATCTCTAACAGGATCAGTTCCTAGCAGAACCTTTTGTAATGTCTTTAACTAGACAAGGCTTCTAATAGAGCAGACTTCTAAAGAGTTCAACAACAAGCTTGTGGGTATTCATCCCCACCGTGGTTTTTCCCAGTTGGGTTTCCACATGAAAAATATGTGTGTCATATGTGATACTTTTATCTTGTGATGCTTTGTTATTGCTTGTTAAGCATATGATGGTTCAGGGTTTTATGTTTGTCAATAAAAAAATGTTGAACTAGCTATTATGAAGATATGATGATAGATTACTTGTTCATGCATAAGGGTGAAATGGTAGTGTAGTTTTGAGTTGAGTGGAAAACTCAGTGAGTAACCGGTTTATGATTGTTTTAGTTGTTTTGAGTTTTACCAGTTGCACTCTGTTTCAAACCAGTGTCACTGTTTGCCAGTCATTTGGAGTAATTGTTGTTGAACCGGTTTAGGTCTGTATTTTGTCTGTACTAATTCACCCCCCCCCCTCTCAGTACCAGTTTGGTACTATTCATTCATCATTGAGTTATCAATTGGTATCAGAGCATCCTCCAGGTCCTCTATGTTATAAGCTTAACTGCTTGAGGTAAAGATCCCAAACAAATGATGAAGAGGGAAGGTCCAAAGTTTAACAGGGAAAATTTCAGTATATGGAAAGATAGGATGAAGATATTCATCAGAAGCATGGGTTCTCAACACTGGAGTTATGTTGAGAACATCTATGTTGTCCCTACCGGTACTCTCACCGATGACCAAAAGAGAGAGATACAAGAAAATGGGCAAGTCGTGGAAGCTCTCATTTAGTAGTCTATCTGACATTGAGTTTATTGATGTTCAGGACAAGGTAAATCCCAAAGAGGTATGGGATGCTCTTGAAAATATCTATGGTGGTGATTTACACATAAAACAGGCTAAGGAAGAAATCCTGAGAGGGAAGTTTGAAGATATGCAGATGGTTGAAGGTGAGACCATTCAGCAGTATGGAATAAGAATCAAAACCGTTGTCGGAGAAATTAAGAGTGTAGGTCATAAAATAGAAGACTCCACTATGGTAAGCAAAGTCCTGAGATCCCTATTGCTAGTCTATGCAATAAGGGTTGTTGCTATTCAGGAGCTAAGATCAATAGACAAGACTAAGGTATCCTTGGACTCCATCATAGCAAAGTTGACAGCCTATGAGCTAAATAGTTTTGATGGTAGTGTTCAAAAGATTGAATTAGCTTTTAGAGCTTCTATTGCACCATCCAGGAAAGGAAAAGAAGGAAGCACTAGCGGTGAACCAAGACAGAGGAAAGTAATGGATGATGAAGAGTTTCTGATGGAATTTGAAGCTCTACTTGCCAGGAAGCTTCCTAAAGGAACCAGTAAATACAAAGGTAAGCTACCTTTGAAATGTTTTTCTTGTAATCAGATAGGACATATTTCTATAAACTATCCTAATGGCGATATCAAGGACAAACTGGAAAGGTTCAAGAAATTCAAAGGAGGAAACTGGAGAAACTATTTTATGGCAGTTGATGAAGGTGTCACAGATGAAGAATCAGAGGATGAAGAAAATGAAGATAATGTGTTTGTTGTTGTCAAAGAAGATGTGTTAGACAAGAAGGCTCTTGTCTCCCGATTTGATAATTCCAATTACTGGATCATTGACAGTGGTTATTCTCACCATATGACTGGTGATTGAAGCAAGTTTCTATCCTTGGAGGAGTATGATGGTGGTGTGGTTCACTTTGGCAATGATGCACCATGCATGGTCAAAGGCAGAGGATCCATCTCTCTGAATGGAAAGAGTAGTACTGATAATGTGTATTGGGTTGATGGTCTCAGACACAACCTTCTGAGTGTTGCCCAGCTAAATGACAGTGCCTCACTCTGGAATTCAAGAATGGAGTTTGCAGAATCAAGGGAAAAGATGGTGAATTGGTGGCCACCAGCATGCAGACCAAAGGTAATCTATTTCAGTTGAATCCAAATATAAGAACATGTCTTATGGCCAAATTTGATGATAACTGGATATGGCATAGGAGACTCTGCCATGTAAACTTTGATAACATTGTAAAGGCCAGTAAGATCAAGGTAGTTAGAGGATTGTCGGTGCTACGCAAACCAGATAATACCTTGTGCAGAGAAAGTCAATTGGGGAAAATGTCTTCCTCAACCTTTAAAGGTAAATCTTTCACTGCTGACAACTTGCTTGATCTTGTGCATACTGATTTGTGTGGTCCTATGAAAACTAAGAGTGTGCAGGGTGATAGGTACTTCATGATTCTCACTGATGACTGCTCAAGAATGATGTGGGTCACATTCTTGAAAGACAAGTCTGAAGCCTTTGTAAAGTTTAAAGCTTTCAAAGCATTAGTGGAGAAGGAAAGTGGTAAAAGGATCAAGTGTCTGAAAATTGATCAAGGAGGGGAATTCACTTCTGGTGAATTCAACAAGTACTGTGAAGAATTTGGTATCAACAGACAATTGTCTGCCCCCTAGACTCCACAGCAGAATGGCCTAGTAGAGAGGAATAACCGGACTATGGTTGAAGTAGCTAGAACCATGTTGATTCAAGGAAAGGTAGCTCACACCTTTTGGAGAGAAGCAGTGAGCACTGCAGTCTACACAATGAACCGGGTACTCATCAAGAAAGATAAGGACAAAACTCCTTATGAGTATTGGACCGGTAAGACACCTATGGTTAGCTACTTTAGGGTATTTGGTAGCAAATGTTACATCAAGAGGAGTGAACATCCGGGCAAATTTGAAGCTAAATGCGATGAGAGAATATTCCTAGGATATTCCACCAAGAGTAAAGCTCTCAAGTGTTACAACAATAGGACTCAAAGAATTATGGAAAGTATCAATGTAAGAGTTGATGAATCCTCTAAGAAAACTGAGGAAACCGGCAGTGAGCAAGCTGTAAATGAACCAGTTGCAACCTTCTGGGAACCAGTTGTCAGTCAACCAAGTACTAGTAACAGTGTTCCTGAACCAGTGAATGTTGATACTGATGAAGATGAGGATGAAGAGGAAAAGCAAGAAGAACCAGTCAAGACCATTCCTCGGTATGTCAAGCTGAATCATGATCCGAAGCAGATCATAGGAGATAAAGATGTAGGAATCCTTACAAGAAGAAAGATTAGAGAAAACTCATGTATGATCTCTAAATTTGAGCCTAAATCATTCAAAGAGGCTCATAAAGATGAAGACTGGATCAAGGCAATGGAAGAGGAACTTGACCAGATAGAGAAAAATGGTACATGGTCCTTGGTACCTAGACCGGAGCATAAAAATGTCATTGGCACCAAATGGGTGTTCAGAAACAAGCTGAATGAGGATGGCACAGTGATTAGGAACAAAGCCAGATTGGTGTGCAAAGGATATGCTCAAGAAGAAGGAGAAGACTATGGAGAAACCTTTGCTCCTATAGCCAGATTGGAAGGAGTTCATATGCTTCTTGCATATGCAGCTTTTAAAGGCTTCAAAGTATATCAAATGGATGTAAAATCTGCATTCCTAAATGGTGTACTTGAAGAGGAGGTGTATATTGAGAAACCAGATGGGTTTGCCCTATCTGAAGACAGTGACATGGTATGTAGGCTACATAAAGCCTTATATGGTCTAAAGCAAGCACCTAGGGCATGGTATGAGTGCCTACATTTCCATCTTGTGAAGATTGGATTTGAGAGAACAAGTGAAGATAGCAATATCTACTTGAAGTCTGAAGGAGATCAGATCCTGATCTATGAGGTATTTGTTGATGACATTATCTTTGGTGGTAATGACAAGATGTGTCATGAGTTTGCTGATGAGATGAAGGAAGAGTTTGAGATGTCACTCATAGGGGAGATTAAGTTCTTCATTGGACTACAGATTCAACAGATGAAGGATGAAATCTTTATCACTTAGTCTAAATATGTCAAAGAGGTGTTGAAGACCTTTAGCATGGAAGATAGCAAACCGGTTGGTGCACCGATGGTGACTAGTTGTAAACTATCCAAAGAGGATGACTCTGCATTGGTTGATGAGAAGGAATATCGATCAATGATTGGTAAGTTGCATTATGTAGTGCATAGCAAACTGGATATTGCACATGCAGTTGGCATTATTGCAAGGTTCCAGAAAAGTCCAAGAGAATCCCACTTGGTTGCAGTCAAGCGGATTCTTAGGTATCTGAAGAGGACTGTTGACTATGGATTGTGGTATCCATATAGCAAGGACTTCAACTTGAAAGTGTTCACAAATGCTGATTGGGCTGGTAATGTAGATGACCGGAAGAGCACAACTGGTGGTGCATTCTTCCTTGGTGGTAGACTAGTCTCATGGATGAGTAAAAAATAGAGTTGTATCTCTCAGTCTACAGCGGAAGCGGAGTATGTTGCAACTTTCATGAACTGCACTCAGACAATTTGGATGAAGCATGTACTGAAAGGCTTCAAAATTCCTATACCTGAACTGGTAAGTAAATTCTATGATAACACAAGTGCTATCAATATTTCAAAGAATCCAGTTTTACATTCTAGAACCAAGCACTTTGAGCTTAAGTATCATTTCTTAAGGGAAAAGGTTCAGAACAAAGAGATTGCACTGGAGCATGTGTCGAGTAAGGAGCAGTTAGCAGACATATTCACCAAGCCTCTTTCAAAGACTACATTTACACACTTAAGAGGTGAATTAGGGGTACTACCCCTTCAACAGGTGAACTAAAGGTATAATCTCCACATCAGTCATGTATTGCATAGTCAAATCTTTCTTCAGGATTGATGTGTTGAAGGATGCTACTCCTCAGGAGGAGCAACATAATGGAACCGGGAAGCTTGTGCCTCCACTTTGGCATTGTTGTCAAAGGGGGAGAAGATGTAAAGCGGAGAAGATATCTACAGAAATTGAGAAGATGTGAAGCGAAGAGATATCTTTGTATATTGCCATCAATGCCAAAGGGGGAGATTATTGGCATTATGTGAACTGGTATGTGGACATAATGACATTGTATGTTGTCATTGATGTCAATATGTTGAAGAGGTATGAACTGGCATATGTGAGAACCGGTATAACACTATGAACCGACATTTGTGCCAAAGTGAAGCGATGTGCTTGTTCAAGGTGAACCGGCATATGGTTATGGGAACCGGCACATGGAAGCGTTGTATGACTATCAGTTGGTAGTCTCAACTTCAGGGTTTCCAGTTGAAGTGCTTCAAGCCTGTATGGCTCAACTGGTGATCTATGTGTAATGAGTAAGTAGTAAAACAAAGAACAGATCATGTTGCCATGTTAGCCTTGTGCGCGTGAAGGATCTTGCATGAAGAAGACTATCCCTATCTACCTCAGGAATGTGCGAAGTTTGTAAATGGTGAAAATGCGTGATGGATTATCATCTGCCATGAAATCGGTGGATAATGAATGATGGAGAATGTCTTGAGATTTATTCAAGATCTATTGCATTTAATACAGTATGATCAATGGTCAAGATTGAATTGTTTGAATTCCTTAACCTAACAAGTCTAGGGTTTAGGGTTTATGCTACCGACCTGTCTATTGTCCTATAAGGTCGATGTTGTGATTCTTTCAGAGGTTGTTGGAAAAAGCTATGTGAGAGTATCTAAGAGAAGGGATACGAGATCCTTGCCAGACTAGAGGAGAGAAGTGATACCTGTAGAGTGTAAGTGCAGAAGGTGAAGAGGAGCTTAAGCAGATCTGCATTGGCATTGAGTGTTGTTACCAGATCATTGTAATACCTGTTGATCTCTAACCACCTCAACAATTGGAAAATCCCCTAACAGGGTAGCCTTAACCGGCTTGCTGAAAATCCCTTAACAGGGTAACTCAAAGTTATTGAGATCTAGAAAGCTAGATAGCTCTGGAAATCCTTTAGCTATTGAGTTCTTGAAATCCTCTAACAAGGTACCCTTAACAGGGTTTAGCCCTTAACCGAGTATTGTAGCCATCCCTTAATCGGGTGATCTCTAACAGGATCAGTTCCTAGCAGAACCTTTTGTAATGTCTTTAACCAAACAAGGCTTCTAACAGAGCGGACTTCCGAAGAGTTCAACAACAAGCTTGTGGGTATTCATCCCCACCGTGGTTTTTCCCAGTTGGGTTTCCACGTGAAAAATATGTGTGTCATATGTGATTCTTTTATCTTGTGATGCTTTGTTATTGCCTATTAAGCATATGATGGTTCTGTGTTTTATGCCTATCAATAAAACACGTTGAACTAGCTATTGTGAAGATATGATGATAGATTACATGTTCATGCATAAGGGTGAAATGGTAGTGTAGTTTTGAGTTGAGTGGAAAACTCAGTGAGTAACCGGTTTATGATTGTTTTAGTTGTTCTAAGTTTTACCGGTTGCACTCTGTTTCAAACTGGTGTCACTGTTTGCCAGTCATTTGGAGTAATTGCTACTGAACTGGTTTAGGTCTCTATTTTGTCTTTACTGATTCACCCCCCCTCTCAGTACCGGTTTGGTACTATTTGTTCATCATTGAGTTATCATACACACCCAATAGCTAATTAGAATACGGCCGCTGAGTCTCACACAATGGAATCTCAACATCGTATTAGCCAACTCCAAACGCTAATGGGGGCACGATATGGCAAGTGTCTTGGGAGAGTTACTATCTCTCTTGCACAAAGATTATCAACCTTTTGGAGGTGAATCAGGTAGCTTCTATTTTATAGTTCTTAGTCAGGAATTCCGTTTGAAATTACCCCTTGAAGTCACGCAAGCATGATTGAGGCCTATAGCCCGACAAGGTGCTAAAACAAGTTGTAGTCACGTAAACGCGATTGAGACCATGAGGCCCTACAAAATGCTCGATATGAGAGATCTCAAAGAGAAAACTCAAATAATCCCATCCTCTGAGACTTTAATCATCAGAGACCTATTTATTATAGTGAGTTGGAATGCTCAGGTCCAGTTGTACTCACTTGGGTCATTCTCACATGGTGATTACTTTTTCCCACTGTGACAGGCCCACTAAAGATACACAAATCTCAAAATTTAGAAAAAAGATTTGAGGGTCTAGATTTATGATTGTCTATAAAAGACAAGAGCATACTCTCCTACCTCTTAGATTTTTTGAAAACATGAAAGACAGATTTGTTCTTTAACCAGATAGCAATTTAAGTGCCTAAAAAAAAATGAATTTAAAGAATACATGATGTTTGGTTGATTCTCTTTAGGCAACCTGCAAAAATAATGCATCAGTAGTCATATTGTTTTTATTCTTTGACAAGCGTATATTTGATTTGATAGATTCTTTGACAAGCGTCCTGCAAGAAATTGGTCAGGCTATAAAAAAATATTAGGCAGACAGAAGACAATCCAGGGTCAGCATTAGCATCATCAAAATTTAAGCAAAAATCTTGAAAGGTAATCTGTTTTTAATCTATCAGAAAATAGAATTGTACGACAATATTAATAAAATAGAATGACAGAATAGTTTTATCATACGAGTTAGAAACCAGCATAGAATGACAAAAAGATAGCATAAGCACTATGTCGTATGAGTTAGGAATCAGCATAGAATGACAAACTATAAGAAAATCAGTATGTCGTACGACAATTTAAAGGATTCGTACGACAATTTAAAGGATATGATCTTGTTTCGTACGATAAACTACAGGCATCAATATAATGTCGTACGATGCAGTGAAACTACTCGTACGATATTTTGCAGAGGTTGTACGGATGAAACCTGCATGATAAAAAAAATGATTTTAAAGCCGAAAAAGTAGTTTTCTGCCCCACGGTGGGCGCCAAAAATGTGTGTGTGAAAAGTGGATTCAAAATCTGTATCTGCAAGAAACAACACTTCAATCAAGTCATTACATGCATAGTTAATCAGATATAATCCATGAATAATAAACCATAACAAGTCGACCCATTGCCTTCTAAAAGATGCGAGTATATGATTGCTCTTAGATTATAAGCAATACCAGTGACTAGACAACATCAAGACGAAGGATTTTATCTATATGAACATGATGAATGCTAGATGGATGCAATATTAATCTAACAAGATTTAAACAATAAATGAGATAAATGATCTAAATATGTATGCAATATTCTCAATGAACCTAGAGCAAAAATAGTATAATAACAATATATTCTCCAACCTCTAGGATCCTTAAATGAGAGATGAGGACTTGAATTTATAGAAAATTCAGAAAGAAACCAACGACTGAGATCAAATGATGATGAGCAGTTAAGATTTTCCAAGAGGAAGTGCAATCCAGGTGAATTGAAGTGATTGGATGTTTTTCTCAGTTTTAAAGGAAATTGAACTAAAATTAAGATAAAATCAGGAAAAAACTGATTAATTCTCTATTTCATTCAATTTTAATATTTAATTGTTTTAATTGCTTTCTTTGAGATTATCTATCAATTTTTAATTTGTTTTTTTCAAGATTATCTGCAATTGATTTATTTTCTCAATTTTTTATTCTTTTTTGTCAATTAATTCATTTTTTGATTTATTTCCTTTTTTGAAGATTTGTGCTCATAATTTCCAATTCCTCTTTCTTGATTTGTTTCCTTTTTTGAAGATTTATGGCAATTTTTATTTATTTTTCAAATTAATTCCTCTTTTTGATGATTTAATGGCAAATTGATTTATTTAATTAAATATGCAAAAGCTATTTAATAAAATAAATAAGATAATTGTTTAAAATGATTTTCTTGGAATAATCAATTAATTAAATAAATATTTAATTAATATTGGTTGATTAATTTGCCATGTGATATTTAATGTTTAAAGAATTAATTGTGTGCTCAAGATTGATTTAATTGCCTTTGGTTAGGACCTTGGTGACGTTGTCGAGATTAGGGGCCCATGGTTTAGATGACCATTTTTAAGGTATTACAAGTAGTGGTTGACTTTTTTACACAATTTGTGGTGTTGAGAGTTGTGTTGTTTGTTGTATTGGTTGTTGGACTTGCATTGTTGGATGTGTTTGTTGTTGATATTAGTTTCCCATGTTTATTTGTGTGAGAATATATGGTATGTCTGATTTCATAATAAGAGCTTGCACATCAATTGGCTCTAAGTTCATATTGGGATATCCAAATTTTTGAAATAGTTTGAACATCTGGGATCTACTCTCTTCACTTTTTTCAACATTTTGTTCCAAGATCTCTATTTCTCGAGTTAGTTTCTCTTCAAGTGGTGGAGAAATAGGTATGACACTTGTTTGTTCCTAATAAGTTTGATGGACGTTTTGAAACATGTATATGTTGGATTGAGATAATTTTTTGTTTGGTTGCAATGACATGGTCCCACGAAAGTTGGAAGTTTGATAAGGGTAATGTTGTCTCCTATGAGTTTGAGATCTTGTTTCAACCATTGCGCTATATGCCATTTTTATTTTTTTAGATTTTTTAAGTTTACCTGGATGAAATGCAATGCTACTAAGGGATGAAAGTGTAACCCTACTTTTTTTTGGATTTTGAGAATTTTGAAAAATGGACAAATGTAACTAAGGATGGCAAAAGCAACCTATGTTTTTGAATTTTTTTGACAAATTGGATTAAAGAAAGACAAGATGAAATGCTAAAGAATGACAATGCAACTTTGGACTTGGACTAGGGAACACCCTAATTTTGAAGATAATGATTTGACCTTATACCTTATGAGGATGAATACTATGCAAGGACTAAAACTGGGATTATAACGACTATACAAGGAATTATGCAAAGAATATGACAACTATGCAAGGACTTATGCAAGGATTATGACAACTGTACAAGGACTATATGCAAAGATTATGATGATTGTATGTGGATTATATGCAAATATTATGACGACTATGCAAGGACTTGTGTAAAGATTACGATGACATATATGGGAACTCTATGAGGATGTAGATGAAGACTATGCAAGGACTACAATACAAGGACTGACAAAAAGTAAGGATGTAAATGAGGAACATAATGAGGATGATAATGAGGACTATGCAAGGACTTATGCAAAGTAAGGATGTAAATGGGGACTATAATGAAGACAATAATGAGGACTATACAAATATTTTTGCAAAGAAATGACGTAAATGAGTACTATAATGAGGATGATAATGAGGACTATGCAAAGATTTATGCAAAGAAAGGATGTAAATGAGGATGATGAAAAACCTAAGGACTCTTAGAAAACCTATGTTCACAAGTATGTAAAGTTTTGGACTTTGTTGGACTGTTTGATGTTTCAAGATAGACGTTGTTTCAAATAATTATGTTTGTAGGACAAGTCATTTTTTCTTTTCTGAGAACATTGTCTGAAGATAAGTATAGCTGGATGAACCATGTTTTGACAAATTCCAAGAATTCAGACCCACGCAAGGTAGGGACTAAAATAGCCCAAGTAATGCCTCAATACTGGTCAAGCACAACGATACACATAAAAACATAGAAGACAATCTTAGGCTAGATAGTGGAAAACATTCAAAGAGGCCCTTACAATAAAATACCAAAACAAGATGAATAGCTAGAGAGTCTAGCAACACTGGCTCCACTCCACGGCACACACTTCTCGGGCATGCCAGCCTCTCTTACCCCACAGATTCGAAGATCTTATCACAGAGGGATTTATGTCTCATAATGCAAGGTACATGAAGGGTATCTATGGGGTACAATTTGCACTCTCGAAATCAATGAATATGGGATTTGGGATACCAAGTTGGTTATTATTGTAAGTTTTGAGGGATCCCGATCCAACAATGGATTCTCAGAGCAAGCCACTTAAGGCTTTGATTGAGCTTATCGATGCAGAGAAGGCCTCCACATGTGTCAAATTCATTCAACACTCTATCCCCAGGACTAGTATATTTATATAGTAGCTCTAAAAATGCGCTCGAGAGTACATTGGAAGAGATGATATCCCCAATGCATCCTAGTTCGAAGTACCTCTGTGGGGTGATAAAATCCCCAGTCAAAGATACCCCTCACAACTAAAAAGAAAAGTGGGTGTCATTATCACCTTTCCCTCTCTCCCAAGACCCCGAAGGTGGGTGGAAAGGTACTTAATGCAATAATAGGTCCACCCAAGACACAAAAAAGTTATTTTTCTCTTAAAAATCACAATTTGTGATTTATTTTATTCATAAGCCGGATTCATGTCTGTAGACACCTAAAATTGTCATGTCTAAATAAATATCTTTATTTATTTAATTATCTAAGCCTAATTCTTCTATTAATTAAATAAATCTTTATTTATTTAATTAATTCATTTATCCTTTTCTAGCCTTATTTCTCATTTAAATAAATACATTTATTTATTTAAATTATCCTTTTTTTAAATTAAATAAATATTTTATTTATTTAATTGATCCCACTTCTTCTATTAATTAAATAAATCTTTATTTATTTAATTAATTCATTATCCTTTTCTACCTATGACACATGTCATTCATCTCTTAATTCATACACTACCTACCCCTTTCATTATTTTATTATTTTCTTTACCTACCCTCTAATCATAGCCGACCTCTTTTTACACCTCTCAATCTTATCCCTTCATTTCTTATGGTGTCTTCTATATAAGGAGATGCTTCCTTCATTATCAAACCCTGGTTGATTCAACTATGCACTTGACTACACTACGCTTTTCATATGCGATCCTACTTGCAACCACATTTCGTTCTTTGTTGAGCTCTTGTGCACATAAAATCTAAGAGAAAATATATCAAGCAAGATCAATGGAGATAGGAAGAATGGAGATTCAAACCCTATTGGACATGTGATGGTATAATCTTTGTGATTTCCTTTGATTTGTATTGTCTTAGGTAATCTTCATATGTTATGGTGGATCTTTGTTGTTGTTAGGCTAGGGTTTTGTGGTTGAATTCATTTAGTCTTTCAATATTGTCATTGTTATTTCCATTTTCACCATATACATTTTGGCACGCCGGTGTGACTCTTGTCCCTTTTGCATTTAACATCCTTGTTGCAAATTTTGTGTTTTGAAGTTGCAGATCTAACATTTTTGAGAGTATTTTGGTATTTTCGTGTCTACGTACTTTCGGATTGCATTTTTGGTTTTTTGTGGTGTCTGCGACATCTAGGATCGCGTCCGCACCCTCGACAGTATTTTTTCTTTTTTTTGCAGATTTCATAAATCGCGTATGTGTTCCCTAGTCGCGTCTGTGGGGTTTTTAGGCGTGTCTACGTCCAAAAGTTGCGTCTGAGTTTCGGAGCCGCGTTTGTGTTTCATAGAAGCACGTCTATGTCTAGAAGCCACGTTTGTGTTTATGGTAACCGCGTCTGTGTGCACTAATTTCATTTTGGGGGTTTTCATTGATTCAGTTTTTAGTCATTCAGTTTTTTAGATCTAGTTTATTTTGAGCTAACATTTTCAGATCTAGCTAATGAAATTGGTGCAGCTTGTCTTGAAAGAAAAATCATTTTGTCGAAGGCCCCCATTTCACAAAGTCTTTTGGATCTAAAATTTACCTAACTTGTGTGCTTGCAGGAAGGGGTGATCATTTGAAACAATCCAAACTACTAACAAATCTTTGTTGCAGGACCTTGGCAAGGGTTTTTTATTTTTATTGAGTGCCTTGTTTTCATAGACTAGCAAACACTTCAATTGGTGCTTTAAAATTGAATCATTATCTTTTGTGTTTTGAGCAATAGGCACTTTTTGTTTAAACTTTAGAGGGCCTGTCTCCCCGTGTGGTCATTAGGACTACTAGTGAGGAGAGAATGACCCAAGTGGTAGCAAAAGAAAAGCCATCTTCTTCCAAAGCAATATAAATAATTATATTCATGGTGAAAACTATGAATAACGTGTGCTGATTAGTTCATACCGACAATATGTCTCCCCATAAACCCGTTTGATCAAATTTATTTGATCATTTGTAGGGCGTAACCCCTACCGACTGGGAGCCTTTTGTATTTACAGAGCTAAAAGTGCCGCATGTATGGCCACACGAGTGGATGCCCTTACTAGCACCTTTTTGTTTTAGAAGCCAAAATCCTTCTACTTGTTGGGGCAGGAGGTTAGACCTCTGGTAGTGACCCACACACATACGGTTCTTAATAGAGATAAAAAGTTCACCACAAGGAGTTTTCCTGGGGACTGATGCTTGGATGCCCCGAGAAGTGAGTTCCAAGGGTGGAGCCAGTGGGGTCAAGCATCTAATTATCTGCTCTGAATAGCGTAGCCTCGGAGGAAACTCCATGTGGGATCAACAACTATTGTCTTGGTCAGCCATAAGAATTGTGCTTGACTTATTTTGAACAATCAAACATTCAAGACCAAACATCAAAACATTGTGTCTTTTATGTCTTCAAGTGTATGCAAAACAATTTTACATCAGACATCACACTTTTCTTTGAGTCATTTTTGAGTCTAAAACTTGCAAACATTGAGTCCTCATCAACACTATGTCCTCTTGTCGCAAAAAACAGTCAAACATTCAGATTTGGTCACAACAAAGCAACTTCACAGATTGGAAAAAATTGCAAAAATTTTGCAGTAACGCGCCTGTGTCTGAAAAAATAGCGTATGTGTCATATAACCGTGTCTGTGAAGGGAAGAAACACGTCTGTGTTTTGAGCAACTTCGCATTTACAACATCTCAGAAATGCGTCTATGTCTGTTAGAATAGTGTCTGTGTCATTTAAGCATGTATGTGAAGTATACAGACATGTCTGTGTTCAGGATTGAGAACTTTCATAATTCAGCAAACAAGAACAGTCGGTTTCAGACTTATTGAGCTTCCTAGGTTATCTCTTTAGGTTTTCATCAAGCATTCAACCTGACTTTAGGTCTCACAAAGTCCATCATTGCTTTACACCTTACATTACATTCACATTTGTCTAAACTTGAGTCAAAAGGTCACTTGCTTGTCCTCATCATACTTTGTCAACACATTACATACAACAACATTTTGCTAAGTGGTCCCTCATCAAGGTCTGTCACCATTGGGTCTCATTTGGTCTTACTTAGAGTCAAGGTCAACTTACCTCATCAAGAGAAACTATCCTCTCTTTGGAAGTCACACCTACTCTACTACATACATACTTGGTCTTACACTTTGGACATTGCAAGTAAACCTCAGATTTATTTACATTCCATCCAACTCTTGGTGTTCCATACTCTTTCCATTTTCATCTAGTCTCACACATCTTGGTCAATACCAAGTTCATGGTTGAAACCTGTTCCCAAAAATCTAGGAGAGAAACTAAAGAGGCTCAAGAGTCCGCAAACATGAGCTCCTATGAGTATGACAATGATATCTTTTTCAATTCTGATCATACTACATTACCTAACATGGATGCCTATAGAAACATTCCAAATGTTGAGCACATGGACACTACAAACAACAATGATACACACAATGACAATATGGACAACTTTTCTATACATTCAATAGAAGTGGAAGACACCATTATGAATCCTCATTTTAATCGATTGGTTAAGGAAATAATGAGGAGAGATAGACAATATTTTCTACAAGTGATGGCACAAAGTGGAGCCAAGATACCTCATGATTTTGACATGTCTCAAATAATGGAAAATTGACCTTTGCAACAACCTCACCTAAACATGGATCAAAGGAGGCCTAATAGTGGAGGCAATAGAGGACCACATATGGTGCCTGAATCACGATCATCTTTGTTTCAAAAACCAGAGGTCCCATACACATAGGGTCAAGCATATGATACTCACCTTTGCAGACCATTATGGAAGTCTTATGTAGAAAAATATGCTCAATCAAATACCAATGCTAAGGAACAACCACCAAAGCAATTGGATATTCAAAGGCATGCTAAAAATTTGGACACAAGGAAACCTCGCATCAAATTTGGGGGCAACACACTAGAACAAACTCATGACATGCCTATAGAGTATGGTATACATGGACAAAGTAGATATTCCATTCCTCACCATGACTCTATACCAAGTGGTTCTTATATGCAACATCATTATAGACCTCCTCCATATGAACATGTGTATGATCAATATCATCCATATATGTAACATGCTCCTCCTCCAATTGGTGCCTCAAGCATGGGGTATGGTCCAAGAAGTCGATCTCCACCTAAGAACAATTTGGAACAATAAATCAAGGACTTACAAAAGAAAATGGAGGACATAAATAAACCGAAGCCAACTTACACAATGAGAGACATATGTCCATATCCATTTGACAAAAGCATTCCAATGCCTCCATTTCCTACACACTTTGTGACACCTAAGTTTGATAAGTATAGAGGAAAAGGGGATCCTAAGGCACATATAAGATAATTTTTCATAGCTTGCATTGAAGTAGCGGCAGAAGAGACATATTTGATGAGATTATTCCCACAAAGCTTAGGTGATCAAGCTATGGAATGGTTCTCCCAAGTTCCACCTGGTATTAAGTCATGAGGTGACTTAGCAGAGGTATTTATACAACATTTCTCCTACAACATAGAGACAGACATATCAGTCACTACTTTGTGCAACACCAAATAAAAAGATGGAGAGTCTTTTTCATCATTTTTACAAAGATGGAGGAATCTAGCTAGCAGATGCTCTTGTAAAATTCCACAAAAATAAATGGTAGAGATGTTCACCCAAAATGTTAACAAAGACATTGGCTATGATCTAAGGAAAGCTTGTTTGTCCACCTTCAAGGATGTCATTAAAAAAGGCTTAGCAACAGAAAAGGTCCTAATTGAACAAGGAGTCATTAAGATATCCAAGGAAAACAAAGATGACTTTAAAGGAAAAGATAAGCCAAGATTTTGGAATAAACACAAGAACATAGTCAATGATGGTGTTGTTGATGCCAATACAGTGTGACCCAAAATCATTTTTTTGGGATCAAGCTCTACAAACAATCAAGTGAATACTTAAACAACTTCTAGATCACGAAGGAAGTATACCCCATTGGGAGAACCACTTGAGTCAATTTTCAAGAAGCTAGTGGCAAACAAAGTAATCACAATTCCAGATTTTCCTCCATATGAACCAAAGGTCAAACCAAATTGGTGGAATGATGATGAATATTGTGAATTTCATAAAAGAAAGGGATATAAAATAGGAAATTGTCATCGACTGAAGAACATCATACAAGATCTCATTGATAGAGGTGACATTGAGATTGAAGGACACTCATCCAATCAAGAACATGAGATGTTTAAGGAACCATTCCCAAAGCATGACAAGGGAAAAGTTGTAGCCACATATGACTAGACCAACTATACCAGAGCATCCTATAACTATGATTCAACTATCAATCACATTTCAATAGATAATTATGTCTCTACTATTATCATCAAGGACAAAACCCCTGAGAATTCTACCCAGAGACCCAAGATTGTCCTAAAAGGCATTGGATCTTCTTCCGAACCTACGTCTGAATGTAATGTCACAACTCATTGAGGTAAATTCACTTTGCAAGGTGCCCCAGCTAAAAACACTGCTTCTTCATCAACCAAGCCTGAATACAACCTTGTAGAACAGTTAGGGAAGACACCTGTGCTTATCTCAATCCTTGAGCTCTTACATATATCCCCCGCACATAAAGCTATTCTTGACAAAATCTTGAGAGACACTGTCGTTCCTACTGATCTGAACGTGGACCAATTTCAAGCCATGGTGGGATACCTTTCCATTCCACACTCTCTTACATTCACAGAAGTCGATTATGCCTCCGTAAGTCAGCCACATAATGCACCATTACACATTGAAGCCTTCTTACACAAACATAGAATCAAACAAGTCCTGAAAGATGGAGGAGCAGGTCTAAACATTTGTACATTGAGCACTATTAAACAATTGGGATATTCTGACAAAGCTGTGAATTCTACAAACAAAATTACCATCAAAGTATATGATGATGAAGAGCATTCATCCAAAGGCACAGTCACCTTACCTCTTCAAGTTGGGCCGGCTACAAAGGATGTGGTTTGTCAAGTACTAGATCTGGACCTCACATACAACATATTGCTAGGACGTCCTTGGATTCATGAAATGAGGGCAGTTCCATCTACATATCACCAATGCATCAAGTTTCCTCACAACAGAGTTGAAATAATAGTTAATGGAGATCCTAATCCATTCATATAGTGCAATAACTTGAGACTGAAAACTAAAATGATCATCCCAAGTAATAGGGAAGTTGTTCCTTCTTCTGCATAAATTGATCCTGAGTCATTAAAACCTTCAACATCAAAACAAGGTGAGCTTAAAGGGAAATTCCAAGACAAGGGTATGGGTGAATACACTTTGAATCAAACCATGTACTTACAACAAGTCATGAATTCACCAAAAGAATATGGACGACCACATCCTACTAAGTAGGTATCTATCATTACACTTAAATGGGATCCTAAAATCTTCCAAACATGGGGTGAAGTGGAAGAAGAAGACTTATACAAAATTCTTTACAAAGACCTTGAAAATGATACACAAGATCATATCAGCATACCATGTGAAAAGTATGGCAAAGGGTTCAAGATCCTACAAAAATTTGGGTATGATGGCAAAAGTCCTCTTGGATTAAGAAAAGAAGGCATCATTGAGCCTTTACAACCTGAATTGACACTCAAAAAGGAATATTCCAAAGGAATTGGCTTCATGACTTCCAAGGTTCATACTCAAAAGACAGAAGAAGCATTACAAATCAAAGCTGCCAAAATTCAACAAGAAAACCGCTATTCCACAGACTCCAATGAATGGGAATGGGGTTCAAACAAATCCTCTAGTGACTATGAGCTCACCGAGACATTCAGAGAACCAAGTGAACCAACAAAAGAAGAGGAATTTAATAGGAAATTCAAAGTTGGTCAAGAAACAACCCCAGAGGATCCCATATAGTCTTTGCCTCTAGGTCCTGGGTTGAAATCACATAGAATGAGAACACCTGTCCTGGAATGTACTACTAGTGATGATAATTTGGATTCGTTCACGATCGAGATTGATGAGGAGAGTGCCAACGATGACCTCAATAACTACCTTGACATACCTGAATGTAATTGCATCTTCACTCTTAACCCCGCTAACTTTGAAGACATCAAAGGCCTTCCCTTGTTCACCACTAACTTATTGAATGGGATCATGAAGGACCTGCCCAGTTTGACACATTCCAAAATGATGAAGCCCTTATTGACTATCTTGGCATATGAGAGGATCTTCCCCCTGGGGACCATAAAGCGAGATACACTATAGAACTCAACAGCGTGGCATATTTTGGTGAGGGTGTCGGACCTTGCAGTCGCAAAAATATAAAAATAAAAACAAATCAAGGGTCTTATGGCAAAAACTATGTCGTGGCACAATCTGACCCCAAAAAAGTAAAAAGAAAGGATGTATCTGAGGGTGAAAACCTCTCTGAGGCACCCGAAGATGGAAGGCTTGACATTCTCCTAGCATCATATGAAGAAAAATCATCCATGTTGGTAGAAGAGACTATCAAAACAAATATTGGCATCGAAGAAGTTCCACACAACATATTCCTGGCTCAATCTTTGACAGAGTCAGAAAGGTCAAAATTCATAAGTTTCTTCATAGAATGACAAATCAACTTTGCATGGTCATACGCTGATATGCCTAGATTGGACCCGGATTTGGTAATGCATCATTTGATAGTTAAACCAGGGGCAAAACCAGTGAAACATAAATTAAGAAAGATGCATCCACAAGTGGCATTACTAGTCAAAGCAGAACTTGAGAAATTATTGGATGTCGGATTCATATGCCCAATTGATTATCCTGAATGGATCTCCAACTTAGTGCCTGTCAGTAAACCAGATTGTAGCATCAGAATATGTACAGATTTCAAAGACATCAATAAAGCTTGTCCTAAGGATGATTTTCCATTACCAAATATTGACTTGATCGTCGATCTTACAGTAGGTCATGCGATGTTATCTTTGATGAATGGATTCTCTGGTTACAATCAAATAAAAATTGCATCCAAGGATCAGCACAAAATAGCATTTACTTGTCCTTGGGGAACCTTCTACTGGAATGTCATGCCCTTTGGGCTAAAAAATGTAGGCGCTACATATCAAAGAGCCATGACTACTATCTTTCATGATCTCATGCACATTACTATGGAAGATTATGTTCACGACCTCTTGGGCAAATCAATAGACAGATATGCACATTTGGACATACTTTCAGTCATCTTTGATCGGTTGGAAAAATATAAAGTAAGATTAAATCCTAAGAAATGTGTCTTTGGAGTAACCTCCGAGAAGCTCCTGGGATTCATTGTATCAAAAAGAGGAATTGAAGCCGATCCAGCAAAAGTCAAGGCCATCCTAGAGATGCAACCACCATGAAATATCAGTCGGCTTCGATCTTTGCAAGGGAGACTTCAATCCATACGAAGATTCATAGCACAACTTGCAAATAAATGTAATCCCTTTCAGCACTTGCTACATAAAAACATCAAATTCAAATGGGATGAAAACTGTCAATAGGATTTCAAGATACTCAAAGATTATCTTCTGAATCTGCTAGTTTTGATGCCACCAGTTCCAGATCAGCCTTTATTACTATACATATCAGCTACTTCAACAGCACTGGGGGCACTCTTAGCACAAGAAGTTGCTGAGGGCAAAGAAAAGGCAGTATACTATATCAATCTCACATTGGTGGGATATGAGCTAAACTACACACTAATTGAGCATGCATGTCTCACCATGGTCTTCGCTTCACAGAAATTGCGACATTACATGCTAACTCATAAGACTAAGTTGGTTGCAAGGATCGATCCATTGAAATACCTTCTCAATAAAGCAACACTTATTGGGAAACTAGCCAAATGGGTAATGATCCTAAGTGAATTCGACATTGAGTATGTGGACAGAAAAGCAATAAAAGGACAAGTTATCACAGATTAGTTAGCAGATGCCCCCATGATAGATGATGTTTCTCTAATTTCAGAATTTCCAGATGAATCCATTTTAACAGTGTCACATACAAAGCCATGGCAACTATACTTTGATGGCTCATACACACAGCATGGGGCAAGAGCTGGCATCCTCTTCATAACTCCTCAAGGGGATTATATACCAAAATCATATCAATTATCATTTCCATGCACTAATAATATAGCAGAATATGAGGCATTAACAACTGGATTACGGATTGCAATTCAATGGAAGATCCAAGAACTCCGTGTTTTGGGGGACTCTCAACTTGTAATTCATCAAGCAACTGATGACTACCAAACAAAGGATGAGAAATTAATGCCTTACAAAAGAATGGTGGATGACCTGAAACAACATTTCACAAAGATAGAATTTGAGCAGATACAAAGAGAGCAGAATCGAGCCGCAGATGCCATGGCTACAATTGCTTCACTAATCGATCTACCTCCGAATGAGACCTGCTATGAGTTCTTGGTGGATAACCTTTTGGTTCCTTCATATGAAATCACTCCTACTGAGATAATATGTGTCGTTGGTCCTGAGTCCTAGTTATATGGTTCCATTTTCACATACCTTTGTGATAATACCTTTCCTCCTGACCTATCCAATAACCCACGTCACACTTTCATTCGCCAATCTTCTCGATACATCATTTTAGCCGATGTCCTATACTGTTGAGATCTAGATGGCACTCTTCTTAGATGTTTGGAAAGCGACGAAGCTCAGATTGCGTTACGTGAAGTACATGAAGGGATATGTGGTCCACATTCTAGTGGTCCTACCTTAGCCAAGAAACTTATCAAGACTGGATATTACTGGCCCAATATGGAAAAATATTCATATCAGTTTGTCAGGAAATGTAAGCAATGTCAACTTCATGGAGACCTCATCCATGCACGAGCATAAGAACTTCAACCAATTGTGACTCCTTGGCCCTTCTGTCAATGGGGACTCGATCTCATAGGCAAGATTCACCCTCCATCCTCCAACGGTAATAAATTCATTATCACTGCCATAGAGTATTTCACAAAATGGATCGAAGCCATGCCTCTCATGCAAGTCACTGGAAAACAAATTTCTACATTCATTCTCAACTATATCATTTGTCGATACGGTATTCCTGTTTCCATTATCACCGATAACAGGCGTCCCTTCAAAAATCAGGATGTTCGTGAACTCCGTGACCACTTCCATATTTCCCATCGTTTCTCCACATCATATTACCCCCAAGGTAATGGTCAAGCTGAGGCGTCTAATAAAACAATCCTTAAAATCTTAAAAAAGACAGTCAACGACGCTGGCTGTCATTGGCATATCCAACTTAATCCCGCACTTTGGACCTACCGCACAAGTGTCTACACACCTACACGAACTACACCCTATTCAATTGTCTACAGCACTGAAGCTATCTTGCCTATTGAGGTTGAGCTACCCTCTTTATGAGTCTCTTTCCAAAACATTATCAGTGATGAAGACTATAGGGTCTCTCGCTTACAAGAGCTTGAACTATTGGATGAATGAAGACAAATTGCTTTTAATCATCTCAAGGCTTATCAACAATGAATGAGTCATAGCCACAATCACAAAGTCAAGCCTCGCACATTTGAGGTAGGTGATTTGGTTCTCAGAGAAAACCCCAAAAATCAGCAAGACAGAGAGAAGAAGGGCAAGTTTGAACCAAACTAGCTTGGTCCTTATATCATTACAGCAGCATATGGATCTGGTGCATATCAGCTCTCAACCATAGAGGGTGAACCTTTAGAGGATCCTATCAATAGCATGCACCTTCACAGGTTTTACACATAGCTCTTTGGAGTATCCTAATTCAAAATACAAAAAAATCATAAAACAAAAAATCGTTACTTGGTGAAAACCTGGCAAACAGGCGCCTTGTGACAACAAAAAAATAAAAAAATAAAAAAAGTCAAGAAAAACATTTCGTCCAACAGTGAAAACCACTTCGGTGGTGCCCTAGGCAAGTACCATGGTGAAAACCAGGTCACCAGCACCATGCGTAGAGACATTGCTCCTCCCTCCTTCAGGATTCTATTTCATCCTTTCACTTTGCACACACTCACAACCTATTCATTCATAATAAACATACACATTCCCATCATGACTTCTTATTGATCTACCCAAGATTGGTTAGCCATTCATAATAAACATTCCTTTTCACCTCTTTTCCATCCATAATAAATCAACTCCTATCTGTGGCTAAGGAAAATCCTACATCTATTGATGGGTGTGGAACTGAGAGCATCGCACATTCTGAGGAGTAGAGTTTCTTTCAGTTTTCTTCAGTTTATACGTGCACAATCTGCAATAAAGCAACATTTGCATCATAGATCTGTAATAAAGTTTTGTCTTCTCCACAATAAAGTATTAGTTTCATGGATTCAGTCAATTTCAGATGAGACACAACAACAACAATGGGCTCCAACAAATCAAATCTTTCAATAGACTCAGACAACATTATGGTTCAATGCTATCTATCCTTTTTGTAAAAGTAAACATTGTGACCACAATCAAATAGACTTATGTAAGTGACAAGAGACACTAAAATTGAGGACTACAGTGAATGTTTGTGTCGAGTCTTGTTTTTATTTTGATTTTATCTTTTGGTGACATGTCTTTTAGCTTTTCCAGGATGTCTCTGACTAGAGATTCTATCTCCAGTATGTCTTTGACTAGAAAGGCGAGGATGGGGTATCATCACCTATTTTTCTTTGCTATCTATGGATTGTCTCTTAGTAATGCTATGACTTGTCCAAGGACATGAGGACATTATGAGTCTAGTGTGAACTAGGGCATTCCTTGTTTGTGACTATCTTATCTCCATGCAAACGGGTACAATGACTTTCTGGGTCGAACATATTCCTAGATTGTCATAACCTATTTTGCCATAATAAATCTCAATGATGATAATACACAAAAATCTCTTTCACTTTCATATCTTCTACCTTCCATCCCCCTTTCTTGATTGACTTTCATCATCCTTCTTGAGTCCGTGTAGCCTGCTATCACATGACTGAGTATAATGACACACCAAAAATATTTGTATTTCATGTAGTTGCACCTGCATTACCACATATTAGGCATTTCATACATACATATAGATATCACAATTGCATCACATCCTGCACACAACACATGTTAGCACATCTTACATTTTCATCATGTAAATAGTTATTTGCATTATCATATTCATCTGCATTTCATACATTCACATTTGCATTTGCATAACATATAAAAAACATAAAAGAACAAAAATATTGCATTCTCATATACATATTTGCATCCATATCATAACCATCACATAGAAACATACATCATGAAACATCTCATCACATAGGTACGCATGCATATAGCTATCACAAAGATGAATCATCTCATATATATATAGTGTCATGATACAATGATGTCAAAATCATATGGCTACAATCACCCAGAGGTGTCTACATCATAATACAAAATGGTACAAAACACTGATACATAGGGAGCCCTCTAAGGCTATGATGAACTCCCTCCCTTAGAGCCGCCTAGCCTCGACAGAGTCTGAGCCGTAGAAGGACCCGCCTCATGATCATCTCTCTTGTCCCCTCTATTTGGTGGTGGTGGAGGACCCATAACCCCACCGTTGGATGCCTATCTCCTTTGGCTCCCTCCCGTAGTTGTCGTTGTCCACGATGGTCTGCGAAAGCTCCTCGCCCGCTGCTCTGGTGGCACTGCCCCATAATATAGGTCTCACCAGTAACCTATCTCCTCCCCTTCCCGTAGAACATAGGCATATCCAGCCCCTGTATCCTCTGTCGCCTGCCTCCCAGCCCTCAGCGTTGTCTCAGCCTCAGTATAGTGCTGGATAGCCTGATCCCACTCATGCTTTGTCTCCCTCAGTCGCCTCCTGAGCCTAGTTGTCTCCCTCTCCAGAACCTGAATCTCATCTGCCTATCCCTAGCAGATCTCCCTCAGCTCAAGCAGCTCATCCTCCTCCTCCTCGGCCCCCTGTGCCTCTACCTGTGGCTCTTCCTATGGCTCCCCTTGTACCTCTGTCTGTACCTGCCTATGCCCCTGTCCCTGCACCTATCTAGGACCCTATGCTGCTGGCACTTATAATGGCAATTCACTGCGACCCCTCACCACCCAAGCCTATCTCTCCTCCCCACCCTCTCTCCATGGAGCCACTCTCCTCTCTCCAACTGCACCCCGCCTCCTTCGTCGGCCTCTACCTCCACCATCTCCATCATCATCTCCATCCCCCCCACCATCTCCATCTCTTGCCTCCCTTGGGTCTATCAGTCATGGGAATAGATGCTCAGCCCAATATGCAGTATACTCTGCATCCATGCTTGCATCCTCAATCTCTAGCCACATATCCCACAGCAAGGTAACCATCTCCACTAGCTGCATCATGGCCTAATCATATGACAACAATGGCCCAAAGTGTGCCTGATCCCTGACTGTTTGAGCATACATCCCGGAACCCCATGGCATCTGTTGAATATGGCCAAACTACCTGCATACCCTATCAACCAGTTATCTCTCCAATACATAGGGCATCTGCCCAATCAGATATCTACTCTGGAAGGTATAAGGTAGATCCACTGCATCCTCCTCCCACTGCTCGCACCCAAGGTATGGCCTCCATATCACAGTGTCGATCTCATCCAGGACTCGACGCCAATGTTCCAACCTGCCAATCTATGGTTGTGATGTAATCATATCATATAAATGCACAAAACTACATCCATGACCCCTACCCCTGAAGTGTATCGGTCGGGTAACCGACAGATGCTCATAGGCCCATACCTGCAACAATGTAACTCTGTAGCCCAATCCTACAGATCCATGATACACAAACCGATGCAACTCATAGTACAAGTGTGCCAACACACATGGTCCCCAGGCATATCTGGTGTGCTGTGTAACCAGCATCTCCAAGGTGCTCCCCCAGCCCACAGCCAACCCTCGTGTCACCCTGTCTGGACACAGGAACCCACTGATCACTCTTCCTATCACTGCTGGTAGTGTCAGTCCTGTCACTATCATCATGTCCCATGCCACGTGTCCAACTCTCATCTCTAGGCTTGGATCCTGAAACACTTGTCTTAAGGCCTCCCTATGTCCCTCTTGATCATAAGGAATCAGCTCCCCATCGATTGGTATCTGCAGAATCCTATATACATCCTCCAAGGTGACTATCATCTCACCCATCAGTAAATGGAAAGTGCAAGTCTCTGAGTGCCATCTCTCAGCAAGCACAATTAGCAACCCCAGGTTCGCCCAAAACTCAAGCACATACATAATATGTCACAAACCCATACCCTCAATGGAAGCTCTGTCCTCAAATGTCAACTCTGGTCACAACCTCTAAGTCGACAGAAATCTCTCTCGCGACTCCAGCATAGGCAAATACTCCTACAGTCAACCAAATAAATCATGTCAGTCATAGTGGCATTCATTGTTCATCACAAAATGCTACTTTTTATATAAGTGCATATGGTACTCTATCTTAGTAACACTCACTATTCATCACAAAGTGTTGCTTCTATTCTAGTGACACTCACTGCTTGTCACAAAGTGTTACTAATTATCCTAGTGGTACTCCCTGTTCATCACAAAGTACTACGTTTTTGCACTCCTTGTTCATCACAAAGTGTTGCTCACATTTGCACTCACTGTTCATCACAAAGTGCTGCTCATATTTTAGTACTCCCTGTTCATCACAAAGTACTATGTCTTGGTACTCACTGTTCATCACAAAGTGCCTTGATCTATCCTATCCTAGGGCCTCTGCTTGAGTGAATCCTCTTGAGTAGTTTCCTAATTGGCAACGTATGTTCTATCACAAAATTGTCAATCCTAGCCCTATCTGCTATCCTAATCTTCCCTAGAGGACCTACTTGAGTGTATCCTCTTAGCAGCTTATCCAATCGACAACGTATGTTTATCAAAGAACTGTCGATTTGACCTAGAAGACATAAACGCACCTTCATGACATAAACGCTCTTATAGACTGCATAAACGCACCTGCTCTGCACAGACACGCCTGAAATACATAGACGTGCCTATGCTCTACACAGACACGCCTGTCTTGCACAAACGTGCCCACATTTCACAAACGTGACTGCACAACGCAAATGCGCTCGCATCTGACACAGACACTTTTCCTAGCATAGATGCGCCTAGCACAAACGCAGACGCACCTAGCCAGCATAGACACGCCTCGACGTTTTGACATTTTTTTGGATATTATTCTAGAATGCATTTAATGTGCTACCTAACATGCATTTATGACAACATTTATGACAACATTTATTACAACAAAGTAAAATGAGAGTTTGTGGTACTTACCGGCTCTCCTGCCTCTGCTGGCCTCTGGAATCAACGAACACGATCGAATCTGTGCACCAATGCCATCGCTGCTGACTGCTAATGTTCTATCTTGCTCTACACTCTGATCTCTTGGATGTGTGGATGACAATGAGGATGTTTTCCCCTCGTGGTCTATCTTATAGACTACCCTAGCCCTAGCCCTAGCCCTCATCTCCTAAGTTAGTCTTTGTTATGCTGTGACTCTGTCACTCTGTCCCATCTAGTGAGTCCATTCTAGCCTTTCTTTCTTATCGAGAGATTGTCTGCAATCTTTTCAGACATTCTCATCTAATCTCTCGAGGGGGCATACCATTCCCATCTTGGGGCAACTTTGTATCAGTTCATATTATCTTCTTTGAAACAACGCGACAAGTTGTATTGTCTCAAAAAGGGGCAAAATGTAGACACCTAAAATTGTCATGTCTAATTAAATAAATATCTTTATTTATTTAATTATCTAAGCCTAATTCTTCTATTAATTAAATAAATCTTTGTTTATTTAATTAATTCATTTATCCTTTTATAGCCTTATTTCTCATTTAAATAAATACATTTATTTATTTAAATTATCCTTTTTCTAAATTAAATAAATATTTTATTTATTTAATTGATCCCACTTCTTCTATTAATTAAATAAATCTTTATTTATTTAATTAATTCATTAGCCTTTTCTACCTATGACACATGTCATTCATCTCTTAATTCATACACTACCTACCCCTTTCATTATTTTATTATTTTCTTTACCTACCCTCTAATCATAGCCGACCTCTTTTTACACCTCTCAATCTTATCCCTCCATTTCTTATGGTGTCTTCTATATAAGGAGATGCTTCCTTTATTATCAAACCCTGGATAATTCAATTATGCACTTGACTACACTACGCTTATCATATGCGATCCTACTTGCAACCACATTTCGTTCTTTGTTGAGCTCTTGTGCACATAAAATTTGAGAGCAAATATATCAAGCAAGATCAATGGAGATAGGAAGAATGGAGATTCAAACCCTATTGGACATGTGATGGTATAATCTTTGTGATTTCATTTGATTTGCATTGTCTTAGGTAATCTTCATATGTTATGGTGGATCTTTGTTGTTGTTAGGCTAGGGTTTTGTGGTTGAATTCATTTAGTCTTTCAATATTGTCATTGTTGTTTCCATTTTCACCATATACAACGTCAATTCTAAAGCCCAAACTGAGGTGTGAGATACGCATGTGCATGTCTATTTTAAAACACCAAAGTAAAGTGTGAGATTATGCACATCAATTTTAAATCCAAGATCACTTTTAAGCACCAAGCTGAAGTGTGAGAGCATGCATGTCAATTTTAACCATATTTGTTTTAAGCACCAAGCTGAAGTGTGAAAACATGCATGTCAATTTTAACTAGATTTGTTTTAAGCACCAAGCTGAAGTGTGAAAGCATGCATGTCAATAATAACCAAATTTGTTTTAAGCAGCAAGCTGAAGTGTGAAAGCATGCATGTCAATTTTAACCAAATTTGTTTTAAGCACCAAGCTGAAGTGTGAAAGTATGCATGTCAATTTTAACTAGATTTGTTTTAAGCACCAAGCTAAAGTGTGAAAGCATGCATGTCAATTTTAAACCCAAAATCCAAAAGTGATTTAACCCTAAAGGATCCTGCAATCAGATTGTTAGTGGTTTCTAAAATAATCTGGAAGGATCAAGCCTTCTCTATAATTTCGCCACAAGCTGCAAACAAGGAATCGGTAACTAGAAAACACACAAAAAAATAGAAAACCAAACTACCTATTAAACGAATGTGTGATCCTAACAGAGCAAATGCGTAATAATGTCTAGATGATTGCTTTATGATGACTGAACTAATGCCTAAAATTGACAAAGCAAATGTGTGAAACTGATAGGGTGAATGCGTGACAGATAAATAGAGAATTAAAAAACCCTATCAAAAGCATAAACTTCACTAGCAACTTCTTGGTATTCTAGGTCTTGTATTCTCTTTTCTGCTTTTAGGATTTATCGGTAATGTCTGGCTTGCCTTCTTTGTTCAATTGTTCTTTAAGCACCTAAAATGTTAAACCTTACTTTGCTTGCCATGAGATATGATATGTAAAGTGTCATGCAAACATAAAATCTTTAGATTTGTAGAATTGAATGGAGAAATAGATAGAACAGAAAATAAGAAATCAAGAAAACACAATCAACAAAATGCAAAACTAAAAACTATGAATGTGTGATGATGTTTGTGTGAATGTGTGATGATGTCTGGGTGAATGTGCAATGATGTCTACATGAATGCATAATGATGTCTGCATGAATGCGTAATAGTTAAGTCTGCCTACGAAATTTGTACAAAACCTGCAAAAATTCTCAAAATCTGTACGATCCTGCAAAATCACATAGAAAACATAGAGGGCTAATTAGTTGTTGTTCACGTTGGGTTCACCAAAATGTATATGCTTAAAATCATCATTGCTTAACTAGAAATAATAAGGAAATCATGAATCCCTATTCTAGCAATTCAAAATATAAACCAATGAAATAGATGCATAATAGAATCAAATTAAACAATATAAAACTCCCTACTGTGCAACATGGCTTCCATTGTTCTTCTCTTCTTCGTGGTATAATAGTTAAAATCATCATTACTTAACTAGAAATAATAAGGAAATCACGAATCCATATTCTAGCAGTTCAAAAGGTTTCGTGTTCGATTCACGTCGGGTTCACCAAAATATCGTATGTAAAATTTATTATTATTCAATTTGAAATAAAGGGAAATCACAAATCCCTATCTAATCAAACAATCATAAATAAACCAATGAAATAATGCAAAGCAAAGCAATAGGAATATAAAATATTCAATTAAGACTCCCTTTTCCATGACTGCATATGGCTTCCATTGTCCTTCTCTTCTTCGTGGTGTGATGGCTCTCAGATATTGCCCTGGCAACCTGCAAGTGACACAAAGATTTGAAGTTCATGATTGTTGAAAATAGAGATTGAATGCTCAATTTATAGATTTTTTGGGAGGATTGATTGAGAGGTGGAACGAAATGATTAAGAGGTGGAACTTAGGTGAGCTCACATGTTGATTGATAGTTGAACTACTGATTTGGAGGTGGAACAGATTAGATTAAATTGTTAATTGAGTTAACTGATTGAGAAAAAAGTTGATTGAAAGATGAAAAAGAATGATTGGAGGATAACTAAAGAATGATGCAATTAATCAATTCATTGAAATGATCAATTAAAATAGATTGAATAGTTAACTAATTGAAAGCATTTTTGGAAAAAAACAAAGTGGAAGATAAAAATAGGAATTGGAAAGATAATTGATTTAATTTAATCAATTAATTGAATTGATTAATTTAGCATGTTCTTGAACTTTGACTTTGATTTTCAATTTAATCTTTGCATGGGATTTAATTCAAATATTGAATTGATTTTAAAATCAATTTGTTATTTGAATATATTTAGAACTTGACTTTGATTTTCAATTTGATTTTTGAAATCATGCACATGTATTTGAAATTGGAAGAATTTGAATTTGAATTTGAATATAGGGAATTAATGAAATTAGATGAAATTAGAAGAATTAAATGAAATTAGAAGAATTAAATGAAATTAGAATTTGAATTAGAAGAATTAATTAGCCAATTAAATAATTTAAAGAAACTATTTAATTATTTAGAAATTGAATTTAATTAAATAATAAAGATTATTTAAATTAAAGAATTAAAATCATAATTAATTAAATAATAAATATTTAATTAATATTAAAAAATGGTTAAAATGATTAATTGATTAGGAATAGAAATTGAAATAGAATAATTAGTAATATAATGAAGAAATATGAAGTTAGAAGAATAAGATTAATTAGCTTAATTAAATAATTAAATAATTATTTAATCAATTAAAGAAATAATTAGTACATGATAAATGAGACATTTTTAGGTGTCTACAAATATATTGAGCATCTTGTAAAGTGTGGGTTTTTCTCCCAAAAAGGTTTTCTCCATGTAAATCATTGTGTTGTGGTATGCATGTTGTTTATGTTTAATTTTGTTAAGTTTTTATAACTGTTGTAAAGATCTAATTTGTTTTGCACAACCCTCCTCATCAAGTTATTGTAGGAAGTTTTTTTGCTACCTTAACTTCCTTTCAGAGCTTGATCACCTTTGGTTTTAGTTGTGAGTTTTTTAGGTTTTTTGAACTAATCCAAGTTTGAATGATGGCTCATGTAGAAGATACTTTGTGATTTTGCTGCAAGAATTTCTAGATGGCAAGTTCATTAGGGATAATACAGGTGGAGATATTTTTTGGAAAGAATTTTGAGGTGTGGAAGCTAAAGATGGAGGATCTATTAATAGATCGAGATTTGTGGGATGCTATTGATTAGAATGTATTCAGGCCTACAAATCCTACTATGATCAATCAATATGATGTTATGGACCATAATGTTGGCATTTTTTATGTTCATGTTGTGATTGTCATTGATGGACACAAACTTACATTAAGATCTTCTTCATATGTATGAGTTAGAGCAAAAGCGGTATTTGTTCCAACCGGTATGTTGTATTATAGTCTTTAGACTATTGATGTTTTGCAGAATGTGTTTACTGGTATGAAGTAGCATGTCGACCTCAAGCGGTTCGTGGATACCAAGTAGTATGAGGGATTAAAGCGGCATAACACATTTTTACCAGTCTTCATTTTGACAAACCGGCAACCGGTATTTTGTATGAACCGCCAATACTTTGTGATGAGTTACCATCCACCAATCATTTGACGGTGCCAACTCTCTGGCGGTGCTTTTTGTGTCATGTTACTAGATATGTCCAGATGCATTGAACCTAGGAAATTGTATTGTAATCCTATTGGACCTACATGAAATCAGATTCCTTTATAAGGACATCATGTCTAGGGTTCTAAGGGTGTTGTTGTTGAGGTTGATGTTGTTGCTAGGGTTCAAGGTAATTGAAGAGTTAGAGAGAGTATGAATGTGTATAAGACTGAAGTAATGTTGTAATGCAGTAAGATTGAGCTATCAAGGATCTAACCAAGCAATCTGTGCTATTTTATAGATCACTCACTTGTTGATTACTCACATCTTTGACAAGTATGTAGCCCTTAACCGGGTAGGCCCAAAAGCCTCTTGTAAATCCTCTAACAAGGTGGTTCACATCTGTGGATCTAAAATCCTCTAGCAAGGTAGTCTTTAATCGGACTTATCTCCTAATAGAGATTGAGATTCCTAACAGGATCTGTTCTGGTAAAGAATGTTGTAAGACCTTAACCGGTCTGATCTTAACTAGTCTGGTTTCTATTCTGCAGATAGTTACTTGTGAGTCTCATCTCACCATGGTTTTTCCCATTTGGGTTTCCATGTCAAAATCTCTTGTGTTATGGTGTTTGTGCTTCTGTGGGTGAATGCATTATTAGCTATTTGGTTTGCATGTTTGCTAACCAGTTTGTCTGCTAAATTATTTTACCGGTTTACTATCAGTCTTGTAAAGTGTTTAAGTGCAAATATTTTTGGTATACTAATTCACCCCCCCCCTCTTAGTATTCATCAATTGGTATCAGAGCCTACCTTTCTATAAGTTTAACCACTTGGAAAGAGATATGAGGGAATACACCTTGAGGGAACTTACTCAATGGCTCATTCAGTCTAAGCAAGCCTATGATGATCTTATGGTCAAATACAAGGCATCTCAAGCAAAAAGGAGAGAACACGCAAAAAAGTTGATGGAGCTATCTAAAAATAGTTTTGTAGATGAAGCAGACATGGAAGCCCTAATTGTAGAAGTAAACAAGTTGAATGAATCAAACTCCAACCTGAGAAAGGAGTTGGAAGGACTGACTATCCGAATGTGTCAAGAGCTTGAGAACCAGAGGAAAGCTGAAGATCTGGTGAAAGAAAGAGATAATGAGATCTCCAAGCTAAAATAAGAGATCAGTGCCCTAACTGCTCAACTCCATGCTAGCAAAGTGGAAAAGGATGACATGCAAGGTGAACTGAACAGTGCCATCTCTGAGAATGAAAACTTGATGGAAGCATATGCTGCTATTTCCAAAGAACTCTCTGAGTCAAAGGAAATACTTGCTAAGTTCAACAAGAGTACTATCAAGCTTGAGAAAAAGCTTGAATCTGCCAAACTGGTCAAGAATACCAATGGACTTGGTTATTCCAGACATGAGGAAGGTGAGATCTCTGGTGCAAATGCTGGAGCATCAAAAAAACAACCGGCATCAAAGGATAAAGGTAAGCAAAAGTTTAAACTTGCTTGTTTTAACTGTCTTAAAGAAGGACATACTGCAAATGTGTGTAGGAGTAAGGCTTACAACAATTTTCCTTATTTCCTAAATGATAAGCCTAGATCCTATAGATTCAATGGTAACTGTTATGCATGCAACAAGTATGGGCATAGAGCATTTGAATGCAAGTCTGTCATGAATGACACCAGAAGATATCCTCAGAGGACCCAAGGAGTTGGTCCTGAACCTTTTGTGAACCGGAATCACAACTGGTTTAATGTCTTCAATCATCAGCCAAGAAGCGATGGCTATCAAGCAGCAACCAAATGGAGAGAAACTTGTATGATCTGTCATGGTCACGGTCACACTGCTGCAACAAGCAGAAGGAAGAATGGAAACATGAACAATGGACCTTGGAGAGCATCTGGATTGGTCTGCTATCACTGCAATAAACTGGGTCACATTGCCAGATTCTATAGATCAAGAAAGAACATATCTGATGATATATTGGTCACTTTGGAAGGAGACATTGATGTTGACACCGTTCAAGTGGATATGAACAAAACCTGGAAGAAGAAACCAATGGTGTTACAAGAGGAACCAGTTTCTACACCTAGTGTGGAAATATCGGAACTGGCAAACTAAGCCTCAGAAAAGCTTAGGGGGAGCAAACGGCGAAATGTTTCAAACCCCCAGTTTACACTGGTAAAAGACCTTAACCGATATGTGATACCTATCACTTGGCAGAAGATCGGAAATGGTAAAAAGGAAAATTAGGGTTTACGCCCTAATAAAGGAGCATTAATGACGATAGGTGAGAGATATGTTTAAAGGCATTTTTCAAATCATTTCTCACTATCTGTTTTTGAGTGAAGAAAAGTTTTTCAAAGAGCAGAGCGATGAAGAGGCGATTTGAGCTGAGATCTTGAGAAATTGACAAACCGCGAAGGAGATTCAAATTCAAACTGCAATCGGTCAAGTGGAGAACACAAAGCGGTGATTCAGCAACCGATGGAGCGTGGAGTGAAGGAGAATTGGAAAGCCTTAAAATCACGTGTTTTAAAAAGGTATTTCTCAAAGTTCTTAAAGTTTCTATCGTGGCTTCCACATCTCATACCAGTTCTAGTGCATCTATTGAATCTGAAAGTTTTACTCAATGAAAGTCCAGGTATAATGCTCTATCACAAGTTCCAGCTGGTGTGATAGTAGAAGAGGGAATTTCTGACTACATAGACTGCAAGATTGAAGACCTAGGGTCTCTAGCTATCCACTCCCAGTTAGGTTTGTTTTGTGGCAAGGATAAGAAAATCAAACCGAAGTATAATATCTTGGAGAAAAAGAAACTCCACAATGTTTTCTACTTCCTAGAAGATTTTACAAAAGATCACATAAGGATCATTTTGAGCAGAGTCCACGGTGACAAGATGTACCTGGAGAGAACGCATGATATTACACCATAGGCAATTCATGCAGTCACTGGTTTCTACAACATGGGGGAAGTGCCATCCCTAAGGACAATAAGAAAAAATGAAATGACAAGGCTCACCGGTTTAGTGAGCGACTCACGAGGCATGACAGTCAACTCCATCAAGGATGATCTGGTTAAGTATGCCTGCATGGTGATAGGCTACCGAACATTCTTTGCCAGTAGAATTAACTATGTATTTGCTGTAGCGGTAAATGCTACTTATCGAATGATTAAGGAGGACACATCATTTGACCTGTGCACTGGTATGCAGAGGCAACTCCTATCAAACCTGAAGTCGATCAAACAAGATAATGCACAAAGGTTTAAGTTCGGACAACTACTAGTCAAGTTGTTCTTTTACTTTCAATGATACTTTCCAGGAGTAGGAGATGTCCAGTGGTCTCCTAACCAACTGGTAACCAAGCAAATCAAGGAGAGAATTCAAGCAATTGGAACTGGTTACTCTGATGTTCTGAACAAGTATTTTGATGAGTTCAGATGAAAAATGAGCCAAAGGATGAGGATCTCAGGTGATATCGTCAAGAAATATGAAGATGGCATCTGCTTCACCATCCAAGTAGATAAATGCATAATGGAGGCTGTTGAGCCTAGACAGGAAGAAGTAGAGCCAATGGGCTATGAGGTGATGTACGATATGTTGGAAGGGTATGCCTCTACCCCTATTGCCTCACCGCTTGATCCTAAGGTGAAGAGAACCAACACCTACCTAGAGAGGATAGCACTGGTTGAGGAACCACCAGCAAAGAAAGGAAAAGAACCTGCAGTAAAGAAGGCAAAGGCAGTGCCTGCAGCATCTGCACCGGTTACTACTGCGACTCCAAAAGTGGCCAAGTGGTCACCAGCCAAAAAGAAACCGGAAGCAGCACCGACTAAAGTCTTTGAGAGGAAAGGAAGAGAAAAAGAAACTCTCTGGACTCAGAGGAAACTGTGTCTGAGAAGCAACCCAAGAAGGCAAGACAGACAAGAAAGAAAACAAAGAATGAACTGGCACCATCTGCACTGGTAAATATAGATATCTCTTCCTATAAACCTTTGACACATTGTCAAAGAATAATAAAGAATATTAGGAGAAAAGTGCTAAATGACTTACTTGAGTGTTTTGATGACTTCAATGAGGATGAAAAGGAAGCGGTTGAAAAGGAAATAATTCAGTATTTATGTATTAATGACCGGTCGCCCTCAGAGATCAAATCTCAGACACCGGATTCTCTTTATATGTCATTAGATAATAGATGGTGAACTTCCATAGAGAAAGAATAGGAAATTAGGGAGAAGGTTTTTGCACAGTACTTTCCTGACCTGTCAAATTCTGAGTTGTATGATGTTATTGACCAAAACAAAGGACTCTTCTTCACTAGAAAAAGAAGACTCTGCCTATTAGAAGGTAGAGTTGCTGATGTTGAAAAAGACACTAATCTATATATGAAAACAGTTGTCCAGACTCACAAAGCATGTCTCGCCAACCGGCAAGCTGAGAAAGAATCGGTTATATCCAAACCGGATGAAGCATTTGATGATGAAGTAAATTTGGTTGTTGAACCAATTGACACCATTGATGTTGATGCTTTGGATGCTGAGAATGTTACCCAAGAGATACCATCTGAGGCAACAAGACAGGAGCATCAGGCTGAACAGGAGAAGAAAGTCGAGGATAGACAAAAAGCAGCGAAGGAAGAGGCGGAGCAAAGGAAGAAGGATGAAGAAGAGAAGCGAAAAAAGGAAGAAGAAGAGAAGCAAAAAAAGGATGAAGAGGAGAAAAAGAAGAAAGATGAAGAGGAGAAGAAGAAGAAGAAGGAAGAAGAAGAAAAGAAGAAAAAGGATGAAGAGGAGAAAAAGAAGAAGGAAGAAGAAGAAAAGAAGAAAAAGGATGAAGAGGAGAAGAAGAAGAAAAGAAGAAAAAGGATGAAGAGGAGAAGAAGAAGAAAAGAAGAAAAAGGATGAAGAGGAGAAAAAGAAGAAGAAAGAAGAAGAAAAGAAGAAAAAGGATGAAGAGGAGAAGAAGAAGAAGGAAGTAGAGAGGAAAAAAAAGGAAGAAGAAGATGAGGAATGGGAGAAGCTAAAGGAAGCAGAAAAGAAAAAGGCTGAGGAAGACAAGGAAGCAGAGAAGAGGAGAGAAGTGGAGAAGAAGAAAGTGGAAGAGGACAAGGCAAGAGAAGCGGCGAAGAGCACCCAGATGGAGACTCTGAAGGCAACCGGGAGTCAAGCTAAACCAGTTGATCTCACCAGTCTACAAGTGAAACAGAGCTAATGCAGAGCATCAAGGTAGCTCAAGAGCGCCTTGAAATCATTCGATGGAAGAAGGAGCAGGATGTAATCCAAGCAGCTGTGGATACGCTTACCGGTTTGATACTTGGTACAAATCTTCCAAACACCAATTAATCACTAGCTAGACTTAAGCTCCTATGCACAGTAGTAGATGATCAGGTGCAGAGCCTTGAAGAGGCAGCAGAGGCTAATGTCAAGAAGGAGCATCAAAAAGCTCTTAATATAGCTATGGTGAAGAAGTTGAATGAGCTCCGGACTGAACTGAAGAAAGAACAAAAGGATATAAGGGATGCTTTAGATGAGGGAAATCTACTACTTAGCAAAATCTGTCAACCCCATCTATTCTATGATGATGTGCTAACTCAGAAGCAAAAGCTTCAAACAGACTTACAGTCCTACATGAGCACATTCAAGATGTCTTGTGATTCCTTTGCAACTTATGGGCAAACCGTTCACCAATTTCACATCCAGTCGGCCAAAATGGAGCAAGAGATCAACACACAGTCTAGAGATTTGCAGGAGCTACAACTAGTTCTACTCCCATGTCTCCAAATTTTTTAGAAGTGTTATCTAAACCTGGATGCCTTGATAGTTACACAGGAGATGAGCACAGTTGATGCCATGGAAGAACAGGTCTCCCAGATGCAAACAGAGAAAGAAGTAGCCACCTCCCTACTTGAGTCCTGGTCTCTATCAATGAAACAATTCTTGCAAGACTATAAATATGTTTTTGACAAGTATTACTCCTTGTTGTCATAAACTTTTATTATTTAATATCAAATGGAAACAGGGTTGTTCAACGGTACTTTGTCATTGTTTCCAAAGGGGGAGAAGTACTCTATCTATTTTGGAGAAGTATAGGGGAGAAGTATCTGGATTTAAAATTTTTCTATATGCTTTGATATCTCAATGTTTATGCTCTATATGCAAAATTGTTATACATCGTATTGTTAAAGGGATAGTGTATATGCTTAGGGGGAGCAATTTTGCTAATGGCATGTTTTTGTTGTAAAACACTTAGATGTCAAAATTTTATTTTCCTAAGTGTTGCCATCAATGCCAAACGGGGATATTGTTGGCATTTTTGATGTTCATGTTGTGATTGTCATTGATGGACACACACTTGCATTAAGATCCTCTTCATATGTGTGAGTTAGAGCACAACCGGTATTTGTTCCAACCGGTATGTTGTATTATAGTCTTTAGACTATTGATGTTTTGCAGAATGTGTTTACCGGTCTGAAACGGCATGTCGACCTCAAGCGGTTCGTGGATACCAAGCGGTATGAGGGATTAAAGCGGCATAACACATTTTTACTAGTCTTCATTTTGACAAACCAGCAACCGATATTTGTATGAACCGGTAATACTTTGTGATGAGTTACCATCCACCGATCATTTGACAGTGCCAACTCTCTGGCGATGCTTTTTGTGTCATGTTACTAGATATGTCCAGATGCATTGAACCTAGGAAATTGTACTGTAATCCTATTGGACCTACATGAAATTAGATTCCTTTATAAGGACATCATGTCTAGGGTTCTAAGGGTGCTATTGTTGAGGTTGATGTTGTTGCTAAGGTTCAAGGTAACTGAAGAGTTAGAGAGAGTATGAATGTGTAGAAGACTAAAGTAATGTTGTAATGCATTAAAATCAAGCTATCAAGGATCTAACCAAGCAATCTGTGCTATTTGCTAGATCACTCACTTGTTGATTACTCACATCTTTGACAAGTTTGTAGCCCTTAACTCGGTAGGCCCAAAAGCCTCTTATAAATCCTCTAACAAGGTGGTTCACATCTGTGGATCTAAAATCCTCTAGTAAGGTAGTCTTTAATCGGACTTATCTCCTAATAGAGATTGAGATTCCTAACAGGATCTGTTCTGGTAAAGAATGTTGTAAGACCTTAACCGGTCTGGTTTCTATTCTGCAAATAGTTACTTGTGAGTCCCATCTCACCGTGGTTTTTCCCATTTGGGTTTCCACATCAAAATCTCTTGTGTTATGGTGTTTGTGCTTCTGTGGGTGAATTCATTATTAGCTATTTGGTTTGCATGTTTGCTAACAGGTTTGTCTGCTAAATTGTTTTACCAGTTTACTGTCAGTCTTGCAAAGTGTTTATGTGCAAAGATTTTTGGTATACTAATTCACCCCCCCCCCCCCTCTTAGTATCCATCACATAAAACCAAAGGTCTAATCAAATCGTGCTTGGAAGACTCTATTGTAATCAATGTCCATTAAGATTCCTCAACAAAGAAGCTATAGAAGAAACTTGGTGAGATGTATCAAGGCAAATCTTTAGTGAATAAGATTTTCTTGAGGAAGAAATTGTATTCCTTGAGAATGGAGAAGGGTGGATAAATTATAGACCACCTGGAAGCATTAAATATATTGGTGGCTCAATTGACATTTGTTGGTTTCAAGATGGATGAGGAGGAGAAATGTCAAATCTTGCTTTGTTCTTTTCTTGATTTGTGAAATTATCTTATTATGGTTATTAACAATACTTTTGTTATTTTGAAAAATAAAGACATGGTGGGTTCTTTACTTTTTGAAGATATGAGGGGGATAGTATCCATTAATGCTAAGAAGGCCTTAAGTTTTTGTGAAGATCTAAGAAAAAAGGCAAGAAGAAAAACAAGCGTAATAAATCCATTTCCAAGAGGCGATCCAAATCACATGGAAATTCCAAAGTTATTTGCTTGAATTGTAGTAAACCTAGATACTTCCACAAGGAATGCAAAGAAGTAAAAGAAAAAAAAATTATTATAATTCCAAGTTTGAGAAGGAAGATGGTGATGTGTTCATTGTAGCTTTGGCCACTTGTGTAGGTAATGATGCATGGTTAATTGAGTCGGGTGCTTCTTTTCATATGACCTCTAATAGAGATTGCTTTTCTAAATAGGAAAAAATTGATGGAGGTAAGGTGTACTTGGGTGATGATTCTTATTCGGATATTGTTGGTCATGGTAAAGTTAGAATTAGGTTTCCTGGTGGTAGAATAAAAATGATTCATGGTATGATGCATATCCCTGGACTAGTACAAAATTTGTTATCTATGAGAAAACTAATAGGTGTAGGTGTGTAGGTAGTCTTTTTTGATGTATGATGAAAAATGATTAGAGGTGTTGTAGTGATTGCTAGAGGTTCAAATTTGGCACATTATATAAGTTGGATGCATACCCTATTGAGTGTAATAGTACTTATGTGAAAAGGATATATATGAATACTTTGTTGGAAGAAATGAGGGTTTCACCTTCAAATATGGTCATGGATTTTTGGTACCTAAGGGTTATCTTTCTTTTGAATCAAAGCTACCTATAGATAAGACTATGTTATGACACCAAAGACTAAGCCGCATTGGAGAAAAGGGTCTAAGGACCTTGAAAAATAAAAACTTGTTGAAGGTTTAAATGATTGTAATCCTCATTTTGATTTCTTTTAGCATTACATTTATGGAAAACAACACTATGTTTAGTTTTACTTAAGTTCTAATAAATCTTGTGGTATATTTGGTCTTGTAGATGTTCCTTCCATTATAAAATCTACATATTATGTTTCATTTATTGATGATTATAGGAAGAACATGGGTATATTTTCTAAAGAGTAACTATGAAGTTCTTATTCAATTTAAGGAATTTAAAGCAATGGTTGAGTTGTAGACTAGAAAGAACATAAAATGTTTGAGGACTAATAATGGTAGTGAATTTTTCTCTGATGATTTTGTAATGATAATGGCATTCATTAACAAAAGACAACTCTATATTCTCCATAACAAAATGGAGTTGTAGAATGAATGAACATGCCACTAATGGATAAGGCTAAGAGTATGTTAAGCGGTGCTAATCTAGAACAAAAATTTTAGGTTCAAGTTATTGCCACTACTTGCTACCTAATTAGGAGGTCTCCTACATCAACTCTTTTTTATAAGACACCTATGGAGCAATGGTCAAGTCATAAACCTTCATTGAGACATCTTAGAGTTTTTAGTTGTCAGGTATATGCACATGTGCTAAAGGAAAAGTGAACAAAGTTGAAGAACAAGGTTGTGAAATGTATCTACATTGAGTATAGTTATGATGTGAAAGGATACAAGCTTCGAGATAGTATTGCACAGAAGGCAATATATAGAAGAAGTGATAATTTTAGTGAACTAAATAGGAAGATGTGGTTGTACTTTCTCCTACATTTGAGGAAGTTGAAGTAAGGTTGATAGTAGATAGGAAGTTGTGGAGAGCTCATTTAGCTCTGAATCTTCAAAAGAGTAAGAATCTCCAACTCAACTTATTTGATTTTTATGGCTATGGATGAAGAAATGACAACTTTAAAAAAGAATGATTCATGGGATCTTGTAACATTGATTGAAGGACAAAATTATATTGGTTGCAGATGGGTGTTTAAGAAAAAGATTAGTTCAAATGATGGTATTGAGAAGTATAAAGCAATGCTGCTTGCAAAAGGCTACTCTTAGGTTGAGGGTGTTGATTACGGTGAGATATTTTCTCCTGTTGCAAAAATGACATCCATTAGATTTTTTATTTCTATTAATGTTGCTTATGATTTAGAGGTTGAGAAAATGGATGTGAAAATTGTATATGGTGAAAATGGATAACAATAATAACAATATTGAAAGGCTAAATGAATTCAACCACAAAAACCCTAGCCTAACAACAACAAAGATCCACCATAACATATGAAGATTACCTAAGACAATGCAAATCAAATGAAATCACAAAGATTATACCATCACATGTCCAATAGGGTTTGGATCTCCATTTTTCCTATCTCCATTGATCTTGCTTGATATATTTGCTCTCAGATTTTATGTGCACAAGAGCTCAACAAAGAATGGAATGTGGTTGCAAGTAGGATCGTAGTGTAGTCAAGTCCTTAAGATGAATGATTAGAATGATTGATTAGGATTTGATAATGAAGGAAGCATCTCCTTATATAGAAGACATAATATGAAATGGAGGGATAAGATTGAGAGGTGTAAAAGGAGGTCGGCTATGATTAGAGGGTAGGTAAAAGAAATAATAAAATAATGAAAGGGGTAGGTAGTGTATGAATTAAGAGATAAATGACATGTGTCATATGTAGAAAAGGTTAATGAATTAATTAAATAAATAAATATTTATTTAATTAATAGAGGAAATGGGATAATTAAATAAATAAGATAGTTATTTAATTTAGGAAAAGGATAACTTAAATAAATAAATGTATTTATTTAAATGAGAAATAAGGCTAGAAGAGGATAAATGAATGAATTAAATAAATAAAGATTTATTTAATTAATAGAAGAATTAGGCTTAGATAATTAAATAAATAAAATATTTATTTAATTAGACTGGACAATTTTGGGTGTCTACATTTTGCCCCTCTTTGAGACAATGCAGCTTGTCGCGTTGTTTCAAAGAAGATAAGATGAACTGATACAGAGTTGCCCCAAGATGGGAATGATATGCCCCCTCGAGAGATTGGATGAAAATGTCTGAAAAGATTACAGACAATCTCTCGATAAGAAAGAAAGGCTAGAAAGAACTGACCAGATAAAGTGACAGAGTCACGGGTTAAAGAAGACTGACTCGGGAAACGAGGGCGAGGGCTAGGGTAGGCTATAAGATAGACCATGAGGGAAATACATCCTCATTGCCATCCACACATCAACGAGAGCAGAGTGCAAAGCAAGAAAAGAGCAACAGCAGTTAGCAGCGATGGCCTTTGTACACAAATTCAACCGTGTTTGCCAATTCTAGAGGCCAACAGAGACAGGAGAATCGATGAGTACCACAAAACTGCCTCGTACTTCAATGCATTTATTGTTGTCATTAATGCATGGTAGATAGGGAAATAAATGCACTTAGAATAGGGTCCAAAAAAATGTCAAAAAATACTTAGGTGCGTCTGCATTGGTGCTAGGCGCATCTATGCTCGTGAGGCGCGTCTATGTTTGTGCCAGGCGCGTCTGTGTCAGAAAACATGTCTGTGTCGAATGTGATCATGTTTGTGATGTGTAGGTGCATTTATGCCAAAAAGGCACATCTGTGTCACCTAGGCGCGTCTGTGCAGAGCATAGGCACGTTTGTGTCTTTCAAGCGCATCTGTGTTTTTTAGGCGTGTCTGTGCAGTATTCAAGCGCGTTTATGTCAGGAAAGTGTGTTTGTGTCCAAAATGGTGAATTTGTGTCTTCGAGGTCAAATCGGCAGTTATGTGATGAACATACATTGTCGATTGGATAAGCTGTTGAGAGGATACACTCAAGCAGGTCCTCTAGGGAAGACTAGAATAGATCAAGGCACTTTGTGATGAACAGTGAGTACCAAGATAGAGTACTTTGTGATGAACAAGGAGTACTGAAATATGAGCAGCACTTTGTGATGAACAGTGAGTGCAAATGTGAGCAGCACTTTGTGATGAATAGGAAGTGCAAAACACGTAGTACTTTGTGATGAATAGTGAATGTCACTTGGATAGATAGCAACACTTTGTGATGAACGGGGAGTGTCACTAGGATAGAATGTCATATGCATTTAGATAAAAAGGTAGCATTTTGTGATGAACAATGAATGCCACTATGACTGACATGATTGAGTTGTTTGACTACAGGAGTATTTGCTTATACTGGAGTCACGGGAGAGATTCCCATCGACACAGAGATTGCGACCTGAGCTGACCTTTGAGGATCGAGCAACTATCGAGGCTATGGGATTGAGACATGTGCTATATGTGCCTGAGTTTCGGGTGAACATGGGACTACTGACTGCACTGGCGGAGAGATGGCACTCTAAGACATGTACCTTTCATTTGTCGATGGGTGAGATGATAGTCACCCTTGAGGATGTATATAGGATCTTTAGGATACCGATCGATGGGGAGCTGATTCCATATGATTGAGATGGAGACAAAGAGGCCCTAAGACGAGTGTTCTGAGACCCAAGACTGGAGATGAGAGATGGACACATGGCATGGGACACTATGACTGTGACAGGACTGGCGCTGCCAGCAATGATAGGAGGAGCGATCAGTGGATTCCTGTGTCCTGATAGAGTGACACGAGGGTTAGCTGTGGGTTGGGGAGGAGCATTGGAGACACTGGTGACACAGCACACTAGATATGCCTAGGGACCATGTGTGCTAGCACACCTATATTATGAGTTGCATCAGTTTGTATACCACGGATCAGTGGGATTGGGCTGCGGGGTGACGTTGTTGCAGGTGTGGGCTTATGAACATCTACTAGTGACGAGACTGATACACTTCAAAGGTAGAGGTCACGGACGCAGTTTTGTTCACTTGTATGACATGATCACCTCACAGCCACGGATTGGCAGGTTAGAGCACTGGTGACGGGTGATAGATGATATTGATGTGCTCATATGGAGGCCATACCTGGGATGCAAGGAGTGGGAGGATGATGCAGTAGAGCTACCCTACACCTTCCAGAGCAGGTATCTGATTGGGTGGATGCCCTATGTGCTAGAGAGGCAGGTAGTGGATAAGGTTGGTAGGCAGTTTGACAAGATCCAGAGGATGCCACGGGGCTCAGGCAGGTATGCACGGACAGTCAGGGATCAGGCGCAGTTTGGGCCCCTATTGTCATATGATCAGGTTGTTATGCAGCTGATAGAGATGGTGCCCCTACCCTAGGACATGTGGCCAGAGATTAAGGATGTCGGCATGGATGCTGAGTATACAGCCTACTAAGCCGAGCATCCATTCCCACGCCTGACGGATCCAGGAGAGTTATTTGAGGGAGATGGTGGTGGGGATGATGATGATGATGGAGCTGATGGGGGTAGAGGCTGATGGAGGAGGAGGGGAGCAGTTGGAGAGAGGAGGGTTGCCCCGCAGAGGGAGGGTGGAGAGGAGAGACAGGCTCAGGTGGTGAGGGGTCACGGTGGATTGCCGCTACAGGTGCCAGTAGCACAGGGTCCCAGACAGGTGCAGGTATAGGGGCATGTACAGGGACAAGTACTAGTACAGGCACCAGTACAGGTATAGGCACAGGCACTCGTATAGGGGGAGCCACAAGCAGAGCCACAGGGGGCTGAGGCAGAGGAGGATGAGCTGACCGAGCTGAGGGAGATCTGCCAGGGATAGGCAGATGAGATCCAGGACTTGGAGAGGGAGAGAGACAGGCTCAGGAGGTGGCTCAGAGATACTAAGCGGGAGCGAAACTAGGCCATTTAGCGCTACATAGAGGCTGAGACAGCACTGAGGGCTGGGAGACAGGCAACAAAGGACACAGGGGCCGGATATGCCTATGTTATGTGGACCAGGGAGGAGATTGCCTACTAGCAAGATCTCTATTATGGTGCAGTGCCAGCAGATCAGTGGGCGAGGACCTTCCATAGACCATCGCGGACAGCAACAGCTACGGGAGGGAGCCGGAGGAGACAAGCATCTAATGGTGGGGTTATGGGTCCTCCACCACCACCAGATAGAGGGGATAAGAGGCATGATCCCAGGGTGGGTCCTTCAGGGGCTCAGATTCCGTCAAGGCCAGGCGGCTCCGAAAGGAGGGAGTTCATCATAGTCGTAGAGGGCTCCCTATGTATCAGTATTGTACCATTTTTGTATGATGATGTAGACACCTTCGGGTGATTGTAGCCATATGATTTTTTTGACATCATTGTATCATGACACTTTATATATATATATATATATGAGATGATTCTTCTTTGCAGCAGCTATATGCATGTGTACCTATGTGATGAGATCTTCTTATGTTGTATGTTTTATGTGATGCTTATGATATGGATGCAAATATGTATATGATGCAATGTAATATTATTATTTTTTGTTCTTTCATGCATTATATGTTATGCATATGCAAATGTGAATGTATGTAATGTAGATGAATATGATAATGAAAATGTAAATTGTGCTAACAGGTGTTGTGTGCAGGATGTGATGCCATTGTGATATCTATATGTATGTATGAAATGCTTATATGTGGTAATGCAGGTGCAACTACATGAAATGCAAATGTTTTTGGTGTGTTATTATACTCAGTCATGTGATAGCAAGCTACGCGGACTCGAGAAGGATGATGAAAGTCAATCAAGAAAGGGGGATGAAAGATAGAAGATATGAAAGTGAAAGAGCTTCTTGTGTGTTATCATCATTGAGCGTTATTATGGCAAGTAGGTTATGACAATCGAAGCATATGTTTGACCCAAAAAGTCATTGTACCTGTTTGCATGGAGATAAGACAGTCACAAACAAGGAATGCCCCAGTTCATACTAGACTCATAGTGTCCTCATATCCTTGGACAAGTCATAGCATTATTAAGAGACAATCCACAGATAGCAAAGAAAGATAGGTGACGATACCCCATCTTCGCCTTTCTAGTCAAAGACATCCTGGAGATAGAATCTCTAGTCAAAGACATCCTGGAAAAGCTAAAAGACATGTCACCAAAAAAGATAAAATCAAAAGAAAACCAAGACTCGACACCAACATCCACTGTAGTCCTCAAGTTTAGTGTCTCTTGTCACTTGTATTAGTCATATTTGATTGTGGTCACAATGTTTACTTTCACAAAATGGATAGATAGCACTGAACCATAATGTTGTCTGAGTCTGTTGAAAGATTTAATTTTGTTGAAGCCCATTGTTGCTGCTATGTCTCATCTGAAACTGACTGAATCCATGAAACTGATACTTTATTGCAGAGAAGATGAAACTTTATTGCGGATTGGCGATGCAAATATTGCTTTATTGCAAATTGTGCGCGGATAGACTGAAGAAAGCTGGAAGAAATTGTACCCCTGAAACATGTGATGTTCTTAGTTCCACACCCATCACTAGACGTGGGATTTGCCTTAGCCACAGATAGGATCTGCTTTATTATGGATGGAAAGGGAGGTGAAAAGGGAGATTTATTATGAATGGCTAACTAATCTTGGGTAGATCAATAACAAGCCATGATGGGAATGGGTAAGTTTATTATGGATGAATTGGTCATGAGTGTGTGTAAAGTGAAAGGATGAAAGTGAATCCAGAAGGAGGGAGGATCAATGTCTCTACGCATGGCGCTGGTGACCCAGTTTTCACCATGGTACTTGCCTAGGGCGCCACCGAAGTGGTTTTCACCGTTGGACGAAATTATTTCTCTTTACTTTTTTCGATTTTTTCAATGTTTTTTGTGTCACAAGGCGCCTGTTTGCCAGGTTTTCACCAAGTAACGATTTTTTTGTTTTAAAAAAAAAAAATTGTATTTTTGAATTTTTTGACTTTTTTGCATTTTTTGAAATTTTTGAATTTTTTTGTATTTTTTAATTTTTTTAATTTTTTGAAATTTTTTGAAATTTTTGAATTTTTTTGTATTTTTGAATTAGGATACTCTGAAGAGCTATGTGTAGAACCTACGAAGGTGCATGTTGTTGATAGGATCCTCCAAAGGTTCACCTTCTGTAGTTGAGAGCTGATATGCACCCGATCCATATGCTACTGTAATGATGTAAGGACCAAGCCAATTTGGTTCGAATTTGCCCTTCTTCTCTCTATCTTGCTAATTTTGGGGTTTTCTCTAGGAATCAAGTCACCTACCTCAAATGTGCGAGGCTTGACCTTGTGATTGAAGCTGTGACTCATTCGTTGTTGGTAAGCCTTAAGATGATTAAAAGCAGTTTGTCTTCATTCATCCAATAGTTCAAGCTCTTGTAAGCGAGAGACCCTATAGTCTTCATCACTGATGATGTTTTGCAAAGAGACCCATAAAGAGGGTAGCTCAACCTCAATAGGAAAGATGGCTTCAGCGCTATAGACAAGTGAATAGGGTGTAGCTCCTATAGGTGTGCGGACACTTGTGCGGTAAGCCCAAAGTGCAGGATTAAGTTGGATATGCCAATTACGGCCAGCGTCATCGACTGTCTTCTTAAGGATTTTAAGGATTATTTTATTAGACACCTCGACTTGACCATTACCTTAGGGGTAATATGGTGTGGAGAAATGATGGGAAATATGGAAGCGATCACAGAGTTCACGAACATCCTAATTTTTGAAGGGACGACCGTTATCATTGATAATGGAAACAGGAATACTGTATCGGCAAATAATATAGTTGAGGATGAACATAGCAATCTATTTTCCAATGACTTGTGTGAGAGGCATAGCTTTAATCCATTTTGTGAAATACTCTATGGCAGTGATAATGAATTTATGACCATTGGAAGAAGGAGGGTGAATCTTGCCTATGAGATCGAGTCCCCACTGACAAAAGGGCCAAGGAGACGCAATTGGTTGAAGTTCCTGTGTTGGCGCATGTATGAGGTCTCAATGAATTTGACATTGCTTACATTTCTTGACAAACTGATATGAGTCCTTTTCCATATTAGGCCAGTAATAGCCAATCCTGATGAGTTTCTTGGCCAAGGTAGGACCACTAGCATGTGGACCACATATCCCTTCATGTACTTCACATAACGCAAGCTGAGCTTCGTCACTTTCTAAACATCTAAGGAGAGTGCCATCTAGACCTCGTCGGTATAGGCTATCAGCTAAAATGACATATCGAGAGGATTGGCGAATGAAAGTGCGACGTTGGTTATTTGATAGATCAGGAGGTAGGGTATTGTCACAAAGGTATGTGAAAATGGAACCATATAACTGGGACTCGAGACCGACAACACATATCGTCTCAGTAGGAATGATCTCATGCGAAGGAACCAAAAGGTTATCCACCAAAAACTCATAACAGGTCTCATTTGGAGGTAGATCGATTAGTGAAGCAATCGTAGCCATGGCATCTGCGGCACGATTCTGGTCTCTTGGTATCTGCTCAAAATCTATCTTTGTGAAGTGTTGTTTCAGGTCATCCACCATTTGTTTGTAAGGCATTAATTTTTCATCTTTTGTCTGGTAATCATCAGTTGCTTGACGGATGACAAGTTGAGAGTCCCCCAAAACATGAAGTTCCTAGATCTTCCACTGAACTGCAATCCGTAATCTAGTCATTAATGCCTCATATTCCACTATATTGTTAGTGCAAGGAAATGATAAGCGGTATGATTTTGGTATAGAATCCCCTTGAGGAGTTATAAAGAGGATACCAGCTCCTGCCCCATGCTGTGTGTATGAGCCGTCGAAATACAGTTGCCATGGCTTTGCCTGAGATATTGTTAAAATAGATTCATCTAGAAATTCTAAACTTAGAGGAACATCATCAATCATGGGAGCATCTGCTAATTGATCTACGATGGCTTGTCCTTTTATTGCTTTTCTGTCCACATACTCGATGTCAAATTCACTCAGGATCATTACCCATTTGGCTAGTCGCCCAGTTACTGTTGCTTTATTGAGAAGGTATTTCAACGGATCGATTCTTGCAACCAACTTAGTCTTATGAGTGAGTATGTAATGTCATAATTTTTGTGAAGCAAAGACCATGGCAAGACATGCACACTCGATTGGTGTGTAGTTTAGCTCATATCCCACCAATGTGCGACTGATATAGTATACTACTTTTTCCTTGCCTTCGGGAATTTGTTGTGCTAAGAGTGCCCCCAGTGCTATTGGAGTAGCTGATATGTATAGTAATAGAGGCTGATCAGGAGTTGGTGGCATCAAAACTGGCGGATTCAGAAGATAGTTTTTGAGTGTCTAGAAAGCCTGTTGATAGTTATCATCCGATTTGAATTTGATGTTTTTATGTAGCAAGTGCTGAAAAGGATTACACTTATCTGCAAGTTGTGCTATGAATCTTCGTATGGATTGGAGTCTGCCTTGTAAAGACCAAAGTTGACTGATATTCTTTGGTGGTTGCATCTCCAAGATGGCCTTGACTTTTGCTAGATCAACTTCAATTCCTCTTTTGGACACAATGAATCCTAGGAGCTTCCCAGAGGTTACTCCAAAGACACATTTCTTAGGATTTAATCTTACTTTATATTTTTCCAATCGATCAAAAATGACTGAAAGTATGTCCAAATGTGTATTTATATCTTTTGATTTACCTAAGAGGTTGTCTACATAATCTTCCACTGTTATGTGCATGAGATCATGAAAGATAGTAGTCATGGCTCTTTGATATGTAGCACCTGCATTTTTTAGCCCGAAGGGCATGACATTCCAGCAGAAAGTTCCCCAAGGACAAGTGAATGATGTTTTGTGTTGATCCTCGGGTGCGATCCTTATTTGATTATAACTAGAAAATCCATCCATCAATGATAACATTTCATGACCTGCTGTGAGATCAACAATCAAGTCAATATTTGGTAATGGGAAGTCATCCTTTGGACAAGCTTTGTTGATGTCTCTAAAATCTATACATATTTTGATGTTGCAATCTGGCTTACTGACAGGCACTAAATTGGAGATCCATTCAGGATAATCAATTGGGCGTATGAATCCGACATCCAATAATTTCTCAAGTTCTGCTTTAACTAATAATGCCAAATGTAGATACATTTTTCTTAATTTTTGTTTCACTGGCTTTGCCCCTGGTTTGACTGTCAAATGATGCATTACCAAATCCAGATCTAATCCAGGCATATCAGCGTATGACCGTGCAAAGTTGATTTGTTGTTCTTTGAAGAAGCTTACGAATTTTGACCTTTCTGACTCTGTCAATGATTGAGCCAGGAATATGTTGTGTGGAACCTCTTCTGTACCAATGTTTGTTTTGATAGTCTCCTCTACCAACATGGATGACTTTTCCTCATATGATGTTGGGAGAATGTCAAGCCTTCCATCTTCGGGTGCCTCAGAGAGGTTTTCGCCCTCAGATACGTCCTTTCTTTTTATTTTTTTGGGGTTAGACAGTGCCACAGTGTGGTTTTCGCCATAAGACCCTTGGTTTGTTCTTATTTTCACATTTTTGTGACTGGAAGGTCTAACACCCTCACCAAAATATGCCATGTTGTTGAGTTCTATAGTGTATCCCGCTTTATGGTCCCCAAGGGGAAGATCATCTCGTATGCCAAGATAGCCAATAAAAGCTTCATCATTTTGGAATGTGTCAAATTGTGCAGGTCCTTCATGATCCCAGTCAATGAGTTGGTGGTGAACGAGGGGAAGGCCTTTAATGTCTTCGAAGTTAGTGGGGCTAAGAGTGAAGATGCAGTTATATTCGTGTATGTCAAGGTAATTATCGAGGTCATCAATGGCACTCTCCTCATCAGTCTCGATCGCAAGCGAATCCAAATTATCATCACTAGTAGCACATTCTAGAATAGGTGTCCTCATCCTATGTGATTTCAAGCTAGAACCTTGAGACAAGGACTGTGTGGACTCCTCATGGGTTGTTCCTTGACCAACTTTGAACTTTTTATAAAATTCCTCTTCTTCTATGGGTTCATCTGGCTCTCTGAATGTCTCAATGAGCTCATAGTCACTAGAGGACTTATCTGAACCCCATTCCCATTCATTGGAGTCTGTGGAATAGCGACCTTCTTGTTGAATTTTGGCAGCTTTGATTTGTAAGGCTTCTGTTGTCTTTTGAGTGTGGACCTTGGAAGTCAAAAAACCAAGTCCTTTCAAGCGTTCCTTTTTGAAAGTCAATTCAGGTTGTAAAGGTTCAATGATGCCTTCCTTTCGTAACCCAAGAGGGCTTTTTCCATCATACCCGAATTTTTGTAGAATTTTGAAGCCTTTGCCATATTTCTCACATGGTAGACTGATGTGATCTTGTGTGTCATCTTCAATGTCTTTGTAGAGAATTTTGTATAAGTCTTCCTCTTCCAATTCACCCCATCTTTGAAAGGTAGTAGGGTCCCATTTGAGTACCACGATGGATACTTGCTTGTTAGGATGTGGTCTTCCATATTCTTTTGGGGAGCTCATGACTTGTCGTAAGTACATGGTCTGATTTAAAGTGTATTCCCCCATGCCTTTGTCCTGAAATCTGCCTTTAAGCTCACCTTGTTTTGATGTCAAAGGTTTCAATGACTCAGGATCAATGTATGCCGAAGAAGGAACAACTTCACGATTACTGGGAATGATGGTCTCAGTTTTTGATCTCATGTTATTGCAGTATATGAATGGATTAGGATCACCATTAACTGTTACCTCTATTCCATTGTGAGGAAACTTAAGGAATTGGTGATATGTCGATGGGACTACCCTCATTTCATGAATCCAAGGATGTCCTAGCAATATGTTATAAGTGAGATCTAGATTTAGGACTTGACAAACCACATCCTTTGTAACTGGCCCAACTCTGAGAGGCAACGTGACTGTGCCCTTGGACGAACATTCTTCATCATCATATGCCTTGATGGTGATTTGATTTGTAGAATTCATAGCTTTATCAGAATATCCCAATTGTTTAACTATGTTCAACGTACAAATGTTTAGACCAACTCCTCCATCTATCAGGACTCGCTTTATTCGATGTTTGTGTATGAAGGCTTCAACGTGTAGAGGTGCATTATGTGGCTGACTTACAGAGGTGTCATTGGCTTCTGTGAAGGTAAGGGAATGTGGAATGGAAAGGTATCCCACCATGGCTTGAAACTTGTCCACATTCATCTTAGTAGGAATGGCAGTTTCTCTCAATATTTTGTCAAGAATAGCTTTATGAGCGGGGGATATGCGTAATAGCTCAAGAATGGAGATGAGTGCGGGTGTCTTCCCTAACTGTTCTATAAGGTCATACTCAGGTTTGGTTGATGAAGAAGTGGTGTTTTTAGTTGAAGCACCTGGCAAAGTGATTTTACCTCGATGAGTTGTAACATGACATTCAGAGGTAGGTTCGGAAGAAGATCCAACACCTTTTAGGACAATCTTTGGTCTCTGAGTAGAATTCTCAGGGTTTTTGTCCTTGATGATAATGGTAGAGACGTAATTGTCCATCCAAATGTGATTGATGGTTGAATCATAGTTATAAGATGCTCTAGTATAGTTGGTTTGATCATCTGTGGCTTTAGCTTTTCCCTTGTCATGCTTTGGGAATGGTTCCTTAAACATCTCATGTTCTTGATTGGATGAGTGTCCCTCAATCTCAATGTCACCTCTATCAATGAGATCTTGTACGATGTTCTTCAGTCAATGAAAATTTCCTATCTTATGACCCTTGCTCTTATGAAATTCACAATATTCATCATCATTCCACCAATTTGGTTTAACCTTTGGTTCATATGGAGGAAAATCTGGAACTGTGATTACCTTGTTTGCCACTAGCTTTTTGAAAACTAACTCAAGTGGTTCTCCCAATGGGGTGTACTTCCTTCCTAATCTGGAAGTTGTTTGAGTATTCATTTGATTGTTTGTAGAACTTGATCCCGAAAAGATGAATTTGGGTCGCACTGTATTGGCATCAACAACACCATCATTAACTGTGTTCTTGTTTTTGTTCCAAAATCTTGGCTTGTCTTTTCCTTTAAAGTCATATTTGTTTTCCTTAAATATCTTAATGACTCCTTGTTCAATTAGGACCTTCTTTGTTGCTAAGCCTTTTTCAATGACATCCTTGAAGGTAGACAAACAAGCTTTCCTTAGATTATAGCCAATGTCTTTGTTAACATTCTGGGTGAACATTTCTACCATTTGTTTTTGTGGAATTTCACAAGAGCATCTGCTGGCTAGATTCATCCATCTCTGTAAAAATGATGCAAAAGACTCTCCCTCTTTTTGCTTGGTGTTGCACAAAGTAGTGACTGATATGTCTGTCTCTATATTGTAGGAGAAATGTTGAATAAATGCCTCTGCTAAGTCACCCCATGACTTAATACCAGGTGGGAGTTGGGAGAACCATTCCATAGCTTGATCACCTAAACTTTGTGGGAATAATCTCATCAAATATGTCTCTTCTGCTGCTACCTCAATGCAAGCTATGAAAAACTATCTTATGTGTGCCTTAGGATCCCCTTTTCCTCTATACTTATCAAATTTAGGCGTCACAAAGTGTGTAGGAAATGGAGGCATTGGAATGCTCTTGTCGAATGGATAAGGACATATGTCTCTCATTGTGTATGTTGGCTTCGGTGCATTTATGTCCTCCATTTTCTTTTGTAAGTCCTTGATTTCTTGCTCCAAATTTCTCTTAGGTGGAGATCGACTTCTTGAACCATACCCCATGTTTGAGGCACCCATTAGAGGAGGAGCATGTTGCATATATGGATGATATTGATCATACACATGTTCATATGGAGGATGTCTATAGTGATGTTGTGTATATGGACCACTTGGTATAGATTCATGTTGAGGAACACCATATCTATTTTGTGCATGTATACCATACTCTACAGGCATGTCAAATTCTACTGTGTTGCCCCCAAATTTGACACGGGGTTTCCTTTTGTCCAAATTTTGAGCATGCCTTTGAATATCCAATTGCTTTGGTGGTTGATCCTTAGCTTGGGTATGTGATTGAGCATATCTTTCTGCGTAAAACTTCCATAATGGTCTGCGAAGGTGAGTATCATATGCTTGACCATGTGTATGTGGGACCTCTAGTTTTTGAAGCAAAGACGATGGTGATTCAGGTACCATATATGGTCCTCTATTTCCTCCACTAGTGGGCCTCCTTTGATCCATGTTGGAGTGAGGTTGTTGCAAAGGTCGATTTTTCATTATTTGAGACATGTCAAAATCATGAGGTATCTTGGCTCCACTTTGTGCCATCATTTGTAAGAAGTATTGTCTATCCCTCCTCATTATTTCCTCAACCAATTGATTGAAACGGGGATCCATAATGGATTCTTCCACATCTGCTAAATGTACTGAAAAGTTGTCCATATCATCATTGTGTGTATCATTGTTGTTTGTAGTGTCCATGTTCTCAACATTTGGAATGTTTCTATAGGCATCCATGTCAAGTAATGTAGTATGATCAGAATTGAAAAAGATATCATTGTCATACTCATAAGAACTCATGTTTGCAGACTCTTGAGCCTCTTTAGTTTCTCTCCTAGATTTTTGAAGACAGGTTTCAACCATGAACTAGGTATTGACCGAGATGTGTGAGACTAGATGAAAAATGGAAAAAGTATGGAAGACCAAGAGTTGGATGGAATGTAAATGAATCTAAGGTGTACTTGCAATGTCCAAAGTGTAAGATCAAGTATGTATGTAGTAGAGTAGGTGTGACTTCCAAAGAGAGGATAGTTTCTCTTGATGAGGTAAGTTGACCTTGACTCTAAGTAAGACCAAATGAGACCCAAAGGTGATAGACCTTGATGAGGGACCACTTAGCAAAATGTTGTTGTATGTAGTGTGTTGACAAAGTATCATGAGGACAAGCAAGTGACCTTTTGACTCAAGTTTAGACAAATGTAAATTTAATGCAAGATGTAAAGCAATGATGGACTTTGTGAGACCCAAAGAAAAGTTGAATGCTAGATGAAAACCTAGAGAAACAACCTAGGAAGCTCAAGAATTCCAAAACTGATTGCTCTTGTCTGTTGGACTGTAAAATTTTTCCAATTTGTGAAGTTGTTGGTTGTGACCAAATCTGAATGTTTGACTCTTTTTCGTGACAAGAGGACACAATGTTGATGAGGACTCAATGTTTGCAAGTGTTTAGACTCAAAATGACTCCAAGAAAAGTGTGTTGTTTGATGTAAAAATGTTTTGCATACACTTGAAAACACAAAAGACACAATGTTTTGTTGTTTGGTCTTGAATGTTTAAAATAAGTTAAGCACAATTCTTATGGTTGGCCAAGACAATAGTTGTTGATCCCACATGAGGTTTTACCCTCGAGGCTATGCTATTCAGAGCGGATACTTAGATGCTTGACCTCACTGGCTCCACCCTCGACACTCACTTCTTGGGTCAGCCAAGCATCAGTCCCCACGAAAACTCCCCGTGGTGATCTCTGTATCTCTACTAAGAACCGTATGTGTGTGGGCTGCTACTAGAGGTCCGACCTCCTGCCTCAACAACTAGAAGGATTTTGGCTTCTAAAACAAAAAGGTGCTAGTAAGGGCATCCACTCGTGTGGCCATACATGCGGCACTTTCAGCTCTGTAAATATAGAAGGCTCCCATCCGGTACGGGTTACGCCCTACAACTGATCAAATAAATTTGATCAAACGGGTTTATGGGGAGACATAGTGTCGGTATGAACTAATCAGCACACGTTATCCATAGTTTTCACCATGAATATAGTTGTTTATAGTGGTTTGGAAGAGGTGGGTTTTTCTCGCTACCACTTGGGTCATTCTCTTCTCACTAGTAGTCCTAATGACCACACGGGAAGACAGGCCCTCTAAAGATTAAACAAAAAGAGCCTATTGCTCAAGACACAAAAGACAATGATTCAATTTTAGTGCACCAATTGAAGTGTTTGCTAGTCTATGAAAACAAGGCACACAATAAAAATCCAAAAACCCTTGCCAAGGACCTGCAACAAAGATTTATTAGTAGTTTGGATTGTTTGAAATAATCACCTCTTCCTGCAAGCACACAAGTTAGGTAAATTTTAGATCCAAGAGACTTTGTGAAATAGGGGCATTCAACAATGCATTTTGTTGACCAATTCAAAGATATGATTCATCATAAAAAAAGACCACCTGTAAAATTTCAAGAGATTTCCAGAAATGTAAAAAAATCCAAAAAAATTGCTAATTTGCTCCAAAAATTATTTTTTTATGAAAAATCATAAAAAACTCATATAAAATACAAAATCAATCCAAAAAATCTGAAACTTTTACAAGAGAGTCATAATGGTCTTCCAAACCTTCATAAAAAAATTTCTGCAACAAATTCAAGCAATTTGTGAGATATGAGTAAAATAATGCAAAACCCTAATTTTCAAAGATCTGATTTTTGAGGAATAATTTTGCATCAAATTTAAAATAAAATAGAATATATCCTATTTATAATTCTGAGATATTTCCAAAAATGTAAGAAAATCCTAAAAATTTGCTAATTTTCTCTCAAAATTAATTTTTTATGAAAACTCATAAAAAATTCATATAAATTGACAAAATGATCCAAAAAATCTGAAATTTTTACTAAAGCCTTATAATACTTTTCCTGGCGTGCATAAAAAAATTTATGTTAAAATTCAAAGCCGTTTGTGAGATCTGATCAAAATAAAGAAAAACCTTAATTTTTAAAGATTTGATTTTTAGGGAAATATTTTGCATCAAAATTAAAATCACAAAGAATAGATCCTGTGTATAATTCTGAGTGATTTCCAAAAATGTAAGAAAATCCAAAAAATTCTCTCATTTACTCTCAAAATTAATTTTTTATGAAAAATCATAAAAAATTCATAGAAAATGAAAATGTGCTCCAAAAATTCTGAATTTTGGATTGAGAGCTCCTGATACTTTCTTCAACCTACAAAAAACATTTGGTGCAAAATTTCCAAGCCGTTTGTGAGATATGATCAAATCTCTCCAAGATCTTGATTTTGTGTCCAAAACCCTAGCTGCACAAGGTTATTCTCCAAATTGTTTTACAAAACAGCAATATAGGGTTAGAAAAATCTATGAAAAATACAGATCTAACAAAAATCCATGTCCCACCGAGCATGCCAAAATGTATATGGTGAAAATGGATAACAATAATAACAATATTGAAAGGCTATATGAATTCAACCACAAAAACCCTAGCCTAACAACAACAAAGATCCACCATAACATATGAAGATTACCTAAGAGAATGCAAATCAAATGAAATCACAAAGATTATACCATCACATGTCCAATAGGGTTTGGATCTCCATTCTTCCTATCTCCATTGATCTTGCTTGATATATTTGCTCTTAGATTTTATGTGCACAAGAGCTCAACAAAGAACGGAATGTGGTTGCAAGTAGGATCCTAGTATAGTCAAGTCCTTAAGATGAATGATTAGAATGATTAATTAGGGTTTGATAATGAAGGAAGCATCTCCCTATATAGAAGACACACTATGAAATGGAGGGATAAGATTGAGAGGTGTAAAAGGAGGTCAGTTATGATTAGAGGGTAGGTAAAAGAATTAATAAAATAATAAAAGGGGTAGGTAGTGTATGAATTAAGAGATAAATGACATTTGTCATGTGTAGAAAAGGTTAATGAATTAATTAAATAAATAAATATTTATTTAATTAATAGAAGAAATGGGATAATTAAATAAATAAGATATTTATTTAATTTAGGAAAAGGATAATTTAAATAAATAAATGTATTTATTTAAATGAGAAATAAGGCTAGAAGAGGATAAATGAATGAATTAAATAAATAAAGATTTATTTAATTAATAGAAGAATTAGGCTTAGATAATTAAACTGGACAATTTTGGGTGTCTACAAAAATTACTTTCCTTCACTATGGTTTGGAGGAGGATATTTATATGACACTACTAGAGCACTATGTGGTAAAAGCAATTTGGTTTGTAAATTGAAGAAATCTTTGTATGACCTCAAATAGAGTCCTAGGATGTGGTATCAAAAATTTAATACATATGTGTTGAGTTTGAGATTTGAGTGTTCTAAATTAGATCATTATGTTTATTATAAATTTGATGGTAATCATTTTATATAAATTACGTTATATGTTGATGATATCTTATTCAATGGTAAGGGGAAAGGTATGATTTTAGAACTAAACTCTTAGCTTGTTGCTATATTTGAAATGATAAATCTTGGTCCAACTAAACACATTCTTGTGATGAAAATTAGAAGAAACGGAGTGAACAAGAAGCTATGGATAGGCTATAGTAAGTATGTGAATTTAGTTTTATAGAGGTTTAACATGCAAGATTGTAGACCATTATGTGTTCCTTTTATAGTTGGAATGAAGTTTTCTGTTTTAGATTGTCCTACATGTTCATTAGAGATAGAAGACATGAGCAAAGTACCTTACCAGAGTGTAGTTGGAAGTTTGATGTATGATGTGGTTTGCACTAGACCAGACATTACCCAAGAAATGGGAGTTCTTTCTCTATATATGTCTAATCTTGGTAGAGTTCATTGGGTTGTAGTTAAAAGAGTCTTCAAATATTTGAAGGGTATATCAAAATATTCTTTGTGTTATCATGGTAATTTGATGGGAGATGAGATTTCCCTTGATATTCATGATTATGTGGATTCAAATTGGGAAGTTGATATTGATAGTAGAAGATCCACTAGTGCTTATGTGTTTACATTATTTAGTAGTGCAATCAGTTAGATGAGTAAGTGACATGATGTGCTTACTTTGTCCACTACCGAAGCTAAGTATATAGTAGCTACTCATTCTTATAAAGAAGTCATTTGGCTTAAGAGACTATTTTCAAATTTTAGAATAAAACAAGGTGTCATAATAGTTTGTTGTGACTATCAGAGTGCAACTTGCCTAGCTAAGAACCTGACTTTTCATGTTGAGACCAAGCACATTGATGTTCATTATCATTTTGTTTGAGATATGGTCAAGGATGGCAAGGTGAAGTTGTTTAAGGTAGAGAATTTGATAAATGTTATAGATTGTTTAACTAAGGGTGTGAGCACAAAGAAGTTTAGATGGTATTCAGAGTCTATCAACCTCATGGCCGTTATCAATTAAATTATAGTGTAGATACTCCATTTGCTCTTGCAAGGTGTTTGCCTATTGGGAGATTGTTATTATTTAAAGTAAGTTTACATTTGAGCATGAATTGGTCTAAATTTTCCCCCAAAGCTATGAATTAGATAAATACACATGCCAACAAATTTTCATTGGAAGATCATGCCTAAATTTGAAGATATTAAAATTTTCATTTTTGAAAATTTTGTGAGAAAGTTTGAAAAGCAATTTTGAAGGCCTTAGAGGCATTTTTAGGCCCAAAAGTGGTCATATTTATTGTAGCAAGTTATATCTTGATAGAGAACTTCACAATCTTTTTTGTGCTTCAAATGGTTATCAATCATACACCTAAATCAAAAGTTATGGTTCCCGAAAGTTAAATCTCTTAAAATGGGAAACATAAAATCATGTTGGACACATAAATGAGTCATAAAAGGGAGTTACACATGTTGGTGTGTGTTTTGACACATCATAAGGCATCTTGGTTGCAAATAAGTTGGGTACCATTTTTTTGGTGGTTTTAGCTCATGGTTTTGTAATATCATTTGTCAGTTTCATGTATTGTATCTATTGGTGAAAGTTATGTCTCATAATTAAACTTTACATAAGTTGACTTAGTGTAATGCATTCATAGTAGTTTGCATATGAGACACTTAGGGAAGTGTGCACATAGGGAAGTTGCTTGTAGGAGAAATTACACCTTTTGTGGGCTTATCTTGTTGTTATATTCCACCTTCAGTGGGTGATCCATCTCTTGCGGAATAATTTATTATTTCTCCTACCTACCCTTGTTTCTCATTGAGCCACATGTCATGATTATGTGCTCACATATCCATATGGCCTTTCCTTTATAAAAAGGCTCATCTTCATTGTATGCATTTTTAATGATTCAGTTGATAGTATTTTGCAAGAATACAATTTATTCTTATCAATATTTTGTCTCTCTCATTGTACTATTCATCAAACTCTTGATCTTTTCTATTTTTGATAAATTCTTACATGGTATCACACCCATTGGGGCTTCATTGAGTAGTCTATTTGGAGAGATCTTGGAGCATTTGATTTTCGGATCTAGGGAGAAACAAATATTGGGGGCATCCTACATCGATTTTGACCTCATTATTGAGTCTGAGAGGCCATTTCCATGAATTTTGGTTATAAATTCGTCCATATTTGGTAAAGGTGCAATTTGGGGCTTTGGAGAAAATTTTGCCCTTTTTACCGTACAGTACAATTTTTTCAAAAAATAAATAAAAATTTATGCAATTTTTTTTTTTCCAATTTCAATTTTATTAATTCGCAATTTTTTATATTATTGAAAAAAAAAATCTTTGGGGGGGGGGGGGGGTTGTCCCTGTCCCCCATACTTTCTCCTATGCATTTTGTAGGGCTCCGTATTTTGTAGTTTTTTTTTGTAGTGGTGGCTCATACTATCTCTCTGATAGTTGTACTATATCTTCTCATCAGTTGCTCCTTAAGGCCTTGCCTTTTTCACTAACGCCACTACCATTTGTGTCATGTTTAAGCAGTTCTCACCATCCTTCGCTTATGATAGCCTCTGCGTGCTCCGCCACTCGACCACCACTGCCAACCTTACAACCCTGCCCATATTTTTTGTCGACCGCCCCGAGAAAGCCCACCCTAGCTCTGGCTGCCATTTCTCTTTTTCCTGATTCCTATCCCACTGGGACCCTATGCCCCTTTCCACCTCAATTGCTTCGTCCTGATTGGTAGCTATCGTTGACAAGCACAATTTTTGGCAACCTCAGCTCACCATCACCACTAGTCATTGTTGATTTCTAAAATTACTTCTAGAAAATATAGTCTTATGGGAAACTCAATTTTGGGGAACCTACACATTTTCATTGAGCTACCTCTGGGTTTGTAAGAAGTTGACTCTTCATTCATTGAAAGGAAAAGGGAAAGAAGGAGCATAAAGTAAAGCTAATCTAAGACGATACGCCTAACTGATATTTTGTCGAACAATTAGCATAAAGATCTTCAAATACATCCAATTTTGAGGCCCATTAAAAAATCTACATGCCACGAAAACATTTCTCAAGATACATTTAAAAATTCTTAGAATGTGAAGAAAAGCACACACAAAACGTCTACCAAAATAAAAGAGTGTATAAGATGATTCAATTGGCAGAGCTTAAGTATACATTACTAGAGTTGAGACTGAATTTGAAATTGCACTAAAACTATTAATTCATACTGAATAAAATAATCGAAGAGGCACAGTTTGATTGTTCTAATTCAGAAAAAACAATAACAGTTTTGAGGCTAAAATTCTATCTAGAATCCTTCTTGGTATTCCTTGAATCAAAAGTTTCAAAGCCCTTGCTTATACAAACATCTTTCATTAAATAGAGGAAAGCCTCACTACCCAATACTTTGGAAAGAAAGAAAAGATCATGATAATACACCAGCTGGCACCGATTCATCATTTTGTGTAAGCATCAAAAACCATGAAAGTGATGACTACTTTTGACCTACATAACTTATAAACTTTCTTGTCTATTAATCGGTTCAAAAAGACATCCTGACCATGCTCTCGCAATAAACTCCTAATCATATCTAGAACAGTGGCCCAAAATTGGTTCACGGCAATTCACTACATTGCTTGCATCTCATGAGAAGTGCTCCACCTTTTGTTAGTCGAAGACCTGGAACTTCTAGCAATTGCTCAGGAGTGACACGCGACAGCAGGATGAGGAATCTTGCCTTGGGGAAAAACTGCAACCTTAAAACATCCTGCGAGACCGCCACACTTCCCAAAATATTTCTCCTGTTAAAATGCAAGCAAGACTTCATAAGAAAGATAAGACAATGTCACATGGCGCTTGGGCAGGGCTTTCTAGCAAGGAGGAAAGAAACCCATAAAAAAGACGCTTCGTTCCAACATGTGGTAGGCGCGCACGAACTATAGCCCAATGCATCTCCGATAAAAAAAAAAGGAAAACCACACTTGGACAAAAATGAAAGGAAAAAATTTGCAAGGCGGTGTGGATTATAATTCACAACTTTTGGTGACTTCTAGGGTAATCCTGCCTGTGGGATATCAATACCCAAAAATTCCTAGTTTTGCAGACCAGGCTTATGCATCTGCTCCAAAAAGTTGATCAAGGATCTATTGCAATGGAAGCCAATCATCTTTTGAAGGTAGAACCTTGGATTTGAAACTTTGATAATTCTGATCCAACTCGATGATTTCCTTAAAAGCCAAATCGCTTAGCTCAGTATGGGTTAACTCAAAGAGAGTGTGAAGATAAGGTAGGGGATGGATCAATTCCTCAATTTTGTTTGCATCAAGTGTGTTCCTCAGAGTCTAAAGATATGACTGATCTTGTTGTCGTTGCTCTATGAGGTTCATAAATTTCTCAGCTTTCATGACTAAATCATCAGGAAGAAAAGGTGAAGGTAAGCAAAGGATTACAAAATGTTCAAAACATTCCTTTATATGTGTGACTAAGAATTTTAAATTTTGTCAGACTAGTCACGACCTGCACTACTGCTTTATTTCAAGTCAATAACTCATTTTCTTTCCTAACCATTTCTCTATGATCTACAATTATTGCAACAGGTAATCCCTGATCGGAAGCAATATATAACCAATTCACTAGCTTCTGAGAACTAGGAACTTTAGGTGCGATGAATTGCATGACCTGATCAATAGTGTTACTTGCTTTAGTGCATAGGGAATGAGCGTCCACCAAAAAATTAAGGGCCAGTTGCAAAAGGAGAGAAAATTGCTTCACTTTATCCAAACAAGAGATGTAAAGATCTTGTATTATAGAGGTAGCATCTGCAAGAGTAGGAGGGAGTGCGGAGGGTTTCAATAGGAAATTGATCTTCGCTTCTTTCAACTCTATCTTCTCATACAACTCTTTCATTTTCTGGGTTGCATCAAACACTTGATGTTGTAACACAATGATTTTAGTCTCTTTATCTTTCACTTCTTTGTCCAACCAACTGTTATTGGCGTGTTCACTTTCCAAAGCTAGCCTTGCAATTCTTGTAGTGCTTGTTCCTTTACCTTTTTCTCCTCTACAAGGTGAATTTGTGCATTATTCAGCTCCTCGTGATATTGGTCCCTCTCTTTAATGGCGGTCTGTAGCTGAGCTTGAATTTGGGTTACATCCGAGAAACTTGCCTGAATCTATAGAAATTATTGTTCCTTATAATGGAACTCTTTAGTTAACTTAATTTTTGCAGCCTGCTCTGCCTGCAATTGGGTCACCACATTGTTTAGCGCAATCTAGAGCCTTTATTTTTCCACTTTTTTTTGTTGCACAGTAGACTGGAGTCGAGCAATTCCTGCCTCTCTGGCCCTTTCTTTTTTTTACAAATGTTTGAATGTGGCTTTAACTGCATTTAATTCAGCTGTGACTTTTGTTGGGACTCAAAAATTCATGCCTAATTTTTGAGGTCCCCTATAAATTTTTGTCCAAATGCACTCAGTTTTGCCTTGTAAGATAGGCCTAAGTTGCTATGTTTGAAAGCTTACATTTTTGCCTTAGTTAAGTTTCATGCAAAATCCTCATGGAGGATTGTTATAGACTATATAGACATGCCATGTGTCCATTTGCAACTTCCTTAGATCAGTTATGATGTGTTTGTGAAGTCTCCTTCAGAGGTCTTGAAGTTAGGGTTGTTGATTTGCAATTATTCCAATTTTTTGAGTAGCCTTGTTTGAGGCATTATATATTTGTGCCAGTTGATTTTCAAGTTAAACAGAGAGTTGTTCATGTTTTCTACTATTTTTTGATGCCCCACGCCAAGTGGCTTGATCACATGAATCCATTTGACAACTTTTCAAAGCTGATTTCATTTGCAAAAAGTTCAGTTCTACAACTGCACATTGTCAAACAACAGTTTGAAGGCCACTTTGAAAATTTATATCTTATGCCCAACTGAGCTGCACTTCAAATAAATTATTCCTTGTGATTCTCTATAATATTACCTACCATGGCCCAGATTTGTAGCCCCCCAGCTCTTCGTTTAACCACTTTTTGAAGCCCATTCCAAATGAACATTTTTAGGGTTTCAACATCAGCAAATAAGCCATTTTCTATGCCTCAAATAAATGTGTTTCATTAAACACCATGATTGATTGGTATAATCATTAAAATATCCATGAGAGATTTCAAAATGTTCAACAAGTAAAATGGGTAAGTGAAACGTTTATGGCGCCTGGATAGCAAGTTTCCTTTCACTGTTGGTAAACGATTTGTAACCATATAAAATGAGAATCAACTTTGAACCAGTGGGGTAGTTTACAATGACCGTGTAGTGAAGCACCACACCTAAGGCATCATTGTTGTAAAGCATGGATTGCAATAAAAATCAAGCGGTTTCAGTATAAAGCAAGATGTTGAAATCCAAAGAGAGGTAGAAGTTGCACATATCCATTGTATTTAGGATTGAGTTTGAGTGCCATTTGAGTGTGCATAATGCAATGTGGACTACAATTTGTGTGTTGAATAATAGAATGCACTGAATGTATTTATCGAAGAGGCTCGAAAACTTTGCTAGCTAATGCAAATACAAGTAAGAGTGCCAGATTTCATAACCATCTCCATTGTTATTTTGACTGTGCCAATATGAGAGCTTTGGTTGAGGGCGATCTTTATGAGGGATTTTTTTTAAAAATATGAGGGAAATATAGCAAAAGGAAATGAAGAAATATTTTACCACTAATTGGTATTTTTCATAATGGGATCTTGAATAGGGTTGGGTTTTATTTTAACAAGGTGTGGTAAAATAAATCAAACATGGAGTTGTTATTGTTTCCTCAAGAGTGGAAATTTCTTTCAGGTGTGCAAAGAAATGTAAAGGGATATTAGTTGCATAGAAGTGGATTAGGGACTAATGTGAAGGCCAAAGATACATAGCAAGTATTTTTGTTCTGTCAAGGGGGAAGTTTTATTCTCGCTTGTAAGTGAAAATTCAAAAGGGTAAAATGCGTCTCTCAAAGAATTGAGTGAAATGAATTTATTAATAGTAGGGCATGGAGTATTTCAGAAAAGAAGCATCTCCAGTCAATGAGAGCTTTTTATTATTTTCAATTAGGATGAGAAAAGTGCAGCTTAATGGTGGATTTGATTTTCACCAAGAGGGCACTTTTTAGTTTTCAAGCACAGAGGGAAAAGGGTAAGTTCTTATAGCAAAGTGGATAGGCGTTGATTTTAGCAAACTCTGGCAAGTGGGTAAAAGGTACAAGAGTGAGTTGACATGTGCCTAAGAAGGCAATTTTCAGATTTTGCCCAAATTTCCAGTAGGGTTGCAGTAGTGCAAATATGGAAATTTTTTATCAATGAACAAAGTTGAATGTGACAACTAGTGCAAGTTGGTTTTTCTAGATTTTGAAAGGTCACATTCAGACTTTGAGTGCAGTTGAAGACCCAATTTTGGGAGGAGAAATGCAGATTCAAATTTGAAGACAAAGGAGACAAAGACGTGTCAAATTTTGATGCATTCTAGGGTTTCAATTAGGTTTTCTCTTTTGTCTATTTAGTGAGTTTCTCCTCATTTTGAAGGGTTCCAACCCTGAGTCATGCTAAGGCAGACAAATGTATTGTAAATAATATTGTAAGGTATTTTTTAGTTAGGTGCAGATATCTTAAAGTTTATCTTAGTTGTGAAGTTTTTGTGTCTTGAAATGTGCTTGACAACTTTATCTTATAAAATGTTTGTCTCCAGTTGAGAATTTATATTTCTTTGAATGAAATAATCAAGTATTATGGTCATTCTTCAAGCACATTTGCTGCTCTAAGTTGTGTTTTTTGATTGCCTTCTAATCAAGGAATTGAGTAAATGCTTTCATGAATGCAACACGATTCTATATGTTTTTCAGGTGGATCATTAAGTATGAATGTTTGGATATTGCTTTAGTAGTCTTGTTATTACAAGGTAATAACATTCAAAAGACTGTCAAGACATGCTTGGATGTAACAACATACGTGAACTTCTATGTGACTCTGTTGCCCTCTCATTGGCACTAGTCATTTCTTTACAAGTCCAGGTTCAGTTGGCTCCATATATTATTAAAATCATTTCAATTATGGTTTTCCTTTATGTTGTAGGGGTAGGATTAGTTTAGTCTTTGTTCTCAGTATTTCTTATAGAGCAAAATGGGATTATGCTCAAGTAATGGTGAAATTTCAAGCACCCATTATCATGCATCTAAGAACTATCCACCTTGTTAAGATAGGTCTACTAGTTAGTTTGTACAAGTTTATCATTTTCAAACCTGCAATAGAAACACCCTTTTAAGTCTTGTGGAGCTCGAAGAGTAGAAGGCTTGTATAGCCTTGTTCAGTTATGTTTTCTTGTCTTCAGTCTGTTGATAGTGTTGATTTCATGTCCTAGATTAAGAATCCCATAGTCTGGTGTTGTGTGTCTCCTTAGGGCTGAAGGTAGCAAGAAAAATTGCTAACAGATTCGCGACTCTACTGGGGACATGTCTAGAATCTCTAGTTGGAGAAGTTTGAATCATTATATAGATTGCCCCATCCAAGCCGAAACTAAGAGATTGGCGACTCTGCTGGGGAATAGTGTCATTCATCCATTTGGAAAGAGTCAGCAAAATGAAGAATCTAAAATTTTGTTTCATATGTTAAGTGTATTTTCTAGTCTGGAAGAAGTTTATAGTAGCCTGTGTGAAGGAGTTTAAGGTGGCTCTGCTGGTGAAGAACTTAGAATATTAATTTTTTGAATAGCTCTTTATTGTTCAAAGATTGTTCCTCTGCGAGGTGGCGACTTTATCAAAGATCTCGATGAAGAGATGATGCAAGCTTCAAACATTCAAAGTTTTATCAAAGAAGAAAGAGAGAAGCAGTTGCATACTTTCAGGTATTCTCAAAAGTCTTGCTAAGAATAATTTTTTCTGAAAATATTTGTTGAAAATTTTATAACTTGAATGTTTTCCTATTGAATGATAAGTAGCATTACTAAGGGGGAATTGTAACAAGAAAGTTTTTACATGTTTGGTTATTTTTTTATTTTTTTATTTTTGAAAGAAAGTCGGCATGTTGTAATAGTGTGTGCTCTTGAAAAGAAGTTGTAGTCACAAGCATTTTCAGTTTTGTTTTCAAAAGCTTGTGTGAGCACATTTGAAATGTATTCAAATTTGTATCCCTACTTGGCTCCCAATGTTAACATGCTGAGAAGTCAGCCCCAGCCAAGTAATCAAAGAGATTTCATCATTTAGAGGTATAAGGCCTTGAGGTTTGATGATATTCAGGGTTTCCCAAACCCCATAATCCGTGTAGTTAGAGATAAGATTCTCAAGTTCGGTGGGTTGAAGGAGGAATCAACTGAGAAGCACTTGCAGTGGTTCAATGAGATAATGGAAGACTACGAGGTTGATCATGAGGATGTGTTCATGAGACTCTTTGTCTATTCCTTGAAAGAGGATGCAAGAGAGTGGTTCTCTAATTGGTTACTGTGTTTCATCAACTCATGGGAGGAGTTTCAATCAGCTTTCAAAGAGCAGTTTTGTGAGAAGATTTTTGAGTCTTCAATGATTTAAGACTTTATGAATATTCACATCCAAGAGGATGAGTTGGTCTCAATTTTTAATCTCAAATTTGCAAAAACATTGAAGAGGATCCCTCAAGGTATTAGACCATCTAATGATGTGGCTTTAGTGGTATACCTTGGTGCCTTTGGTGAAAAGATGAGCTAGAGGTTGAGAAATGAGAGCCCAAAATTTTTATATGAGGCCTATGAAATAGAAAAAAACATTGAGAAGTCTCTAAGTTTGGAATGAGTAGGAAGTTAAAGCCTAAAATGAGAGTTTTGTATGCAAGGAAGCAAAGTAGTTCAGAGGTTAATAATGACTTCCAACTTGTTGTTCCTTCATGTGTATCCTTTCAAAATGCCAATCAACAAGTTTTACATAGTGTTGTCCATGAGCTTAGAGTTAATGCAATGATTATTGAAGAAGCAAGTGTATCTCAAACAATGTGTATGCCTCAAGATCCCACTCCAAGATACACCTATGAGCAGCTGGGTTATGTGTATGCACCTAAGAATGATAGTCTACATCAGTATGAGCCTATTGTCCCAAACCCAATGATGTGCATAAATACATATCAGGTTGAGCCTTGTGTTTCTCACCAGTAGTATGGAGGTGCCATTGATCCAATGGTGTGTGATTGAGCTTCAATCAACAATAGCATAGAGGTGGCTACAAGAAATGAAGACATGACAGTGACATAGACTCAATGGAATCCCTCTAATGGTTTTGATCTAAGACAAATGCCTTTTGGCATGAGTGTCAATGGTCTAATGTCTTAGTTAGCAAGTGAACAAGGAAGACATTAGGTTGATTATGCATATACCTCTATTGAAAACCATGTTGGTTATGATCTCAATGCCTATGCTTATGATAATGCAGTTTATTCTCATGATAGGAATCATGTGGTATGTTGTCCTAATGCTTAAAATGAGGATTATAAATCAGATTTGAACTTAGTGGCAACATTTGAGAATAGAGCAGACCTGGGCAATGTTGCTGACATTGAATATGAGCTAAATGAGGAGAATGAAGCCTCGCATCCCAGTTGCACCTACAAAGATGATGATGTTGATAATGAGTTTATTACTCAAACTCATGACATGGTGAAATAGTATGATATCAATGAAGTGCAAGGACCAAGTACACCTGAAACAAATGAGGTGACATGGAGTGATCAACAAATGGACATGGTATATACAACTGAGAATACATTGTATGATGATACCATAGATATGAACCAGCATGTTTTTTGCAATGATATGCTTGAAATCAATTCTTATGTGGTCTCAAATCCACTTTTTGAAGAGGAGGATGCACTTTTAGATGAGGATGATGTTTTTGTCAATCTGTGAGAACTATCTCCATGAAGCCGAGGAAATAGGTTCATATGTTCTATATGAGCCTAATATTAGTGAACAAGATGTTGGTACTTTGTGTTCTCCATGGGAAGAGCTACCTATGTACCATGAGGAAGTGGATGAGCTAGCTGATGTAATGGATGTTTCAAATTCTTGTTTTGAGTCAGACAATGAGAACAACAGTTGCCTTCATGGCCAATATTCTTTGGCCAACATAAGCTATGCCCATGACATGAAAGAGACCAACAATGCCTATGAAGGCATAGAAGTTTTTGAAATTCAAGATGACAGATGTGATGAACTTGAGAGTATGGTGGTTAATGACGATTCAGAGGTCCACATAGCTGAAGATGAGTATGCTTATGAGATCCACTATGTGGATCACTATCAAAAGGATTCTCTTATTGATTATAATGAAGAGAGCTTGATGGGTATGAATGAACTCTTTGATGAAGGCCCATGCATTCATATGCAAGAAGATTCAAATGATGAGTTGGATCTGTTGTTTAGTAATGATATGGGAATCCCTGATGTTGACAATGATGAGGTGCATGAGCTTTCTCAGTCATTGGGACACCCATGTACTTTCATGATGAATCATGCATCCAAGGTATGTCATAGTGGATGCTACAATGAGTATGGATGTGTGTCTATCAAAGAGCATGACAACCATGTGCTGTCTCATAATGAATGTTTTCAGCAGTTGGGTGGATATGCATTGCCATGTGACTGGGGTAATGAGAGAAGCAGTATGAATGATACACCAACTACTAGTATGAATAGTTGTGCCTATGATTAGTGTGTTTTTAGTCATTTTTTCAGATTGGGTATAATATAATCAGAGGGGAACCATATCTTTGATAGGGGTAATTTTTAGTTTTACTTGTTTGGTGGTCTGGGACCACCTAATGATTTTAAAATCAGATTTTCAAAATCATCTGTACAGTGGTAGAGTGGCCCAATGGAGTAGGCACTCGGTCTGCTCCTCTAGATATCTAAATTCTTGCCATGCCCGCAACGGGCATGCATCCCCAAGCAAGAGCCACTATTGGGACTCAAAAATCCATCCCTAATTTTTGAGGTCCCCTATAAATTTTTGTTCAAATGCACTCAGTTTTGCCTTGTAAGATAGGCCTAAGTTGCTATGTTTGAAAGCTTGCATTTTTGCCTCAGTTAAGTTTCATGCAAAATCCTCTTGGAGGATTCTTATACACCTTATAGGCATTCCATGTGTCCATTTGCAACTTCCTTAGATTAGTTATGATACATTTGTGAAGTCTCCTTCGGAGGTCCTGAAGTTAAGGTTGTTGATTTGCAGTTATTCCACTTTTTTAAGTAGCTCTGATTGAGGCGTTATATCTTTGTGCCAGTTGATTTTCAAGATAAACAGAGAGTTGTCCTTATTTTTATTCTATTTTTGGATGCCCCATTCCAAGTGGCTTGACCCCAAGAATATGTTTGACAACTTTTCAAAGCTGATTCCGTTTGCAAAAAGTTCAGTTCTGCAACTGAACATTGTCAAACAATAGTTTGAAGGCCACTTTGAAAATTTATATTTCATGCCCAGTTGATCTGCACTTCAAAGAAATTATTCCTTGTGATTCTCTATAATATTATCTACCATGTCCTAGATTTATAGCCCCCCAGCTCTTCGTTTGACCACGTTTTGAAGCCCATTCCAAATGAACATTTTCAGGGTTTCAACATCAGCAATGTCCAGATTTTCAAAGAGGTTGACTTTGAGGGTGATTAATTTTCACATGTGACCTAATCAAGTCAAACCCACTTGCACACTCATTAAAATATATTCATCTACCAATGTGCCAAGTGGTGGCTTCTGAAGCAGTGATTTGATATTTTTTCAAATCAAGGTTTGAGGGCTACTCAAGTGTTATTAACAGGTTCAGATTCACATAAGCCTGAGTAGGCAACTTTGATAATGAATAACTTTTGACTCGTATGTCATATTTACGATCTGTAAGATTCCCTGGATTCTATGTTTTATAATCTATCAATGTGGCAGCTTGCAAGTCTTGGTCAGGTGAGTTGGTTAGATTTTTAGGCTTGTTCTAGGAGATCCTCAAGTGTTTTGGGCAAAATCCAGGGTTACATAAACATCAAATTTAAAGATTCTAGATTTAGTTTCTTAGATCCCAGACACTTCAGGACAATGAATCAGAGCATTTCCACTAAGTCAGTGGTTTAGAAACTAATTTTTTTTAGCCAGGCCCACCTAGTGCCCGATTAAAGGCGTGACATACTTTGACCAAGTAGAGGTCAATGAAGAAGAGGTATATTATTTAAGTCAATCTGATTTAAATAATATTATAATAAAGTAGAATTGATTGTAACAAGTATTTAAGAATCTATAGGTCATTTTACCTACTTGAACGGGTAATATTGCAATTAACTTCTAAGTCATTATTAAATGATTTAAATAAAATGCACCAAGGATGCAATTTTAATTTTATAAGGTTTGATTTACCTTGGTTATGTGCATCCACCCTTTGAATATCAAGAATAGGGGCCCACATCCCTTTTTCCTGTGGGCACAATGGATAAATTTTTAATTTTCATTTTGATGGGGGCATGAGTGATTTTCAAGTTTCCCCTATCCTGGGCAAGTCTGGGTATGCATAAGTTTAGCTGTGGGATAAGAAAAAAAATATGGAGAAGATTATTATTCTTGTCCTGCACTCAAAATGGCAAAAGCAAGTTTAGCTGCTGGATAAGACCATAAGGAATGGAATGGTAAGCGCGAGGAGTGTTTATCCCATGTGTTATTCGGGGAACATGAAATGCTCCGTGGGATAAGAAGGAAGAAACGACAGGGAAAGTTTTTGTTGCCCCATGCATCTCCAAACCGCACACCAACGCAGTGTGGGATAAGAGCCAAAGTGTGTAAGGAAGAACACGTAAAGTAGGAAAACAGTAAAATTAGGGCAGAATGCTTTGCAAGCGTAGGTGAAGTTTTAGGGTTTCTTGATGGTGTTGAGAACCATGTTTTCTCAGAGCCACACAAATTATTCGACATGATCAGAAGCATTTCCAAAAAAGATATGTGAATCGGCTTATACAAAGCTAGCACAGAGAGTGGGAATGGGTGTGTTCTCATGGTGGATCCAACAAGTGAATGCATCAGAACATGAAAGCTTTGACAGGACATGTGACCATCACGGCTTGAGAAGAAGGGATCGCAAAAGGTGGATTTACTAGAAGAGTCTGAGGACTCACTGATGGAGTTCGATATGAAATGTGAAAAATGAAGCTTTCTATGATGATTGCTATGAAAGGAACCAAAGAAAGGCACAACCAATGCCATCACTGCCTATGCAAGAAGGGAGACCTGAGTAGTGCACAGGAAAATCATGAACGATGAAGGCATCTCTCATAGCAAAGGGAAAGTGAAAGTTTCTTCCCAAGTTTTGACAACAACCCGCTGATAGAGGCATTTTGACAAATGATGTTGTTACAAAACCCTAGTGTTAACTTGTAACAATGTGGGAACTATGCTATGGTGGGTATTTTTGCATAATAGATAAGCATTGACAAGGATGATAAACCATTTTCTATGCCTCAAAGAAATATGTTTCATTAAACACCATGATTGCTTGATATACTCATTGTAATCTCCATGAGAGGTTTCAAAACTTTTTGCAAGTAAAATGGGTAAGTGAAACATTTTATGGCACCTGGATAGCAAGTTTCCTTTCATTGTTGGTAAATGATTTGTAACCATATAAAGTGAGAATCAACTTTGAACTGGTGGGGCAGTTTACAATGACTGTGTAGTGAAGCACCACACCTAGGGAATCTTGTTGTAAAGCATGGATTGTAATAAAAAGAAAGTGGTTTCAGTATAAAGAAAGATGTTGAAATCTAGAGAGAGGTAGAAGTTGCACATGTCCACTGTATTTAGGATTGAGTTTGAGTGTCATTTCAGTGTGCATGATGCAATGTGGACTGCAATTTGTGTGTTGAGTAATACAATGCACAAAATGTATTTATCGAAGAGGCTCGAAAACTTTACTAGCTAATGCAAATACAGGTAAGAGTGCCAGGTTTCATAACCATATCCATCGTTATTCTGATTATGCCAACATGAGAGCTTTGGCTGAGGACGATCTTTATGAGAGATTTTTTTTATGTTTTCTTTTAAATCTGAGGGAAATATAGCAAAGGGAAATGAAGAAATATTTTACCACTAAGTTTTATTTTTCAAAATGGGATCCTGAATTGGGTTGGGTTTTATTTTAACAAGGTGTGGTAAAATAAATCAAACAGGGAGTTGTTATTGTTTCCTCAAAAGTGGAAATTTCTTTTAGGTGTGCAAAGAAATGTAAAGGGATATTAGCTGCATATAAGTGCATTAGGGACTACTGTGAAGGCCAAAGATACGTAGCAAGTATTTTTGTTTTTTCAAGGGGGAAGTTTTATTCTCGCTTGTAAGTGAAAATTCAAAAGGGTAAAATGTGTCTTTCAAAGAATTAAGTGAAATGCGTTTATCAAAAGTAGGACATGGAGTATTTCAGAAAAGAAGCATCTCCAGTCAATGAGAGCTTTTTATTATTTTCAATTAGGATGAGAAAAGTGTAGCTTAATGGTGGATTTGATTTTCATTGAGAGGGCACTTTTCAGTTTTCAAGCAAAGAGGGAAAAGGGTAAGTTCCTGTAGCAAAGTGGACAAGAGCTGATTTTAGAAAACTTTGGCAAGTGGGTAAAAGGTACAAAAGTGAGTTGACATGTGCCTAAGAAGGCAATTTTCAGATTTTGCCCAAATTTCCAGTAGGGGTGCAGTAGTGCAAATGTGGCATTTTTTAATCAATGAACAAAGTTGAATGTGACAATTGTTGCAAGTTGGTCTTTCCAGGTTTTGAAAGATCACATTCAGACTTTGAGTGCAGTTGAAGACCCAATTTTGGGAGAAGAAATGCAAATTCAAATTTGAAGACAAAGGAGGCAAAGACATGTGTCAAATTTTGATGCATTCTAGGGTTTCAATTAGGTTTTCTCTTTTGTCTATTTAGTGAGTTTTCTCCTCATTTTGAAGGGTTCCAACCCTGAGTTCTGCTAAGGTAGACAGATGTATTGTAAAGGATATTGTAAGGTATTTCTTAGTTAGGTTCAGATATCTGAAAGTTTATCTTAGTTGTGAAGTTTTTGTGTCTTGAAATGTGCTTAACAACTTTATCTTATAAAATGTTTGTCTCCAACTGAGAATGTATATTTTTTTGAATGAAATATTCAAGTATTATGGTCATTCTTCAGGCACATTTTTTGCTTTGAGTTGTGTTTTTTGATTGCCTTCTATTCAAGGAATGGAGTAAATGCTTTCATGGATGCAACAGGATTTTGTATGTTTTTCAGGTGGATCATTAAGTATGAATGTTTGAATATTGTTTTAGTAGCCTTGTTATTACAAGGTAATAACATTCAAAAGACTTTCAAGACATGCTTGGATGTAACAACATAGGTGAACTTTAATGTGACTTTGTTGCCCTCTCTTTGGCACTAGTCATTTCTTTACAAGTTCCTATTCAGTTGGTTCCATATATTATCAAAATCATTTTATTTCTGCTTTTCCTTTATGTTGTAGGAGTAGGATTAGTTTAGTCTTTGTTCTCAGTATTTCTTATGGAGCAAAATGAGATTATGCTCAAGTAATGGTGAAATGTCAAGCACCCATTAGCATGCATTTGAGAACTATCCACCTTGTTAAGATAGGTCTACTCGTTAGTTTGTACAAGTTTATCATTTTTAGACCTGCAATAGGAACACCCTCTTGACTCTTGTGGAGCTCGAAGACTAGAAGGCTTGTATAGCCTTGTTCAGTTACGTTTTCTTGTCTTCAGTCTATTGATAGTGTTGACTCCATGTCCTAGATTACCAATCCCATAGTCAGGTGTTGTGTGTTTCCATAGGACTGAAGATGGAAAGAAAAATTGCTAACAACTTTATCTAAGCATCAAGTACGCTTCAAGTAATCAGATGACACCACTCTCTGAGTTTCCTCCATGAGTTCCACTTTATCCTATGGTTGTGCCTATTTTAAATGGATGCTAATGGCATGCATTGCATAATCTTTCAACTGCATTTGTCCTACTGGTTTGATGACATTAGGCATCATAGCTGTGAACATCAAATTCTCATGATCCTCATTGTAGAGTGTCTGTATGATAGACTGAACAAGCTTTAGAGAATCTTTTTCATTTCTTTCATGTGCCCTTTGAGCTTGAGAGATCTTAACAGAACTTGCATGTTGCATAAACTTAGATGGAGAAGGGATTGCTTGCCCCACGAAGGGAGCCCTAGGTGGGAGAGAAAATGAGTCTACAGGGGATCGTGAATGAGTCTGCATGGGCAAGGTGAGAGTAGTAGGAGAAAATGGAGGGATTTGTTTTAGGGCGCCAATAGGAGGGGATAAAAATGGGTCATCACTTGATGATACTGAAGGCGTTGAGCTTCAAAAAACTAAATTTTTTGCTACTGAAGACGCGACTGTCGACTGACCTGGTATCATTGTAGAGAGGGAAGCACTTACTATCATGCTTAATGATGTGACACTATGCGGGGATGAGCCATCAAGGCTAGCAGATACAAAAGTTGATTGGGATTGCATAATGACTACAGGGGCATTGGTTACAATAGTGGGAGCATGTGAGGACGATATTGTCAGTGACACCACAGACTAAGAAGAGAGAAGAGGGGGAGGAAAGTGTACCTAAGCTGAAGAGGTTGTTGATGCGATTGAAACTTGAGTTGAAACAGGTACTTGTGTTTGAGCATCTCCCAGATAATTTGGTGTGTTCTATCTCTTCCTTTGGGGAACTATGTCAACACTCAGAGGATTCTGACACTTGAACGTCTCACTGGGTCACTTCCTCAACACTTGTGAACAAGGCCTGCTTACATGCCTCTTTATAGCCTCATATGCAGTCATCGGTCCAGAGACCTGTGAAGATGGTCTTAATTCAACCTATTTCCCTTTTCCCTTTTGCAACCCTGATTTTTGTAAAATAATTGGATCTACCGGGTTAGTGCCTGTAGCGTCCTAAAATTGTGACACTTGCAATTTCGACTGCATTTGGGTCTTCACGATGGCGATGCAACACTGAACCTGAATGGAGACCCCGAAACTTGTTCATGACATCAAAAACTGCATTTTTCAGCACCCTGGCCTGATCCTCCTTGCACCCTGCTGTCCCTGGAGGTGGGACCATGGCGCCTAGCACCCTGGTCCTTCAGGACCATGGCGCCCAGTGCCCTGGTCCCCCAGGACCATGGCGCCCAGCTCCCTGGTCCCTGGCCCTATTTTGGGCCCGATCTCTTATGGGGCTTTGGGTCTTTAAGTTTGCAAATTGGAAAATAAGGTTGCTATGTCGGCCCAAGGTCGGAAAAATCAGTCTTTCAACCCTAATTGGCAAGTATATAAACTACATTTTCCTCTCCCATTTGGGTAGATGGAAAAGAGAAAGGACATATGTGTACAAGATGCGGAAACGATATTCAAACATTCAAGCATTCAAGCATTCAAGCATTCCTTCAAGCAATTGATCATTCTAAGTCTCCATTCAAGGCTAAGTGTTGCATTCAAGACAAGGATTCAACCATTGAAGAGAAGATCACTTACAACATACAAAATACAACAACATTTACACCTTCGCATGTAAGAATACAAACATTCTTACAACAAGGTATCAGTACTTGTTTACATTACAATCATTTACATTTACAGCATTGTCATTTTTTGGTTAATTCCAAAACTGAGGTTTGACCTAAGGGCAAACCCCTAATCCCTAACCCCCTAATCGTCCTCTCTTTTTTGTGTGTAGGTTGCAGGTACGCAGCTGTAATTGAAGATCTAGAATCCTTGTGCAGAGATGAACAAATCCCCCTTCGTTTCGCGGATTTTTCGGAGGATCGTGTGCATGTCGGGCACCATCGTCCCGTCAACTTTCGCTCAAATTTTCAGGACAGTGCCATCTCAACATTTTACTGCTAATTCCAGGTCCACAGCTTCATCCTATATTCCTATCTCTATTTATAAGTGAATCTTTCTCACTTTTCATGCGTTCCTAGCTTAATCCTTCTATCTACATTCTTTACAAAAGAGGGTAGCCTTGTTCTCTTAACCCTTGAAACTCATTTAGAATCCAATCTTGCATTGTGTGGGATTGGATCTTGTGGGTTTCAACCCCTCTTTTGAATGTAAAGTCTCCCCTAAGTGAAAACCGTCAACCCTAGTGACCTCCTTTCTCTTTCCTTGGAGTGGTGGGGGGAACACTTAGGGTTCGATCGCGATTTTCCGCTTTATAGTGCCACCTAGTGGAGGACTGTAGTCGGCCTCTATACTATCATCACCTTTATACTTCTTTCATTCTTCCTGATGCAGAGCCCTCCTTATTGGCTAAGGACAAGTACAAAAGGTTAGGGTTTGACCCTTCAAATGAAAAAAATGAACATACAAGGAAGGACTCCAAATCTTAAGGTTTTGAACTACTCTCCACTACTCAAGCCTAACACCTACTCAAGATGAGTAAATGGCTTCAACTTCTCAAAAATGCCTCACCAATAACTCTTGCTCTTAGAGGCTTTGTAATTGGTCCATCCATGACTACTAAGGACTATTCCAAGCATTGGTTTAAGCTTTTGTCTTCAAATCCTTATACCTCCTTTGGAAACCTGCCCCCTGGGCTAGTAGCCCTATTTAGCGAGAGAATTGACCTTAACTCCAAAATCCTCCACACACTCTAACAAAATACTCACCATTATAGATACCCTTTTGGGAGTTACACTCATTCCCAAAATGGGTTGGCAAGATCTACAACCTAAGGATCTGAACCACTTAGAAGCCTAGAGACCTAATTAGGGCGATTAGGCCTAATTTACAAAGAAACCCCCTTTACCGGTATCCCAACTGAAAAACCAACTTTATGAGCATGTGGGGAATGGTTAATAACATCTAATTCCAAGTTTTCACACTTGGATCCCACCGCTATTAGATTTTATGATGACTGTCCTAATTTTGTCTAAGGTAGTCACATGGGGATGCCTACCTAGTTTTGCTTCTTTCTCCTCCCAACCAAGTCTCCCCTGCAAAAACCCATGAAAACCTTAATTTAAACTAACCAATATTGCACTCCAACAAAGGAATTAACTTCTAGAGGAAGGAGATGCAAGATATGGCCATTTTCAAATAAAACCCTAGCCAAACCCTTACTTTTCGGGTAACAGTCAAAGAAATGGAGGATTCTCACTACACAGACACAATCAAAGTCTTAGACCACCACCAAATAAAATATAATTCATTCCTCCATCTACTCCATCAATGGTGTGACTCAATTCAATCTGTACAAGCACGTGCAATCACTGCAAACTCAGAATTTCTAGGAAAACCTCAGTATTTTGGTGTTTTATTGCTTCACAACTTCAAGCCACATCATCCGCCACCTTGGGAATCATGTCCACAAGGTTTATACAACTTTCCAATGGTTTCCAACCAAATTTGGAGGAGGTTGGAGCTGTTGAAAGGCTTCCACCAACTGCATTTTGGAAAGTTGCACTTTTGCACTCAAAAGTTGCATTTTCAAAAATTGCAATCTTGCACAAAATGTTGTCAAACTTTCTAAGGTGGAAATCCACACACTTGGATCAACAAAACACCCCTAAAACATGTCAAAAAACTAGAAAACACAAAACTAAACCTTCTACTACCCCTATTGACCACATTGTCCCAATTGGCTTATCAAATTGCCTAATTGGTGACATGGGTTTACGTGGTGGGGTTTATTGAATACATGAAACAACTTGCATAAACACAAGACATACTAAGATAACTACTATGGTCCTAATATTCATCCTCAGAGCCATGATTTTCTTGTTGATGAGGTGCACCTACACCATACTCCCCAGGAGAAGAGATCTCAAGCCCACTTGAGATCAGAGTTTGTCAGTTTGCACCATGGTTGGAAATTTGTTTATCTGCCATTCAAATTGTCTCAGAGTTTGGTTTGTCATGCCAAGCCACCAAGTACTCCTTGTTCCTTTTCTTTTTTGTGACTCTAGTGTCTAACACTTTGCTCAACTTAAGTGATTCATGCCTTGGAATGTCATTGTCTATTGCAACCTACATCGGTTCCTCCACTTCATTTCAATTACCTTTGAAAAGTGTAAGATCACACACATTAAAGAGGGGTGATAATCCAAGATCAGGAGGAAGTTGGATCTCATAGTCATTTTGTCCACACTTCTTCAAAATCTGACATGGTCCAATCTTCCTCTGCATGAGTTTAGTGTGCTTACCCTTTGGGAGTCTCTCCTTCTTCAAATGTACCCATACCAAATCCCCAACACTAAATTGTACATCCATCTTTTTCTTATCAGCATAGGCCTTGTACTTCTCTATAGATTGTTGGAGATGAGACTTCTCTTGGTCATGTACCTCCTTGATGGTTGATGCAAAAGCTTCACCATCTGCACTAATGGATTCTTCTTTAGGTAACTCCCTCAACTCTAACACACCTCTTGGGTGGGTGCCATACACAATTTGGAAAGGAGACTTCTCTGTGATCCTATTTATAGTGTCATTGTATGAGAATTTTTCCTGTGATAGTATATTGTCCCACTTTTCTCCATGTTGCCTTGTCAAACACCTTAATAGGTTTCCCAATGATCTATTGACAACTTCAATTTTACCATCCATTTGAGGATGGTAGGTTGGTGAGAAAGATAGGTTAGTCCCCAACTTTTTTCCAAAGGGTCCTCCAAAAGTGACCTATAAACTTTACATCTCTATTTGAAACTATGTTTAGTGGCAATCCATGTATCCTGACTATTTCTTTGAAAAACAAATCTGCAACATATGAAGCATCACAAGAGGTTTTACAAGGCAAGAAATGAGCCATTTTACTAAACCTATCCACCACTACAAAGACACTGTCAAATCCCCTCCTTGTCCTAGGAATACCCAACACAAAATCCATGCTTATGCTCTCCCATGGCCTAGAAGGAATGGGTAAGGGCTGATACAAACCTACATTAGTGGACTTTCCCTTGGCTTTCTGACTTATTACACATGTTTCCACAAACTTCTTTACATCTGTCTGCAACTTAGGCCAGTAATAGTGTCTCTTCACAAGGTCTAGGGTCTGTCAAGACCAAAATGACCTGCCATAGCTCCACAATGCTTCTCCCTAATGATATTTAACCTCATGGAACACTTAGGAATACACAATTGTCCTCCTTTGAATAATAATCCATCTTGTATCAGAAATTTAGAAAACTCAATATGATACCTCTCACCAAAAGTTTCACATACCTTGTAGATCTCTCCAAAGTCTTCATCAGCATCATACATACTCTTCAAGGAATTAATACTGACACTCTCCATCTTGATTTGATTGACAGTTAAGACCCTCCTTCTCAAAGCATCTTCAACTTTATTCTTGACCCCCTTCTTGTGCTTGAGGGTGAAGGTGAAGGCTTGTAGGGTCTCTACCCACTTCATTTGCCAGTGGTTTAGCTTCTCTTAGCTATTTATGAAACTGAGTGCCTGATTATCAGTAAAAACTATAAACTCTTTAGGTAATAAATAGTGCCTCCACTTCTTCAAAGACTGTACTAAAGCATACATCTCCAAGTCATAAGATGAGTATCTCTTCTTGGCATCATTTAGCTTTTCACTGAAAAAAATAATAGGCCTTCCTTCTTGACTGAGCACTGCCCCAATATCCATGTGGCTTGCATCACAATCCACCTGAAGTATTTTGTTGAAGTCTAGTAGGGAAAGGACTGGTTGTTCTGCCACTTTCTTCTTCAATGTTTCAAATGAATCATCTGCCTCCTTGGTCCAACTGAACCTGCACTTTTGTCCTCCCTTTATGGTGTCAATCATTCGTGCACAAACATTACTAAATCCTCTTATAAACTTTCTATAAAAAATTTCTAAGCCATGGAAACTCCAGACATCATTCATAGTCTTAGGTTTTGGCCAAGATAGTATAGCACTCACCTTCTTGCGGTCCATTTTCAACTCACCTTGTGAGATTATAAAGCCCAAGTAGATGATCTCCTCCTGCATGAACACACACTTATCCAAATTTATCATTAGTTTCTCCTCATGTAACCTTTTGAGAATCATATCTATATGTTTGAGGTGCTCTTCCCTTGAGTGGCTAAAGATCAAGATATCATCAAGGTATACTATCACAAATTTGCCTATGAACTCTACCAAGACCTCATTCATCAACCTCATAAAGGTACTAGGGGTGTTGGACAACCCAAATAGAATTACTTTCCATTCATACAACCCTTCATTAGTTTTAAAATTTGTTTTCCATTCATCCCCCAACCTTATTCTAATCTGATGGTATCCACTCTTTAGATCCATTTTGGTGAAATATTTAGCACTGCCCAAGCAATCAAGTAAATCCTCTATCCTAGGGATTGGGAACCTATACCTTATATTTATCTTGTTGATGGCCCTTGAGTGTGTGCATAGCCTCCAAGTGCCTTCTTTCTTGGATGCAAGAACTATCAGTACTGCACATGGGCTTAGACTTTTGCCAATTAGCCCTGATTATAGCAACTCCTTAATTTGTCTTGTCATCTTTGCATTCTGGTCTGGGGTAAGCTTGTATGCTGCTTTATTTGGTAGGGTAGATCTAGGGATCAGATCTATGCAATTACTGATGTCTCTCACTAGTGGCAAGGATCTTGGCATTCCATCAGAGATGATGCCTTTGTATCTGTCAAGTAACTATCTGATTGTAGGGTCTATGTGCTTTTGTCCTTCTTCTTTCCTCTCTGCAAACTGCTCCTCCTTTGTCACCTTGGACTTGGGAATGAGGGTATAGCAAACTGCATCCTTCTCTACAATCTCTTTCATGAACTGCTTGCCTTCTACCAACAACACTTTGGCATCCTTTCCCTTTTATTCTATCTCACTCTCCATCAGGGGTAAAAGCTCTATCACCTTACCATCCTTGGTGATTGAATAGGTGTTTGTAACCCCATCATGGTAAGCCTTAAAATCAGACTGCCATGGTCTCCCAAATAGGAGGTGACATGCATCCATCTTGGCTATATCAAATAGCAATCTATCGTTGTATGATCCAATCTAAAACTCCACCCATGCCTACTCTTCTACCACTGCTTGCTGACCTTGGGTGAGCCCTGAGACCTTATAAGGGTAAGGATGAGGCAACCTTCTCATTTTAAGCTTCTCTACCATTTCATGTGATACAAAGATTTCAAAAGACTCAGAGTCTATCAAGACCTTGCATACCTTTCCTCCTACCTTGTAGGTAGTTTTGAAAAGAGACTTTATTTATGGGGGCTCCTTGTTAGATACCTTCATGGTGGTTACTACTCTCCTCATCATCAGAGCCTCTCCTCTTTTAGGGTAGCCATAGCTATCAGGAGCATTAACACTTTGATAGGTGTTTGCACTTGACACACTTTGGCAATCAGATTCTTGCACCAAGTTGCTCCTCCTTTCTCCCATGGAGCTTATAGCCTTCCAGACACCTATTGGCCTTGTGCCCTTCTTGGTTGCAATTATAGCATCTAGGAGGTCCTCTACCTTGGGATCTTCCTCTAAAGGGTGGTCTTCTACCCCTAAAGTTCCATCTTGGATTGTAGCCTCCTCCTTGGTTGCAACTGCTCTCTCCTCTATTGCCTTCTTGGCTACACTCACCTTGGTATCCAAAACCATTTCCTTTACCTCTGAAAGGGCTTCTTCCCCCTCTTTGTTGTCTCCCTTTGCCTTTGCTATTTTGTTCCTTCCTTCTCTTCAACTTCTCCTCCACCTTGAGCGCCAATTGAAAGCACTTTTGGACTATCTTTGGGGTGTGGAGATTCAAATATTCTTGGATTGCAAATCTCAACCCATTCAGATATCTTGCCACCTTCTCATCTTCACTCTCTTTCACCTTTTTCCTCACACACAACTTCATGAACTCCTCTATATAGGAACTCATGTCCATCTCCTTCTGTCTCAAGTTTTGTCTTCTTCTATGTAATTGGACATTATAGTCCATTGGGACATAGGCTTCCTTCACCAAAGCCATCATCTTCTTCCAAGTAGCCACTTTTCTCTTTCCCTCTTTCACCCTCTCTTCTTGGATGAAAGTCCACCAAGTCAGTGCAACCCCTTTCATTTTGGATTGGGCCATCTTCACTCTCTAGTGCTCTGGTATGTCTTCACTTTCAAAAAAGTTGTCCAAGGTGTCTATCCACTCCATCACTGTATCAGGCTCCATCTTATCGACAAACACTGGCAGATCCAATTTCACATCCCTTGTTCTTCTTTCCATGGACTTGAGGACACTCATTAGGGGTCTCTGGTCTACAGCAACCTCTAGCTCTTCCTACCTAGGGATCTCCTCTTCATCCATTTCTTCAACATCTCTAGAGTCTCTCTCTTCCCTCTCCACTTTGTCCTTCAACCGGTCCATTTCATCTCTCAAGGCCCTATTCTCAGCCCTGACTGCTCTGCTCTCTGCCATCTGCTTCTTCACCAGGACATTCAACTCAGCATTAGTCATCCTTGTTGGTACATCTTGGGATCCCTCTTCTTTTGATACCTTGTCTTCTCCTTCTATACAAAAGGACACTCCTAGGCTCTGATACCACTTGATGCAGAGGCCTCCTTATCACCTAAGGACAAGTCCAAAAGGTTAGGGTCTGACCCTTCAAATGACAAAAATGACCCTACAAGGAAGGACTCCACATCTTAAGGTTTTAAACTACTCTCCACTACTCAAGCCTAACACCTACTCAAGACGAGTAAATGGCTTCAACTTCTCAAAAATGCCTCACCGGTAACTCTTGCTCTTAGAGGCTTTGGAATCGGTCCATTCATGACTACTAAGGACTATTCCAAGCATTGGTTTAAGGTTTTGTCTTTAAATCCTCAAATTGCCTAATTGGTGACATGGGTTTACATGGTGGGGTTTATTGAATACATGAAACAACTTACATAAACATAGGACACACTAAGACAACTATTATGGTCCTAATCTTCATCCTCAAGGCCATGATTTGCTTGTTGATGAGGTGCACCTACACCACTTCCTCAAAAGTTTCATCTGACTTGACATTGGCCATTCCTGATTGGAGTTGTTGAATTTCCTTCCTATACATCCAAAAGACCAATCTCTTTTTTCCCAACCAACCATCTTCATCCATTCTCCTTTGCAGAATGAGAGGAAACTTTTTTATAGGGTCTACTTTCCCTATTGATGTATATAATTTTAACCACAGTGGTCGCTCCTTTATAGGAAAGAGAGCCAAGTTCATGTAAAGATTAGGATTTTCTCGACGTGGATTTATCTAGGTCTCCCAAGATTCTCATTGCCCATGCACTATGGGTATCTTCCTATTCAAAATATAACCATTTGGATCGTAACTCTATTTATCATCAATAACTACAAACCCGAGCTAAACTATCTTTAAGGAAAGCACACCCTCAACTTGAAGCCTCCTCTCAAGAACAATCAACCCTAAAATCTTATGATCTTTAGTTATGGTAGTTTCATGTCTTCATCCTCTTATGTTGAGCTCAACTATAACTAGTTGCCTAAAAATTTCCAAAGATAGTGAACGTCTAGTGAGGTAGGTTGGGAGGCAGAAAGATTCTTTTGTAAAACCATGAACTCTAACAAAAGAGAAATCTTGACCCAAGAACTAGGCATAATGGAGTTGGCATGATGTCATTCAACCAATTTTCTCTTTGGAAAAGTGGATAACACAATATATGTCTCATTTACAGAAATCTTGCAAGGCAAGAGTCAAGAAGGAATTAGAGAATGCATATGAATCATGTGTAGAAGACAAAATATGGGTCCATACAGTTACAGGCTTTTTCTTTATTTGATCATTAAAAATTAACAAATCCATATACTGGCTGAAGAACTATATTTTGATGTAGAAACATATGGACCAGAAATGAGGTGTATATGAACCTATATTACTTAGAGTAATTTGCCAACTACTCTGTAATCTCTTGGACAAGGATGTCCACAAAGTCATACTAGAAAGGCTCCTGCTATTTCTGAAATTTAAAAAGAAAACCCATTTGAAAAGGATAGATACTGAAATCATCATTGAAACCAAAAATATATGCCAACATTGAGGAGGCATCTTGTAGGTCCTTTTGCTTCAAATCACTATATAATAAGGGAAACTTTGGAATGTCAATGATATCTCGGTCCCTATCCATTGCATTGTTACAAAAACTTACAACATCTCTCCTTCACCAATATCCTTCTAATGTTTCTTTGAAAAAAATCCATGTGTTCTCATTGAGCAGGGGAATGCACAACATATCTCTGATAGCGTCCATGCTTATCACCACTCTCAACAAGTTTCCATGAATGATCATTAGGTCCAGCTTGAAACTCATAGCACATGTGTCAACGCACTCAAGGCAATGAGGGACCATGGGTACCATGTATTGTGGGAGGCTAGAGTTCTAGAGTTTGATTGCTGATGAACTTGGTTCATTCTTCTTCTTATGGATCAACATCCTCTAACAAGCACCTTCTCAGAGATTCTTCAGATTCATGTAGATTTGGGTCATAAACCTCTTCATACCTATCTATAACTACAAAGGGGTTTTTGGACATGTCTTTTGCCTTCGGTTTTGTTTTCGTATGAATAGGTTTTGGGGGCATCACATGAGAAGCATAAGATATGTCTCTGAACATGTCCACAAAGGAATTAGCTATGTAAGAGCCTGCGATATCACCTGAAATTCTTTCCTCTTAAGCCGTCCTTCTGATGCTTTGTTTCAAACCTCTTTACTTCTACACAAAAGATTTCTTGCAGGATTCAACACTTTGCATGCATACCTTTCAAAATTGTTAATCTTCTTCAATACGCTACAACCCTTGATTTCCATGTTGAATGGTGTGTTAATTATGTGTTTTTCCCAACACATGTGCCACCTAAGGCATTCATGAGAAATTAATTTGCATGATGCTTATGTGGCTCTACCACCTCGGCAAGTTGAAAAGCCACTACACTTTTGCCACCGCCATTTAAAAGATCCAAACACTTTCCTTAATAAAATTGCATTCCCTTTATTACTGCATATTTAAAACAACCTATCGAACTTATATGAGCGAGGAGATACTCAATATTTTCCATAATAAGGATACTCTATGGATGGACACGTGGCTCAAGCTCATGCATTGCACACTTCCCAAATCTCTGTGTAGCTGGATTATAATTAATTGTAAATCTTTTCACTTGTTGTGAAATCACTTAGCATCACTCATCAACTTGCATTGATTTATGGAGCTATTGATCTATCTTTTAGCTCATGTCTTTTCACTTCTATAAATATCCTCCTAATGGACGACCATCTTCACTCTGGTTTTTAACTTCATTACTAAGCATAGAGGCTATGGCTACTCCTATCAGGCTAGCAAGCACTAGGACTCAAATAGTTTTCTTGGGCAACATTTAAGATTACCTTTTATAGAGAATGTCTGGTCATAAAAATCAGGTGTTCATTGCAGCAATTAAGTGGGTATTGGGTGAGCACTTTGTGGGTTCTAAAGATAGATACCACGTGAACATGGATATATGTTCTCGGTTTGTACGCTCGTTGCTTAACATCAACCTACTGAAGCAACTCATTGTTCATCTTACTGAAGTGCTCTTTCTGCAAAAGTACTTGGGTGGATTGGATGAGGTGGTTTACATCATTTTTCCTTATGTGGGAATCCCCATAGCCTCATATCTGAGGTGATTTGTTGATCGTGGGGAGGTAGTTCCATGGCTTCCTTTTGTCTCTGGTTTCACAACCATGACCCTGGCACAACACCAGGATCAAGTGTGGTGTGCCTCTAATTTTTTGTTGCGACTACATTGCCTACTAGACTCAAACGGTGTTATCTGGTATTCTGACTTTTGTGATTACATCTTCCCAAGGATTCTAATTCCAAATGAACCTCCATTTCTTAGGGTGATTATGCTCTTTTCTGACTCTGACTTTGATTACATGGAGGAAGATGATGATGAAGAAGAAGATGAGGAAGATGATGAGGAAAATGACTAGGACCTCCTTGCTGCTACTTTGACACTTTGTTTTTCTCTTATAGTACTTGTAAAGGGCCTAAGAGCCATTTTGACATATATGTAAAGAAAAATCAATACATAATATAATATAATACTTTTATTGTATTTGTGTTACATGGCTCTTTGCTTCAAACGAGTGTTAATATTTCTACCTTTTGTTTAATTTTACATTCTAAGATTGTAAAAATGCTCAAGGATTTAAAACTTCGGATTCTAAACTAGGAAAAAAATAATGGCCTCAAGGAAAGAGAAAAGACACGCTATTTATAATATTTACATACTTATGACGAAAGCACTCTTGAAAATTTTAAGATAGATTCCTTTAATAGGAATCCCAAGTGCCTTGCCTTACATATTTTCCAGATCAAAAGCGTTAAATTCTTTGCATTCGCAAATGCGAAAAGGACCTTCCCAGAGGTTGTCAAACTTAGCATGCTACCTCAGTTTAGCACCTCATTCATTATGTTTCAAAACAAGATCTCCACAATTGAAACCAAGATCTGGGCTCTTCTTGTTGAACCATTCCTTAACAATTTGCTACCTGTTTTGAAAGGAATTGAATGCCTTCTCTCTTTCTTCATGTAGTTCTAGAAGTTTTGCTAGCTGAACCTCCATAGGTTCATTCTCCTCCAATTGCAAAGACTTGAGGAGTTGTAACGCTATAATTTCCAAGGAAACTAGAAATTGAGCTTCTTTTCCATAGACAAGCTCATAGGGAGAAGTCTTTAGTATCTTCTTTGGAGTGATGTGGTCTGCCTAGAGCACACTCTTCAAATGCACGTGCCATTCTTTTTTGTATTCTACCCCTATTCTTTTGATAAGTCAAATTAGGTTTTTATTCATTGACTCTGCTAAACCATTCCCTTGTGGGTAATAGTTAGAAGATGTTTTTAGATATTTACCATGATCGAGGGCAAATTGTGTGACCCGAGAGCCTAAAATGCTTTAGAATTATCTAAAATGATAGTTTTGGGTATGCCAAACCTAGATATAAGCTCTTCATAGAAACTTAAAATCTTTGTTTCTGTTGCATTTCTTAGAGGAATCTCCTATGCCCACCTTGTGAAATAATCTATTATAGTAAGGATCCATTTGTGACCAGCAACAGATATCAGGTTGATCATTCTTATAAAATCCAATCCCCACTAGGTGAATGGTTCATCTACCACTATAGGTTTCAGTGGCATGGCTGCATTTCTACGTTTACCAACATAAAACTGACATTATTTGCATGCACGGACCAGAGTGTGTGCGTCATTGAATAGAGAAGGCCAGTAATATCCTGCATGGGTGATTTTGATAACTATTGTTTGGGCTGAAAAATGACCTCCTATGGGGCCATTGTGAAACTCATTCGAGATCTTTTTTGCTTGTTGCTTGTCTACACAATAGAGGAAACCTCCATCAAAGTTTATTTTAAACAAGACTCCTCCAATCAGTCAATAACCACTGTTTTGCAACCTATAGAATCTTCTTTTATTATAAGGAAGATCATAAGGGAATTTTCCTATTTGGATGAACTCCACCCTATTTGTTATCCAACACCTCTCAGTCGTAGACTCATGAAAAAGGATCATTTCATTTTTCTCCTCTTCAAGAACCTCTATTTCTTGTGCCAAGTATTCACAAAGACCTCTTCCTCAGACTATTTTGGTTGGTCAAACATCAACATCATACTCCAATATTTTTGTAATCCAATTATCCCTTTTCTCTGTGATCTCTCCTTCCATTATATATTCTCGAACACTTGGGTGAACAACATACACTATAGTCTTATTGCACACGATGAAATGTCTAAATTTCTTTAGCCCCTTTACAATAGCGAACACCTTCTTTTCCATGAAGTAATATTTAACTTCGTAATATTTCAGTCTTTGAATGAAAAGAAATTGGATGCTCTCCTTTTCCTTCATTATCTTTCTGGGTAAGCACCACAACAATGATAAAATCACTAGCATAAACATACATTAAAAAATACTTGGATAAATCAAGGTTAACCAGAACCAGAGCAAATGAGATGATCTCCTTGATTTTTTTGAATGCCTCTTTAGCCTCCTGGGTCCACTTGAAATGTAAATCCTTTTTTAGCATCAGAGTGATATGCCTTACCATTCTAACAAAGTCAGCTATGAATCGACTAACAAAACTGATCTTTCCTAGGAAAGACTGAACACCCTTCTTCTTTATGGGTAGAGGAAGCTCTTTAATAGCTTTTACATGGTTCAGATCAATGGATAATCCATCTTTGGACACAAAATGTGCCAGTAGCTTTCCTTTAGGAACACCAAAGATACACTTTGGGTTGAGGGATCTTTGGGTTGAGGGAGACACCAAAATCTAAGCATTTCTGAAAAAAAAGATCCAAATGATCAAAATGGTCTTCCTTATTTTATAAAAGATCAGGATAATTTTATTTATGAGTTCCTTAAAAGCAATATACATTGCTCTTTGGAATGTGGCTCCGACATTAGAAAGGCCAAAAGGCATTTTAACATATGCCAACGTTCCCCACTTCATGGTGAACATCGTCTTATGTTGATCTTCTTGCTTAACTAGGACATGGTTTTATCCGGAAAAACCATCGAGCATGAAAAACATCTTGGAAGTGGCTACTATGTGTAAAATCTGCTCCATGGATGGAAGGCGATAATGATCCTTTAAGGATGCTCTTTTTAAATTCTTAAAAACCCACACAAAGGCGGATATCCCCATTCTTTTTGTGAACCGGTACCAAGTTAGAAACCCATGTGTTGTGCTTGATCGAATAAATAATTCAAGAATGTATTAATTTCTAGAGTTCCTAAGACATCAGGGATTCAATTTTAGGGATAACCAATCGCTGCTTCTATCTAACTGGCTTTGCTCCTTCAGTGAACTCAATAGTGTGATGGATTATGGTGGGATTGTATCCCTTAAGCTCATCATATGACCATGCAATTACTCCCTTGTATTTATCATAAAAATGGATTAATCTATCTTTGTCCCGTTGAGGAACATTCTTACCAACTTTAAGATTTTTCTCATCTCCAACTTGGAGATCAGTGTAGTCTCCTTTATGCGGCGAACTTTCTTTTGTCATTTTTGCATCATCGCAATCAAATAGGTTTTCCAGTGTAATTAGGTCCTTTGGAAGCTTGTTTGATTTCAATTGAATAACATGATCACCATATGCTTCTCCAACTTTAGGATGTAATTGTTCAACAAATTCACATGATTGTTGTATGAACATTTCTATATGTTCATCATTTTCAAATACTTGTCAATATTGATTATTGTTTGGTATGGCTAGCCTGACAATTACTCGAACTGAGTATTTGTTTTCTAACAAGTTTGAAATAGGATCAAATTGGGATCCTATTGTAGCCATATGATTTGCATTCTCATTCTCCTTACAGGTAATCCTCTGAATATTGAAAGCCTCAAAGCTTTCGATCAAGTCCCAGCCTCTATGACAATATGAGCACATACGAACATGCTTTGTAGTAGATATGCTCCGGACTCGTTGGACTACTAATTTAGAGTCTCCCAAAACTCTTAGTTGTTTAATGCCTAAGCATTCTGCAAGACTCAAACAGTGGACCAATCCCTCATATTCTGCTTCATTATTTGAGTAGGCAAAATGAAAATGGAAGGACCTGAGGGTCTATTCTCCAGATGAAGATGCTAGAAAAATGCTTGCCCCAGACCTTGTTTTATATCTTGCTCCATTGAAATGCAAAGTCCAAAGCTCTGAGATTCAGTCCTTTGCTTCTTTTTCTTTGTCTTGTGGGTCTTTTCACACTTTGGGAATTATGTGATCATCATCAAAGATCACACAAGTTTCAAGTCCTATGGCATGGTAATTTCCATAGTGATCTGCATCTATGAATTTATTAAGGAAAACCTCTTGGTTCGAGGTCCGGTCACCAATTACTTCCTCATCTCCAAACAATTTAACACACTTCATCTAATTTATGGAAATGAAAGTATGAGTTGCTTCAAAGTTAATCATGGCATCATTAGCTATGTGCTCTGAATGTAAGGACATAGACAGGATTTTCAATTTATCTCCATGCTTGGTTCGAAGGATAAGGTGAGACCAGTCTAGAGAGAGGTATCCTCCTATCTTAGCAATAAAATCTCTAGACAAACAAAGGCCGAAGACAGGGGGAATATAAATAATTACTACTTCTTGGGGGACTGTGATGCTTGGATAAGAAAATAAGGTAAGTAGAAGGCTCTTAATCAAACCTATAGCCTAGACTTTATTTCCATCAAGTTGCATAACTCCTCTGTTTAGGCACTTATATTATAGATTTAAGATTTTTGCTATCTTCTTAGGCATTACTGTGTCTATCATAGAATTATGGAGCAATTTATCCCCTACAATGAAAGTCAGAAAGAAAGGAGTGGGTTTTGGTTTATCTACCTTGCCCTTAACAGGAACGTCTCCCTCATTAGTTAGTACTGCAGATGATTGCGACTGGTCCCTAGACTGTAGCTCTTTGCCTTTTATTCTTGATGAATTTGTTGTAGATCTGGTCATAGGATTCTCTACTTCTCCAAGCGCTTCTCATAAATGGGTCTTTTGCTCTGGAATAGTGAGAATGTCCCACAAGGACACATTGGCAGGGGCCTTCTTAAATTGTTCCACCACATCAAGCACCATAGGAATAGGAGGTTTTGACTCCTTAGGCTTGTAGGGCATGAATTCATTTGGTTTTTGAAAAGTGGAAGTTATGACGGGATGCTCTAAGGGCTTATCTATAATTATCCTCAGCTGTTGCAGCACAGGTTCTCCCGTGAATCAACATTTTGAGTGGAGGTTATAGTCAGATTATACCTGGGGCATCTTTGAAGATGATGCAGAAGCATCATTTGTAAGCACCAATTCTTCACCCTCCATCCATTAGAAAAGGGTGTGATCTGGGGTAATTTTGCTTCTTGTTCTAAGGATATACTCTGCATTTGATTCATAAGCATAGTGTTTTTCATACGTGGGGAAGTGTATATCCCAACATCATGATTCATTCCTTGGTTTCTTTGCTCTGCCACTTTCTACTACAAATTTCCTCGTGGACAATTTCGTGGCATATGAGCTTTGTTACAAGGGAAACACCAAGAGTTGGTATCATCTGCCAAGTTATTCTAATCTGGCAGTAGCTCCTTGTTTTGATTAGGTGGTATGGCTCATAAAGGGGTTGGCATAGGTATAATTTGATTGTTAGGTTGCGTTTGAGTTGCTTTTGCACCTCCCTAAAATTGGTCTTGTTGATATGGGAATCTTCCACCTTGATAACCCTCGAAAGGGGGCCTAGTAGGTGTTGCTTGTAGCCTTTTAAGGTTAATTATTTCATTTGAAAAATTCCTTAACAAGTTTTTCATGTCACTTACTTAAGCAACTAGGGAAGTAGAGGTAGGGGCACTAGTTTTCTAGACATTTGGGTGGATATAGATGGATTGTGGTGCAAACATACTTGAGAGTGTTTGTTCAAGCGCTTGGCTTGACAATTCAGGAAAGACTGGCATAGGGGTTATGGAGGGAGCTTTCCTGCATCAATAAGGTTGTTTTTTGCTCAGACTGCAAGCTCATAGGCATTAGGAAGAGTATTCCAACCCAGGGATTGAATCATAATAGATATGTTCGAGTTGAAAGCTTTAAAATAGAAAAAAAAAGCCATGTTTGCAGGAGGACGAGTTGTTATGGGTATCCTTTGCCAAGTCATTTGGAATCTAGTATTAAAATAAGTTACAACTTCTTGAGGAGCTCTTTTAATAGTTATCAACTACTAGCACAAAGAAGATATACCTCCCTTTTCAGTGAAGCGTGCAAAAAATCGATCTCCCAACTGGTCCTAGTCAGCTATTGAGTTTGGTGTGAGAGATCTATACCAATCTTGTGCTTTTCCCTTAAAAGAGGCTGCAAGAAACCTAGATGCCACATTTTGTTCTGTGACATTGTGTACAGTACACACGTTAGCTACATCTTGTAAATGTTCTTCAAGAGTTTTAGAATCCTCTCTAGTAAATTTTGGTAAAGCTTTGAGAGCTGAGGCTGGAATGGGATCCCACTAGTTTGGAGGAACAGGTGGAATAAGGGGACTTTCACTACTTAATGTAACAAAATTTCTAGGAGTAAGGACTGTCATTTGTACAGGGGTTTGGATTGGAATTCGCACAACTCCTCTTGAGCTTCTAGTTTGGACAGTTACCAAAGGTGGAACCAACAGGTGTGGATTTTGAGCAGTTTGGGATTTGGTGACAGGTCTATGGCTCATACACCCACTTTAGCTAAGAGAATTTTTTGTCCCACTAGGTGTGCTAGAAAAATAACTGTTGATTTCTAAAATTACTTCTAGAAAATACAGTCTTATGGGAAACTCAGTGTTGGGGAACCTGCACGTTTTCATTGAGTTACCTATGGGTTTTTAAGAAGTCGACTCTTCATTCATTGAAAGGAAAAGGGAAAGAAGGAGCATAAAGTAAACCTAATGTAAGGTGATACGCCTAACTAATATTTCTATCAAATAATTAGCACATAGATCTTCAAATACATGTAATTCTGAGGCTCATTCAACAATCTACATGCCACGAAAACATTTCTCAAGATAAATTTAAAAATTCTTAAAACATGAAGCAAAGAACACACAAAACATGATTCAACTGGAAGAGCTTAATTATACATTACTAGAGTTGAGACTGAATTTGAAATTGCACAAAAAACTATTAATTCCTACTGAACAAAATAATCAAAAAGGCCTAAGGCACAGTTTGATTGTTCTAATTCAGAAAAAAAAAAAAAACAATAACAGTTTTGAGGCTAAAATTTTGTCTAGAATCCTTCTTAGTATTCTTTGAATCAAACGTTTTGAAACCCTGCTTATACAAACATTTTCATTAAATAGAGGAAAGCCTCATTGCCCACTACTTTGGAAAGCAAGAAAAGATCACGATAATACACTAGTTGGCACCAAGTCATCATTTTGTGTAAGCATCAAAAATTGTGAAAGTGATGATTGCTTTTAGTTTTCAGCATAGATAAACTTTCTTGTCTATTAATCAAATCAAAAAGACATCTTGAACACTCTCGCAATAAACTCCTGATTATATCTGGAACAGTGCCCCAAAATTGGTTCACGATAATTTGGAACAACGCCCAAAATTGGTTCACGACAATTCAATACATTGCTTGCATCTCATGAGAAGCACCCCATTTTTTGTCAGTCAAAGTCATGGAACTTTTGTTGGTTTCTCAGGAGTGACACGCGATAGCAAGACGAGGAATCTCGCCTTGTGGCAAAACTGCAACCTCAAATCATCCTATGAGGCCGCCACACATCCCAAAATATTTGTCCTGTTAAAACACGGGCAAGACCTCATGTGAAAGAAAAGACAATGCCACATGGCGCTTAGGCAAGGCTTTGCAGCGAGGAGGAAAAAAATCCATCAAAAAGATGTGTCGTGCCAACATGTGGAAGGCGCGCGTGAACTGTAACCCAATGCATCTTCGATCAAAAAAAGGAAAATCGCACTTAGACAAAAATGAAAGGGAAAAATTTGCAAGGCGATGTGGATTATAATTCACAGTCATCTCCACAGCAAGACTCCCACCGCAAGCGTGCCTTGCCATTGCCCATAGCGGTAGCCAAGTCAATCACCGTTGCCACATGGCAAGACTTTATTGTGCCACAAGTCAAACATGTACCACCAAGCTCCTTCAACAACTACCACGTGAAGAACTTTGATTGGCCAAATCTGCCATGACGGACATGTGTCACAATAAGAATCCACCATTGCAGACGACCGTACGATAATATGGTTGATATTCATCATTTTGTACATACTGTCATCGTATAGAAAGCACAGTTAGCAAGTATAGTCAGTGCCACGTCACCCATACTAATTGCCACATTAGTGTGACACGTCATCGACACATCATCTTTTGTATGACACGTGTCAGATCTTGATTGGACCACATCAACAATTTCGTACAACCATGCAGGCAGGAGGATTTTTTGCCATGATGGCCAGACGACGATCGAATTTAATTATGTGAAATATTAATGTCAGCATTGCATCAACACATTTTTGAAATTTTTTTACGCCCTCTCCAATGAGCTTTTTGATTTTGCAGTCCAACTTTGGAGGCTCATATCTTGGTGATTTTGAGGCCTTTTTTAGTGCAATCTTTTTTATTTGGGCTAATTTTTCATGTTCTCTATAGTGGAATGGTTATTTTCTAATTTTGGTGGATAGATTTTTCAGAATTTTTAGTTTTTCACTAACTATACCTGTATAATGTTCGGGCTCATACGACCTCCTTTTTCAAGTGCCATTTTTTTTAAAGTGCATAATTTTTCATCTACTTTCACATGGTGCTATATGTTTTTCACCATTTTGAGTAGAAATTGTACTTTTAGTATTTGGTCATTTTTGGCCTATGTGGTACTTGTAATTTGCTTGGATCTTGTTTTGGATCTCTTGCAGTATTGGTTTGAGTCTTATATAGCCTATTTGAGGCAATTGTATTTTGAAATCAGAAGTCCACTTTTGCCTTGTTTTGCAAGTGGCCATTGTAAATGCACTACATGTAAAGTGTCAAATCATCAAAAAAAAATTATTATTTTTTTGGGGGGGGGTTTCTTTGATTGAGTGAATTTGGGGGAGTGTCTTGTGTGATTGTGTCTCTCTCTATCTTGTGCTCTTTCATTTTGTTGCTATGGGTTCTCCTAAATTTCCTCTTCTATCTCCACATAATTATGCATCATGGAAAATTAAAGCATGGAGTAAGTTAAAGGAAAAAGGACCCATTCATTACATAAATGGAACAATGACAATGCCAGGTAATCATAAAGCTAATCCTAATGCTCAATTATAATGACTCACTAAAAATTCTCTGACTCTTAGAACTTTGAGAAAGTATGTATCATAAAACCTCATTTTTCACATTAAGAAATGTACTACAATTAAAGAGGCTTGGGATATTTATGAGAAATTATATGGTCAAATTGATGAGATTAAGGGCTACAATCTTGACAATGAACTCACATTGTTGGATCCCAAGGATTTTGATACTATCCATAATTAAGTCACAAAAGCAAATGAGCTAAGAGCAAAGCTCAAGGATTGTGGCATTGTCAAGAAGGATGCTCAATTGGCTTATAACTTGTTAGACAACCTTCCATCAGAGTATGTGGCCTTTGTTTCTAGCCACCCATCAATTGACTCAAGGTGCGTCATACACTCCACCATCATTTGATGCATTCACTAAGATGTTGACACTTGAGGAATCAAAGTTGAACAAGATGGGGATTCTCGAGTATTAAAAGTCCCAAGATTTGGTGGCTAATAAAGGAAATCAAAGATTGCCATTAGTTTATATTCAAAGTCATACTATATATTCTAGTCAGTTAGTATTACTGAATCATGTAGTCGGTACACACAAAGAAGTCAGTATGAACAGTCTAGTCGGTTACAGAAGAAAGCAGTCACAGAACGTAGTATTCACTGAGCTATTTACCGAGTATTGTTTCATGGCTACCAAGCAGTAAAGTTAACTCACCGAGTTGATATTCACCGAGTGAAACGTTTTACCAGATACATTGAACCTAGACATGCACATGAAAACGTGTTACAAGATCGAGGCACATCTAACCGTTATTACATTGGAAATTGCACTAGAAGATTATGTATGATTGCAAGGTCAATCTAACCAATGAAATATTTTGTTTTGTTATTCATTCAAGGAATCTTTTTGTAAAGATCGAAGCAATGAATTAGATCACCGCTATAAGAGATCTATTTATACAGCATAGGAAGAGAGAAATATGTATGTGTGTATGTATGAAGGAAGACTATTATAGAGACACAGAGAGGTCACTGAGAAGGTTATCAGTGAATAGTCGAAGAACAGAGTAAACATAAGGGTTTACCGAGTTACAATATGGGTTACCGAGGTATGCTACAAGCTAGGTAATCTTATTCTGAGCACATAGAATCTGCTATAACATTTCAGATGTAAAGTTGCAGATATTTGTAAAGTCTTATTGTAATATTTTGAAGTTGAAAGAGATTCCTTTAACAGGGTAAAAGACTCACGAAGTCTATAAATTGTAAATCCTCTAACCAGGTGCAACATTTATATAGTGTTGTGAAATCCTTTAGTAAGGTAGATCTAACAATTCTTGTTACTCCTAACAGGGTAAGCTATCAGAAATAGCTAAATGTAGCTCTAACCGAGCAATCTTTATTATTGCAGTAGTGAAGTTGTGGGTGCCATCCCCACCGCAGTTTTTCTCTCTAACCAAGAGTTTCTGCATGACCAAAATATATGTGTTATAGAGTGAATCATGTATGATTGTTATCTGTTTGTTTTAACTTTATTTTATGTTACTGCACTATTCTATTTATGCATAACAGTAAGGTTATTATTGAAGAAAATTTTTGGAGTACTGATTCACCCCTCCCCTCTCAATACATTAGCTTTCCATACTGGGCCTAACAATTGGTATCAGAGCTTGAAACTTGGAAAAGGGTTTAACTACCTAAAGAGAAAGATCTTATCAATGGAAGACTACAAACAATCTTGGAGGATTGTGTATCTACAAGAAGAGTTGGATAATGCAAATCAAGTGATTGCAGACATGCAAAGACAAATGCAAAAATCTCTGAAAGTAAGGAGAAGATTATCTTATGACTTGCAGGATTCTTAAGAGTTAGTGGAACAAATCGAGACATCATCTGAGAACAGTTTATCTGAAGAGACTGAAGAAATGATTGGAATGTTGAAAGAAAAGAATAAAGCATTGGTTGGTCAACTAAAAGCAATGAAAAGGGAACATGAACATTGCAGTACACAGATGGCTGAAAATCTAGATGCATTAAGGATAGCTGAGGATAAAGCAAGAGATCTACAAAGAGAGAAACAACAACTTGAAGCTCTAGTATCTGATAAGGATGATGAAATTATAAGGTTGACTGGGATTCAACAAAATATGACAGATCAACTAGGTTATGCACATCATGAAGCAATTCTAAAGAATGATGAAAATTAATCATTGAAACTTGAAGTATCAAGGTTGACTGGTGAACTTGAAACAGAGAAGAAATCCAAAGAAACATTGGAGAAAAGTTATGAAGCATCAAAGATGTTGGATAAGCAACTGAATACAAGACGACCCTACAAAGAAGGAGGACTCGGTTACAAAGGAAAAGAATCTACTGAGAAAGGAATTCACACTACCACGAGAGGAGAATCATCAAAACAAGTTGGAAACAGGAATAACATCAAAAGGAAGAAGCCTATTTGCTACTACTGTGGAAATCAAGGTCATACTGCCAACATATGCCAGATCAGAAAAGGTAAGCAACCAAATATCACTAAGCCCAATGGATATTGTTACAATTGCAATAAATATGGTCACACATCTAAACAATGTAGGACAAAGTCTGTTAACAACTATCAGAAGACAAAATTCAAAGGGTTTTGTAGAAACTGCAATAGATATGGACATAGTACCGAGAAGTGTTGGTCTAAGCAAAAGAACTACATGCGGTATCCACACCGAGCAAACACTAGAGGTTACCGAACTCACACAGATCCTTACTGACAATATGCAGCAGTACCATGGGATTACAATACAAGGATATGGTGCGAATGTTGTGGAAGATATGGATATATTAGTGCCAACTATTTTATAAGGTTTGGAATGAACAACCAAAGATCATGGAGAAATCTTGGTATGGCATGTTTTCATTGTCACAAAGTTGGACATTTAGCTGGAGATTGAAGAGATCAACCTAGAAGAGACACTGAAGAGATAAAAGAAAAATTCAAGATGATTTGGAAAAAGAAGGAAATTATGTCAGATGAAGAAAGCACCTTACCTACCGAGTTAGGTGCACCTATTTCAAATTAGTCAGGAAAAGGTATGAAGGGACTGCATTCTCTAAAGGTTAAATCATAACAGTTCCTAATCTATTATGTACTAAATTCAAAATCTGCATAGTTAAGATGCAATTAGTCAGTTTATAATACTTTACAGGAAACTTGTCAAGTCAGTGTATACAGGAAACCTGTCAAGTCGGTTAATAAAGGAAATTTGGTTACTTGGTTAAAACAAAAAAAAGGGAGTCAATTGGTAAAAGGTGAACCGAGTGCATTTAATGTTTGACCTAACTTGCACGGAGCCCGATAAGGTATTTTTGAGTACTTAAAAGTGTTTTCGTGGTCATTTTCATTCACCAAGTGTTTGAGAAGCAGAGCAGAGCGAATCAAGGCGATTAAACTTCATTCAGAGCGAATTTTGAGGTATTTATATCAATCTATTCACACTATTAAGTTGGTTTCTGATCTAGTCAAATTGCTATTGTCTATCAAGTGTGAAGCGTCAAGTCGTTTGTAAACCCTAAGGATAATTTGTCAAATCTTACCCAAAACCTACAATGGCGCCCAAGATCCAAGATCCCGTAGTTGTCAAAAATGTGGAGAAGCCCTCACTGAAATATTCTTTAACTCCTAAAGTTGCCTCTGAACCGGATGACAAAACTGCATTTTCACTCATCCCGGATCAAGTCTTGTTAGTAGAAGATGTTAGATTCTTCACCAAATGTCGTGTTGAGGAACTCGGTCATGTCGAGATTAGTGACACATATGATGAACTTTGCACTGATGGCAAACTAGATAGCAAATTTGAGCATATCAAAATCAAGGGATTAACTGAAGCCCTAGTCTATCCCCGTGTGTTCAAACCCCAGTGGGTTAAGTTTGTCTTGAGCAGAGTACATGATGATTTCATGTGGCTACAAGAGCAACCGTTTAAGATTGCTAAGGAAATCATTCACCTGATCACCGGGTATCCTATCTATGATAATGCACGAGCACAAAAAATGATATCACAAAAAGAGCTAATCAGTCTAACTCGAGTATAATCTAATTACCGATGACTGAAATTGAATAATGTCATTGATGCAGAACTCAAGTTTGCAATTAGAGTAATTGGTTACTGTTTCTTCCAATCTGCAAGGGAAAACAGTGTACCATGTGCTGCAGTTGACTTGGCCTACAAAATAGTGAAGAAGGGAATGAAAGTAGATTTATGTGAAGTTCTACTGAAGAACTTGTTTGAGAACCTGAACACAATAAGGAAGCCAAAGAAGAACAACTCGGCAAATACACTAAAGTTTGGTTCACTTCTTGTATGCATGTTTTTCTACTTTGAGAAGTTCTTTCCCTCAATCGGTAAAGTAGTATGGGAGCTACACCAACCTATCACCCATTAGATCAATGACTTCATCAAGAAGTTAGGTGATAACTTTAATGATATCATGGATGATTACTTCATCAAGTTCCAAGAGAAAATGCACAACAGGTACAGGATTCCACCACAGTTGGTAGAAAAATATAAGGATAATATATGTTTTGAGGTAGACATTGATTATTGTTATGTGAATGTTGTTGAACTGAGGACTCAATTGTTGCAACCAATGGGTTATGAGATTGATTATGATATAACACAGCAACAAATTGATGCCTATTTATCATTGCCAAGGCATGCAACCAAACTAAGATATGGAACATATGAAGAGGTGAAGGAAAAAGTAAAGATGAGCATTGTAGTACCTAAGGCTAAAAGAAAAGCTACAAAAATGATAAAGGTTTTATCTGAGAAATTTGGAGAAGAATCCTCCTCTACACCTATCAAAGGCAACCTTGCCATTACCAAAGAGGAATCAGAAGCTCAAGAGGCAGCAATAACATTAAGTACAGAGTTGCCTAAGGGTAAAGTTTTGAAAAGAAAGAAACAAGACATTTCAAAGGCCTTACCGACTCCACCAACAAAAAGACCTAACACTAGAGCATCGGTTGCATCACTGAGTAAGAAACAAAAGAGTGTTACTGCACCCAAGGTAACCAAGACCTATAAGAAATATACTTGGAGACTCATTTTGGCAAAAGAGTCAAGTGATACAGAATCTGATGATGCAAAAAGATTTCAGATTGTGAAAAGCAAAAAGGTAAATATTCATAGTGTTGAAAATTTTTGTGCCAATCTTAAAGAATACGGTGGATTTGCAGGATTTAGATATGTTAAGTATGAGACTAGGAATAATGATGAGAAGCGACAAATTGAAGAAGCTGTCATCTGTACACTTCTAAAGTTTCGGCTAGCTCCATTAGAACTAGCAAAGTCACTTCCGAGTGAATTATACTTACATATTGATAATAGATGGAAATATGCAATGGACTCAGAGAAACAAATAAGAGAGAGAAGTCTAGTCCATCTATTTCCTTATATGTCTGTAGCAGAAATCAAGGAGCATTTGACCACATACAATTCTAAATTTCTTGTCAAATAGAGAGCCTTAAAATTGATGAATGAGCTATACATAGATGTGGAGAATGAGACAAAAGCCAAGTGGTAGGAGATCTTCAAACAAAAGGATGTCGGTGAACAATCTCAAATTGAAATTGTTGATGTCACCGAGCAAGATCGAGATGTCACCGAGCAAGGTCCAAACCCGGCTGACACTATTCAAATTGATGAAGATGTAATGGATGAAGCAGCACTGGAGCAGGAAATGATTGAAGGCACTACCTATGCAAAACTTGTATCTAGTGAATCTATTTTAGAACAAGTTCATCCTTATCCGCTGGTGAAGCCACCTATCTCAACCAAAGCTCCCAAGGACACAAAGCAAGGTACCGAAGGTACCAAATCTGAAGTAGCAAAAGATACAACCAAAGCTCAGATGTCTCAAGCACCGTCGAGCACTGCAAATGTTACAGCTGAGACCCCTAGCACCAAGACACCCAAGGACACTACAACGGCTACAAGAATCGACCAAAGTGTTGCATCTACCAAGCAACCTACCGAGGGTTAGCAAGCCTCACAAGCACTTGTCTTGGTGCAATCGACCAAAGGAAAAGAAAGGAAGGTGAGAAAGCATAGTTTCAAATTTGACTTGTCTAAACCGATAGTGTTGCCCAATGTAGACATCTCCAAATTGAAAGGGCAAGCACTCACTGAATTCGGTGAACTATGCAAAGCAAAGGCCGAACAGGAGAAGCAACTGGCCATACAAAAGAAGAATAAAGTACTTCAGAAGGTTAAGACACTTCTAACAGAAATGCTACCTTCAAAAATAGTGTCAACCGATGCAGCAATCCACATCCAACTGGATGAACTCCTTACTCAAATAGAAACATCTGGAGTTGATGCATCTGAGTACTTAAGCAAGCTAAAGGATAAAGAGCTCACAACAAAAATGATTGAAGAGGTACAAAAAGTTCTTGCTATAGGAAAAGTAAAGCTTGTCAAATTCATTGCTGAGTTGTCCCCTCAACTCAAGCATATTCTTTATTTATTCCAAAAATTGTGTATATTTTCCTTATTCATTAAAGATATCAAAAATAAAATTGATGCAATTGAGAAAGAGATCACCGATCTCTCAACTAAGTTGACCACCGAGCCTAATTCAATTTAGAATTTTTATACCAAGCTTCAATAGCTCATGGCTCAACAGTTAGAACTCAGGAATGAAGAGCATAAAATCAGGATGGACATAATGACCCTTCATACATTATTCCTTCCTCATCTCTCATCAGTACAGGAACAGATCAATAGAGCTACATGCCTATGAACTACATAAGAGGGAAGCAGTCTTGATGCCTTAATATCACTCTTAGCTGATATTCAAGCACAAAATTCATTAATGGAAAGTGTAAAGGATTCACTCTCAGTCGCCCTCACCGACACCTGGACCAAGTATAAGTCTATTTTTGATCAGTTACCACCTCCGGATGGAAATTAAGTTTTTGATGTTTGTCAAAAAGGGGGAGTAATATTATAATACTACATAGAGGAAAGTAATACCCAGCAAAGGGGGAGTAATACTATATTTGGAGAGTGATACAGTTTTGGTAACACAGTTTTGAGTATTGTACACAAGGGGAGTATACCGAGCAGAATATACAGAGCATTCAGAGCACACAAGCACAAAACAGAACCGACATGCAAAATTCAGAGTTATGTATAGAATAATGATAAGGGGAGTATATCTGCATATACTATTTCATTAACTATTGTATATATTGTCAAGTGTAGTCATTTTGCAAGTATATAGTTTTTGAGTTATGACTTTGAAAGTAGTTTTTGTCAAACATCTCAACTAATGTCAAAAGGGGAGATTGTTAATACTTATCAAATTTCCATTAGTTTATAGTCAAAGTCATACTATATATTCTAGTCAGTTAGTATTACCAAATCATGCAGTCGGTACACATAGAGAAGTCGGTATGAACAGTCTAGTCAGTTACAGAAGAAAGCAGTCACAGAACGCAATATTCACCGAGTATTGTTTCATGGCTATCGAGCAGTAAAGTTAACTCACCGATTTGATATTCACCGAGTGAAATGTTTTACCAGATACATTGAACCTGGACATGCACATGAAAACATGTTACAAGATCGAGGCACATCTAACCGTTATTACATTGGAAATTGCACTAGAAGATTATGTATGATTGCAAGGTCAATCTAACCAATGAAATATTTTGTTTTGTTATTCATTTGAGGAATCTTTTTGTAAAGATCGAAGCAATGAATTAGATCACCGCTGTAAGAGATCTATTTATACAGCATGGGAAGAGAGAAATATGTATGTGTGTGTATGTATGAAGGAAGACTGTTACAGAGACACAGAGAGGTCACCGAGAAGGTTATCAATGAACAGTCGAAGAACAAAGTAAACAGAAGGGTTTACCGAGTTACAATATGGGTTACCGAGGTATGCTACAAGCTAGGTAATCTTATTCTGGGCACATAGAATCTGCTATAACATTTCAGATGTAAAGTTGCAGATATTTGTAAAGTCTTATTGTAATATTTTGAAGTTGAAAGAGATACCTTTAATAGGGTAAAAGACTCTAACCAAGTCTATAAATTGTAAATCCTCTAACCAGGTGCAACATTTATATAGTGTTGTGAAATCCTTTAGTAAGGTAGATCTAACAGATCTTGTTACTCCTAACAGGGTAAGCTATCAGAAATAGCTAAATGTATCTCTAACCGAGCAATCTTTATTATTGCAGTAGTGAAGTTGTGGGTGCCATCCCCACCATAGTTTTTCTCTCTAACCAAGAGTTTCTGCGTGACCAAAATATATGTGTTATGGAGTGAATCATGTATGATTGTTATCTATTTGTTTTAACTTTATTTTATGTTACTGCACTATTCTGTTTATGCATAATAGTAAGGTTATTATTGAAGAAAAGTTTTGGAGTACTGATTCACCCCTCCCCTCTCAGTACATTAGCTTTCCATATTGGGCCTAACACATTTGATGCATTCACTAAGATGTTGACACTTGTGGAATCAAAGTTGAACAAGATGGGGATTCTTGAGTCTTAAAAGTCCTAAGATTTGGTGGCTAATAAAGGAAATAAAAGAACTAAAAGAAAAGGCAAGAACCAAAATCAGTCTAAGCCAAAGCCACAACAAGATAGAGCATAATCATCCTCTCCACAACATGGCGATTCTACATCCTCACCTAAGGGGAAATCATATAAGGAGAATCTTTTTTGTGCATATTGCAAGACGTCGGGACATGATGAACTCCATTGTTACAAGAAGGATATTAATGAACTGAAACATCTTCTTGAGAAGAATATAATCAATTTGCCTTCTAGAATGTCTACTTCAACAAGTATTCTTTCAAAGAAAAAGTATTCGATAAAGGAAAGGATCACACTTTTGGTACAAGCTCTTTGTGCTACTACAAGTCATGATTCGGGGAGATGGCTTCTTGATTCAGGAGCTTCTCATCATATGGCATCTTCACAGACTATGTTCTCTTCATTTGAGCCTTGCAAAATGCCATTGATTTTGATGGGTAGTCATACATATATGATTGTGATTGGGTAAGGATCTATATCCATTGGGGATAACTCCTTCAATGATGTGTTGTGTGTACCTCATTTGAAAAATAATCTTCTTTCCATCTATTATATCACTCATGGGGCAACAAGGAAAACTGTGGAGTTCACACCTAATTCAGTTATAATTAGAGACTTGGAGAGTAGAGCTATCATTGCAACTGGGGTGGTGGATCATGCATCTTGGTTGTACTTCTTTTTAGATTTTGGTCCTATTGATGAGGTTGATTCTTCAAATGATGATCACACTTTTTGTGTGGATTTAGATATTGAGAACTTTGGTTACTTTAACTTGGGTGTTCTCACATGTGACCCCATTCTTGAGACTACCATTTCATCTCCTCCTATTGATATCACATCTACTATTGCACTTGATGATGTGAATATTGCAATAGTTTTGCCTTCTTGTGATTCAGTGCAGCTAGATATATCTTGTCTTCCAGTTATAGTTCCTTGGGATGCCTACTTGACAAACATTGCACGATTGTTTGTGGAGTTCTACATTGTAGATTTGGGAGACATCATTGATGATATTCATCTTCTCCTTGATGGAGATGATCCTTCTTTAGTTGTTGTGAGGGAACAGTATGACCCTCTTGTTCATTCTCTACATGATCATTCTTTCGAGGTTGAAATGATTACGGATACTTATGTACAACACTTGGAGGTCTCTTTATCCTTAGAGGAGACACTCGAGTCTTTGGATCATGTTCTCCATTCATCTTCACTAGATCTTGGATTGTCTCTTTCAACCGTGTGGACTAGTACACCTAATTCGGAGGGGGCAATTTTTAGCATCGACATGGGGACACTTGAGCAGGTTCCAAAGACTCCATACATCTTGAGTTTTTTTCCTATATCTTCCCTTCGTGATTGGGGAGACTTCATGGATACACCTTTGGTTTTGTTTCTTTCTAAGGGGAGGAATGTTGTTCAACGATTGTGGAGGAGTTTCTTCATTCAGTTTTGAGCTTCTACCATCCGTGCATATTCTCTATTGAGAGGGGGGGAGGGGCTACTTGGTCTCTCTTCTTCTCTCTTATGGGGGGGACTTTTTCCTCACATGGGGTTTTGTCCTTCTCATACTTCTTCATTGAGAGTTCTTTTGTATTTTCATATCTCTTTTGGTGGGGAGTTTTTTCCCACATGTTTTTCTCCCTTTCTCCATTTGTGGGAGATTGCATTGCATTTGTACATGGGTACCTAACATGGCCAAGTAGGTGGGACCCATCTTGCATCGTTTGGTTGAGTACACATTCCCCTAAGTTGCACTTAAGGGGGGTGTTGGTGTAAATTATGTCTCATAATTACACTTTACTTAAAGTTGACTTAGGTTAATGCATTTATAGTATTTTTCATACGAGACACCTAGGGAAGTGTGCACACAGGGAAGTTGCTTGTAGGAGAAATTCCACCTTTTGTGGTCTTATCTTGTTGTTATATTCCACCTTCGGTGGGTGATCCACCTCTTGTGAAATACTTTATTTTTTCTCCTACGTACCCTTGTTTCTTATTGAGCCACATGTCAAGATTTTATGCCCACATATCCATATGACCTTGCCTTATAAGCAAGCTCATCTTTATTTTATGTAATTTTTAATGATCTAGTTGATAGTATTTTGCAAGAATATAATTTATTCTTATCAATATTTTATCTCTCTTATTGTGCTCTTCATGGAGCTCTTGATCTTGGCTATTTTTGACAAATTCTTATAGTATCTCCTATATATGAGGTGAGTGAGATGGAGGTTGTGTAAGAGTCTTAAACCTGTTGAGTTACCTCTATATCTCTAGATGGTGATACTCCTATGAGAAGCTTGATTTGTAAGTATATTGTATTCTACTATTGTTTTTTAAACAATATATTAGTAGCTTTTGGAGTGTGGGGTTTTTCTATTGAAAGTGTTTTCCTCATGTAAATCACTATGTTGTGGTACACATGTTATTTATGTCTATTTCTATAGTTGTCGAAAAGATTTGAAAAGTTTTTCATAAGCCTCCTCTCAAGGTTAGTGTATGATGTTGTTATGCTACCTCAACTTCTTTTCAATGGTGAATCCATTAGTTACCATAACATTGAAGCCTTCAAATTCTTTTATCTTCAATCTTCTCTTCATTAATAAATCTTCATTGATAAAATTTTGGGTATCCCATATCTATCAACATTTCATCTGATATCTAAATACCATTCCACAAAAAAATGAAAGGATGATATTTTGGAGCTCCTAAAAGAGTGAAAAGTGTACTCCCTATTAGGACTGTTAAAATTTTCTATAATTTTGTTTGTATCTTTCTCCTTTGGGCCTTTGTGGGGTTAGGGTTTGCATTCTACCTTGGCCTTGAAATGCTTTGAATTTGTCTTTGGTGGTCTTTCTTTTTTATTAGTGACTTGCTTATCCGGTTGTGAATGGATTAAGTTATTTCCTCAAGGGTTTTATGTCATGAGTTAACTGACCCCGTGTTCTAGCGCTTTCATTTTAATCAGTTGGCTTGTCCCTTGTTGGTCCTATGTCACTCGCCCCTCTTTTAATGTTTTAATTTTTGTTCCTTGTGCTTGGCCCCATCCTCACAATGTCCTAAGGACATAAATTTTGTGCATATTTTCTAAGGTTGTCTTTTAAGTCGACCTATGTTTTTATGTCCCTTGACACTCATTGAAATGTCTTTTGTCCCTTGATGAGTTCCTGAGTTCCATCTAAGTCAACAACTTAATGATCTTCTAAGGGGTGAATTGGGACTCAGTGAAACATTTTGAAGTGTTTCATCAAGCTCCAAGCTATTTTGTTATGCAGATGATACCAACATGTTGATACCTGGGCACTAAGTGGTATCTTTCTTAGTTCTTGTCGAGTCCTAAGTCATATTGGAAAGTGGTGATCTCTTTGTGCTTGGGACTCTCTCAAATTTCCTTTTTGCCTCAACGAGTGTCTGAGGAAGTAGACCATGTGGGATATGTGTGGCATACTTGGAACTCATTGAGAGGCTTTTCCTTGCATCAACGAGTTTTCAAGGAGACGATATGCGAGTGTTCTCTCAACAGTTGAAGGGGGTCCAATATGTTAGCCTAAGACTTGTTGAGAATTTCCAACAGGCCTAAGTGAGTGTCCAAGTAGGTTGATGATAAGGCGGTGTGTGCGGTTACTTGGAACTTGTTGAGTTAATTTTCTTGTCTCAACGATTTTTCGAGAAGGTAAGTGGTAGCTGTTCTATTCGCATATGAAAGGGGTCCAACATGTCAACCCCAGACTCATTGAGAGCTCGTGTTTTCTTCAACGAGCTTCTGGGAAAATGATGAGTAGGCAGCTAGAATACTCAGGACTCGTTGAGACTTCTCAAAGGGTTTCAATAAGTGTCTGAGAAGGGAATTAAGGAGATGAATTTTAAACCAAGGGTCATCATCTGTTAATCAGTGAATCCTCGGGTGATTCTCAGTGAGCTTAAGTTGGTAAGGATGCACTCAGTCAAAAGGGATTTGAATTCCATGGTGGCATTTCATGCAAAATAAAAGGAGCTTCTCGGAGCTTGTTGAGGGGTTGTCTTTGCTTCAGGGAGTTGTCGAGTGAGGATTATATAGGTGGTTATGTACAAAATGTGGATGTAGAAACAAGGCCCACGAATTGTTTGACATAATTTAAAAATACAATGGATAATGAAACCAAGGAAGTTTTGAACAAGCTACATGAGCTGAAAACCTTTAGTTGGCCCACCATTGCACAGACTGAAAACTAGCATAAATAAATTGCATGCTAGAAGAAGAGTAGCCAAAGGAAGAGTGGTTTTCCTTGTTAGTTTTTGTTTGCCTTATTCTTTTTGTAGGTTTCTTGCACAGCTAGGCACCCTTTTTGCATCATTTTCAACACATATCTCCTGAGAGAAACATCATTTTTAGTACGTATCTCCTAAGAGAAACATCAACTTCAACACAAAATTTTGATTCCAAATAGGGACAGATGCCAGAACATGGAGACATCTCAACCGCCTCTTCTTCTCCCTCAAATTGATTTTTTGTCTTGTACTGCTAAAGATGCCTTTTGAAATATCCTCATTATAATGCAATTATTTTTTGACATGTGTACTATTGGCCTGAAGCTTGTTTTCCTCCCTTGTGCTATAAAAGGGAAATTAGGGCCACTAGTAAAGGATTTTGGATCTCAAGAAGTAGATAGAATGTATAGGGTGTAAATTCTCAAGTAATAGAGAAAGGTTTTGCAGAGTTATATTGTTTCATTGTGATAAAAATATATACATTATTTTTGAATTAATGAGAAGAAGTAGTTCAGATTGTCTCCAATCTTGTGTATGTGTTATATGAATCCATTTGTTAATGATGAATTGATTTGTCTTCTCTAATGGGAAATGTGTAATTTGAGTAGTTGGTCTCTTTTAATGAAAGGGTTAAATAATGCATCTCATTTACAATAATGCAGTTACACTTGGTTGTGATTTTCAAGAAGAATCTAAATGCTTGTCTCAGCAACGTTATATGTAAGGCATAAATGTTGAATTAGGGGTTATCTTATGAATGTATAATATTATATGTCACAGATCTTCTGCAACTTGACTCTGTTACCAAATGAATAGCAATTGGTTTTACTTTTCTTGGTTGTTTCCAAGGTCATTAGAATCATAATAAATCTTTACATTCGGTCGTAGGAGTAGCTTAGTGTAGGATTTCAACTCAATCCGCACTCTAGTGTTGTCAACCCAAGAGGAAGTCTTAATCAACTTTCCTTGGTATACTTTCTTTGAGATGCATCTGTTATTTAGCAGTACCATGGATAGTATGTCATATGTTAAAGGTATTGCAAGTACACTCGCCTAGATCTTGCAGAGTTGGAAGGGCATGAGGTCATCAACCTTTAGTTGAGACCTCATTCGTTGGCCACTGACTTAAATCTATTTATTAATCTTGACAAACTTATAGGAGTCCTTCAGACAATCACTTGGAATAACCAACACTCCCTTTTGTGAATTCATTTTCTACCTCTTCAACTACATGTTCAACTAAATCTTCAAATATCTCAGGTTCATCCTCTTAACTTTGAATCTTTATTTGATACCACTTCCATGTGATGTACTTTTTCCCTTGCTAATATAGCAAGGCTATTTGTTTTCATTGTATTATTGATGTAGTTACTTTTTTTGAGGTACTACAAATTTTTATTGTAGCTCCAATTTATGGACAATATATTTGGCCTTTGTTGATAGAATAATGCACTTGTTGGTGCACATTCATCCTCTTCTTGCTTAAATGGAGGTATGATGGAGAAAATAGTATAAGATTCATTTTAGTTTTTTTGTATCTTTGTTTCCCCTCTTATTTTCTATCATATACATAAATCCAATAAATTAGTTTCCAAAATTCAACTCTATCAAATTAACACAAACACATGAGTTCCATCTTATTCTAAGAAGTTTAAAATTCATCACGCCACATGCAAGACAAATTAACTATATAAATACACACACGTGTACTTAGAAAGGTCAACGAATCTCACATGACTAAGGTGACAATAATAATAGCTTCATGAGTAAAATTCTCATTACTTTCACAAGGTGGAATGAAGTGGCATTATATGATCCATACTATTGTCTTATTTGTACATGCCTTCTATCAAGTAATACCTATTGAACTTTGCCCACTTAGTTACTGTAGTGTCATAAAATTGCGATCCTAGTAATTTTTGACTGCATTAGGGTCCTCATGCATGCGAGTTCGAATCCTCTATCCTGATCGGAGACTGGAGATTGCTCGACTTGCACAAAAAGCTTCTTCCTTGGCCTCTACATCACCTCGTCTGTACTCTGCATTGGAGAAAGGGGTAGGATAAGGGCGTGGCACCATTTTACCCCCTTGGATAGGGGTGTGGCACCCTTATCCTCCTAGGACAGAGGCGTGGCTCCTCTGTCCCTGCTCTATTTTGGGGTAGGACCCTTCCCAAGGTTGCATTGTTGGTTGTGCCTTGAGCAGGAAACTCCCTCGATATCGGTCCATGATGAAATTCAAATCCACTAACATGTATTTAAGGGACATTCATCATCTCATTTGCATAAGTTGGTTAAGTTGAAGTTGGATAAGATTGGAGTGTGCACAAGTGATCAAGCATTCAAGAGCATTCAAGCATTCTTTTCCAACAGTGGGTATTCTTAAGTCTCTTTTCAAGGCTAGGTGTTGCATTCAATTCAAGGATTCAACCATTGAAGATGAGATTAATTTCAACATTCAATTCCACACAAGCATTTCTATCAACATTGCTACTGCAACCTCCCTTGAGGTGATTTACAATTCAGTCTTTCATTTACATCTACTTGCAAGTAGTTTCTTTCATTTCTTGGTTAATTCCAAAATTGGGGTTTGACCTAAAGGAAAACCCCCAATCCCAACCCATTTTCCTCTCTTTTATGTGTGTAGGTTGTAGGTGCGTAACTGTACTTTCGGATTCAGGCTCCATTTGCAGAGGCAAAAAAACCCTTTTCATCTCACGGATTTTTTGGAGGACCGTGTACGTTCTAGCCATGGTCCGGGAAACTTTCCTTCAAATTCGTAGGGTGAATCCATCTTGACATTTTACTACCAGATCCAGGTGCACAACTTCATCCCATATTCTGATCTTAAGTTATAATCGATTCTTTGTCACTTTTGCAGTACATAGTTCAATCAATTTCCTTTCCATTTCAAACAAGGAAGAGGGGATCAACTTAACATTCCCAATTCATTCATAATTCAATCAACCATATTCATGTGGAGAGATTGAATCTAGTTAATTATCCTCTCCTCTTTCTAATGTAACATGGTGAAAAGTGCTTGAATGGTAATCAATAGCGAAACTCTCATCTCTCTTTGAGGGAAACGGTAGTTTCCTTCTTGATCTATCATTCACCATTTTTCCACCATCACATTTTGATGAACCCGACATCTTGTGTGCTTTCCTTTGAACAAAATTGCATATTTTTCATTTACAAGTTTCAAATTTCCGCAAACTTAGTGGTTAAATAATTAAAAACCCTAGTTTTTAAAATTAAAATTGAACTTGTGATTTGTAAAAAATTGCTTGTGGTTATCTTAGATCTGAAAATTGTTTTGAGTGTCAAATTCAATTTCCTCATTATCTTGTTCAATTTGCAATTAAAATTTACAAAATTAAGAGGTTACTTGTTAAAACCCTAATTTTCAAAAATCATCTTGGACTTGTGCAAAAATTGGATTTACGTTTAATTTTCAGATCTCTGATTGTTCTCAAATTTGTCTTCAATCCTACAATTCAAATTTTCAATTTCCCCCTCTTTTTCCCAAAATTCAAATTTTACAATTAAGTGGTTAGGTCATAGAACCCTAATTTTTTAAATTAATTGGATTTTGTGTGAATTTCAAATCAACTTCATTTACATTCAGATTTCTAAGCATTTTCCAAGGTGTCCCTATCCATTAGGTTTGACCCTTTTCAAACTTGCAATTCAATTCCTCTTTTTCTTCAAAACCCTAATAGGGTCCTATTTTCACATTTGCGCCTTTATTTCACCCATCTAGATATTGTAAAATTTGCCAATTTTGTGGGTTAGCTTTAAATTCATCATAATATCCATCCTTGAAAAATTCGAAAAAAGTTGGTCGGACCATGCGCGTTTCCACCACGGTCCTCGACTTTTTTCCCAAAATTTTGGGAGACTTTTATGACTGTATTTACTAGCCTAAATCCATAAGATTGGTTGATTTTATCGATTTTTTATCCCTCTAGAATCGGAAATACCTTCAAAATTCAACATTTCAAATTTTGATTTTTTTTTTAAATTAAGAGGTTAATTATAGTTTGCATTGATTTTAAAAATTCTGATTTTAAAATTAAGTGGTATTCCCTTGGCCCTAATTTTAAAATTTCCAATTTGCTTTCATTTTTGGAAATTGTGTCATTCCCTTCCTCCAACAAAGTTCAAATTGTGTAATCATTATTTTCTTAAATTTTGCATTAATCAATTTTGTAAGCTTTGTTCCATAATTCAAAATTCAAATTTTCCCTCTAGTGCATGAGTTTTACCACTATTAGTCCTACCTATCCTATCCCCGTTAGATGAAGCATTAGAATTAAGGCTTCCCAAGGTTTAATTACCAAGGAGACGGAGCCCAATTTGGGTGACTTCTTTAATGAGGATCATGCTTATTCTTCCCATCCTAATCATGTGCCTATTCACCCCATTGATGGATCCCATGATGAAGAAGAAACTTTAACTAGGGTTTCTTTAGATCAACTTTCTACATTGGACAATCAATTTGATAACTTTCAACAATGGATGTCCCAAGAATACCCTAATCGTGAAGCTCTTCTATTAATTGAAGGTCTTAAGTGCATACTTCAAAGTGATAAGAATGGAATTGATGTATTGTGTGGCATTGCACATATTGTTGATTCTAATGTCATGCCTATCAAGAGTTATGTCGAAACCCTAGGTTACTCACAACCTTCAACACAAGTCAATTCTTCTACTCCTTTGACTAATCCTATGACTAGTATTCCTACTTTCACATCCAACATCATGGCTACTTCAACTCAAAATGTCATCCCTACAACAAGTGGTCATGGGGGCAATCCCTCTTCTTCATTTAATCCTCCATCGTTACCTATGTCTTCCATGAGTGTTCCTATTATTCCTCAACCAATCAATGTGACACAAGGGGACAATTCCTTCAACAACTTTATTCCTCCTTTAAGTGTCCCTTTTCCTACCCAATCATCACCTATGCCTACTTATCATAATGTACCACCACCTTATTCTCAACCCATGCCTTCTTTCAATAACATCACACCACCTTCTCAATCACCTATGTCTAACATCAATTCTTCTACCGAAATGACAATCAACAATCTTGCCCAAACTGTGTCTTCCTCACAACAACAAATTGCTTCTATGAGTCAATCCAAGTTTAGTGTGCCCACCTTTGATGTTGCAAGCCCACTTTATCTTGATATTGTTAAAGTCATGCCACCTAAACATGTTGAGATCCCTCAATTGGAACTCTATATTGGAAAAGGTGATCCTCTTACGCATGTCAAAACATTTCAAACCTTGTGTACTGATTTTGCTTATGATCAAAGATTGCTTGCAAAATTGTTTACAAGAACACTAAGAGATAAGACTTTACAATGGTATTGCTCTTTGCCTTCTTATTCTATCACCTTTCAACAATTGGCAAATGCTTTCATCCAACAGTTTCAAAATAATACTGGTCTTAAAATCACTTTGACTGATTTAATGCATTGTAAAAAGGTGTTAAAGAAAAAGTGAATGATTTCATTGGTAGATATAAGCATTTGTGTGCTCAAATTTCTTTTCATGTACCTGATAATGATATTCAAAGAATTTTCATTTCTAATTTACAAAAAGATATCAGGAAAAAACTTCTTTTGTCTGAGTTTACTTCCTTTCCATATTTGTGTGCAACACTGCACAACTATCAACTGGCTGTGAGTCAAATGGACCAATCCACTCCTATGGCTATGAGTGATAAGGTGGAGAGTGTTCAACAACCATTTGCGAAGTTCAAACCAACAAAAAGAATCATCAAGTTCAATGATCTAGTCAACAAAAACCATGTGAATGCTACAACAAGTGTGCCTTCTATTTCTAAATTTTTCCAAAGAGAAAGATAGTTTACTCCTTTGAATGAATCTTTAAATAGTATTGTCTCAGTTGTTGCACAAAAATGTTATCAAACTTCCTCCTATAAAACAAATTGATCCTTCCAAACTTGTATCTCCTTATTTTGATAACAATTCATTTTGCCAATTTCATCGTCAACCTAGTCATGATACTAAAGAATGTTTTGCATTGAAGAATAAGATTCAAGACTTGATTGATAATAATACTATATCTGTGACAGATGTGAATGATAAAGGGAATAAATCAGTAGCTCCTCCTAATCAAAATCTTAATATTTTCACTGATTCCTTGCCTTCTCATACCTCTAACATTATTGAGATTGTGCCTAATTCTCTCTTTTGAAGAATTCACCTTTATGGCTCCAAACTTGGTTAATATGGTAGAAACACAAGATACACCCAAGGATCCTTGTATTACATTTGACCCTAGCGAGACCATTAGAGCACTCGATGGCCCTTTATCCATAGTTTTGAAGGTTAAGGATCTTTTCACTTTACGATTGCATGAACCAATATATGATGCTTCTAATGTGATTGTGAAGTTATTTGATGGATTCTCTTGTCCTACCATTGGTTCTATCACCCTTCCTGTTGAAGTTAATACTAAATCCATAGATGTTGAGTTTGTTATCATACCCTCTTCTAAGCAATTTAGTGTGAAGTTGGGCTATCCTTGGCTATCTTCCATGAAGGCTATTGCTTCTCCAATCCACAAGTGTCTGGAATTTCCTCATAATATAGAAATCATAATTGTGAACCATAGCTTATTTCATCCACCTGAAAGAAGCCCTGATGTTCCTATCGATTTCTTTTGGCCTAAGCAATTTCAATCTCTTCCATCAAGGAGTGATGCTCTTTTTCAATCTTATAAAAAATGGAAGAACGATATAATCTTATCCTTAAGTCAACCTAGATCTCCAACACTTGGCATTCCTATTATTCTTCAAGATGAGGTTCTTCCCCTCAAGGATAGAACTAATCTCCCTCCTAAGGAAGATCGTCAACCTATACCTATGGATGTGACTTTACCTTCTCTTAAGGAGAAAAACAATATTCTTCCTAAGACTAGACCTATACCCCCTCCTCATGATGGACTTTGTCTCCTTCCTACACCTAATATTCCTCCTTTCTATGGCGCGGTTCCACCCCCTTCCTCTTATCGAGAAAAGAGGCCCGCTTCTCCTCTTGTTCAACCAAAAGAGCTCAACCTAAACCTTCCACTACCAAGGAGAGAAAAATTCCTACTTTTTCAAGTGTTCCTCCTCCTTTTCAGCCTTCCACTAAGACTCGATGAAATTGTTGTGTGAGAGAACACCAACGAAGACGTCATGTTCGAGATCGTGAAGCTATCCCTCAAAATATTCAATCTCCTCATACTTCGACAGTTGACATGATTCCCTTTTCTCCTAAGCAAGATGTTCAGCCAACATCTCCAATCATAAGTTGCATAAAACATGTGATGGTTTTACTCCTATTCGTGTTCTTGCATCTCTTTCTCTAAACTTTGATGAAGAAATGGGTGAAAATGTTATTCATAATGGCAATACAACTCCTAATGCTCCTAACAGTGAGTATGAGTATTTTGATGTGGACAAGCATTTATCAGATGAGTTTTCACAAACCCTAGTCCTAGTTCTTAGAATTGAACAAAGTGACTTACAACATGAGCATAGTCCTTGTTTGGATCTTGTGATAGCTCCCTCTATTGTGCTTGATATTGCTCCTCTGACATGTTGCTCGCCTTCCCGAAATAGTGATCAACAAGATCAGGGGGCGTATGTCATGCTAGATTAGCAATATTAACACTGCAGATCTTTCTCTCTCCTTTCTTTCTCTTTTGTGACCATTCTTCTATGTGTATCCATGTTCTTCTATTGTTCCCTTAATGTCTACTTGGGGACGATGCAAAGCATTGAGATCTTTTCTTGGTCTCTATCATGTTGACTCAAAAGACATGATATACATGAGTTATCATACAACATATTGACCCCAAGGAAAGCGATACTACCTCATGTTTCGTGTTCATTATCCTTGGGTTTATACCTCGATTGGGGGATAAATCCTTGTGATAACATGATCCCTCTCTTCTCTATCTCTTGGGTGTATCCTACCTTAAAACAATCACTCCCGATAAGGGGCGTGCGATCGCTTTAACGTGGGGGCATACACTCCACTCATATTTTCCTTCTTGTGATACTTAGAATTACTTAGTGAACCTTGTTTTGCTTTGTAATCTTTTGTATCCTTGATTTCATGACTCATAGTGAAGGGAACTTTGCTACTTGCAGTCATGGTTCTCCCCCTTCTCGATCTTACCTTTTACTTTGTCAATCGAAGTCGTAAGATCCTAAGTCCACTAGGGGCTTGGCGCATCTTGCCTCCTTGACGTGGTAAAAGTCTTTCAATCTTGTTTCCTTGTACTTTATCGAAAGTATTGACTTACACTTATACTCCCGCTAAAGTGGGGGCTAAATGTAGTGTCATAAAATTGTGACCTTAGCAATTTTTGACTGCATTAGGGTCCTCATGCATGCGAGTTCGAATCCTCTAGCCTGATTGGAAACCAAAGATTGCTCAACTTGCAAAAACAACTTCTTCCTTGGCCTCTGCATCACCATGTCTGCACTCTGTCCTGGAGAAAGGGGTAGGACAGGGGCGTGACACCCTTGTCCTCCCAGGATAGGGGTGTGGCACCCCTGTCCTTGCCCTATTTTGGGGCACAACCCTTCCTAGGGTTGCATTATTGGTTGTGCCTCGGGCGGGAAACTCCCTCGATGTCAGTCTGTGACAAAATTCAAATCCACTAACATGTATTTAAGGGGAATTCGTCCTCTAATTTGCATAAGTTGGTTAAGTTGAAGCTGAATAAGATTGGAGTGTGCACAAGTGATCAAACATTCAAGCATTCTTTTCCAGTGGTGAGTATTCTCAAGTCTCCCTTCAAGGCTAGGCGTTGCATTCAAGTCAAGGATTCAACCATTGAAGAGGAGTTTAATTCCAACATTCAATTCCACACAAGCATTTCTATCAACATTGCTACTACAACCTCCCTTGAGGTGATTTACAATTCAGTCTTTCATTTACATCTACTTGCAAGTAGTTTCTTTCATTTCTTGGTTAATTCCAAAATTGGGGTTTGACCTAAAGGCAAACCCCCAATCCCAACCCATTTTCCTCTCTTTTCTGTGTAGGTTGCAGGTGCACAACTGTACTTTTGGATTCAAGATCCACTGACAGAGGCGGAAAAATCCTTTTCATTTGGTGGATTTTTCAGAGGATCGTGTATGTTCCCACCGCGGTCTGAACAACTTTTCTTCAAATTCGCAAGGCAACTTCATCGTGACATTTTACTACCAGATCCTGGTGCACAACTTCATCCCATATTCCAATCTCAAGTTATAATCGATTCTGTCACTTTTGCACTACATAGTTCAATCAATTTCCTTTCCATTTCAAACAAGGAAGAGGGGATCAACTTAACATTCCCAATTCATTCAGAATTCAATCTACCATCTTAATGTGAAGAGATTGAATCTAGTGAATTATCCTCTCCTCTTTCTAATGTAACATGGTGAAAAGTGCTTGAATGGTAATCAATAGCGAAACTCTCATCTCTCTTTGAGGGAAATGGTAGTTTCCTTCTTGATCTATCATTCACCATTTTTCCACCATTACAGTTACAAACTTTGAATCTAATCTTGAAACTCATAGTTGAAGCATAATAGGTTAGTTGATATATCAACATGATCATAAATATGGAATTTGAGGCATACAAATTACAACACAATAGGCTACTTGATGCACAAACTATGGTTTCTTAAAAATGGACAATCAATCACATTATCTAAACACTACATAATCACAATCATGTCACAATTCAAAATAGTAATTGAAATTAATCTCATAATCATATATGAATGATTCTCTAAACATACTCCCACAACAAAAGCATAATAATAGCCAAACACAACTCTCAACCACAATCATCAATCGTGGATATAAAACACAAGCATGCCATTCACAAAAGATATAGGGTTAGCATCACACATGATCATAATCATTCTACATTATCAATTTTCATTGCATGCACGCATACATGGATCAATTATTAATCACATGTCCTTCAATACATGCTACAATATAAGAATCATAGTCACTCAAAGTCAAAGAACAATTAGGCCTTATAGAAGGAACACCTTGTGCACTTGTAATAAACTTTTGTATGCTTAAGAAGTGAAAAGATGTGTAAACCTAATGAATTTTAGCTTCATGAAAAAGGCATTGACATACTTTGGATATCAAATCTCAAGATTTATTATCTATGGACTCGAAGAAAGTCCATGCAACTGTTTAAGTGGTCAAATCAAACAATGCAATAGAGGTTTATATTACAATTCAACTCCACATATTAGATTCATGTCTATGCTCATGTATTTGTTAAAAAGGTCTAAGATAGTCATTTGAACAAGCCCTAAAAATCTAATATTGTGACAAAGTGATTCCAATATTTCTTCCTTTTATTTTTGGATTCAATTGCATGTGAATTCATACAATAAATTCACACACAATTGAATCCAAAACAAAAGCAAGAAACAATATGGATTGTGGAAAGTTGATATCATTAATTGATTCCAAATATTTTCAACTTTTCTTTCTCATCTTCAAAATCCAACTATATAACATATTTAAATTTAATTACAATACAAATTTTGATAATTTATCTTTTCTCAATTATCTAAATTAATTATTTTAATTAACTTACATGATTTAATTGTCTAATTATTCTACATTACCTATGTGTGTGATTTTTTCCTTGAAAATTGTTCTCAACAAACTTAAAAACCAAAAAAAGTTTAAATCTCTTGATATTTAACATTAACTCGTATCATTCACATGTGATCTTTTCCTTGAAAATTGTTCTTAAGAAACTTTAAACCGAAAAAATATATATTTTTAATAATTAACATCAACCCACAAAATATTAAAAAAAAAAATAAAAAAATCGTAAGTCAAGATGGGATCCCAACTATAAATTTAGCAATATGGAAATATTGGACTAGCATTTATTGCAATGATCAAGAAACTTGCCTACATGAGACAGTTTGGCAGTAGAAATTCTATTAAATTCGTCATCCAAGACCCACAGCGTCCACAGAATAGGAATTAAATAACAAAAAAATTAAAACATTAATCTACTGCATGCAAGCCGCGTGGTATAGGAAATACACCCGTGGCAATTAATAGTTCAAAGGAATAATGAAGAGTTTATCTGATACCCTGAGTAAATGGGGTTTCAAGGAAAAGTAAATAAAAAGTAGGCTTCGAAGATGTTGCGCAACTTGCAGACGAGAGCCTGTTGACTGTGAATCAGACCTTCAGTCTTATTGCACGGAAAGTTTCTTCAGAAAGCCTTAAATTAGCAGTACAACAGAAACCAGAAATTGGGTGTGCAAATTTTTTTTCCCAAGCTATCATCAGAAAGCCTTAATTTTCCAGTATTACAGAACCAGAAATTGGGTGTGCAAAATTGTTTTCCCAAGCTATTTTCTGTTTTGCAACTTATACTTTGCAAAGTTGTTATCAAAGTTACTTTGCTTTATCTGTTAGTACACTTATGCATTCAATTTGAATGGTTGTTCAATATGGTTCATTGCTGAGGAAACATGCTATTTTACCCTATATTTGGGAGGAATTTTTTGGCAGTTTATTAATTTACAATGATCTTCTAGGTTAAACTTGTGTAGTTTTTTGGAACCTAAACAAGCTACAGTTTAAACTACCGAGGCAGTCTAACCTAGAAGATCATCTCAGAAGATAATAAAAAATTGGAATGATCTTCTGGGGCAGACTATGTAGGTTGTTGAACCCTAGGCAATTCACAATTTAAACAATCTAAAACACCTAGCCGAAAGTATCATTCTAAGTTTTATTATAATTGTAATAATCTTCTTGGTTAAATTGTGTGGATTATTTGTTAAAACTTAAAGAACCTCTGTATTTTAATTTGTTAACAGCATTGCGAAAGTAATCATCCATTATAATTGATAGGTCCTTCCAACATAATTGCAATGGTCGTCTAGTTAGAATACGTAGATTGTTTAGGACCTACCCATTTTGACCCAAAACATCATTACAAATTTGATAATTTGTCATAATTGATTAACCCATTCCTACATAGATGCAATTGTCTTCTGATTATACTGCATAGGTTGTTTAGGCAATGGTCTGTTAGAATTTAAACCACCTAAGCAGTTAACCTAAAACATCATACCGTTTTAACATCATACCGTTTTTATTCGTCATCATAATTGATAAGCCTTTAACCCATTCCTACATAGATGCAATGGTCTTCTGATTATACTGCATAGGTTGTTTAGGCAATGGTCTGTTAGAACCTAAACCAGCTAAGCAGTTAACCTAAAACATCATACCGTTTTTATTCTTCATCATAATTGATAAGCCTTTAAAACATAGTAGGGATGGGTTAGATTGCGTGGGTTGTTTATTAGAATCTCAACTAACTACAGAGTCCAACCAGAAGATGGTGCAAATTAACCATAATTGATGGGCCCTTCCAACATGACTCTAAATTACAGTTGATGAAAGTCATTGGAGTTTGTGCTATCCACCAATCACCCATTTTCAACGAGCTTTCAATTTTCAATGATTAGTCATGAAATGTTGCAGACAAATCTTAACCTTCCTCATTGGGCGTTAGCGTTCTTTCAAGTTAAGGTCCATTATGCAGTAATAAAATCGTCTTGTTTGCCTTTCAAACATCATATGAATGTTGTACGGTTTAGTGAATTTGAAATCGCATAAACTTTTTGTCTTTCAAACATCAGTGAATGTTGCATGCTCCGGTGAGTTGGAAATTGAGCAAAGGTTTTGGCATTCAAACATTAGAAGAATGTTACATGTTGTGGTGAGTTTGGAATTGCACAAAATTACTTTGTTGACCAAAAGTGTGACATAGTTTTAAAATTTTACTCAACGGTAAGGATTAAGATCAGGGGATGGGAGTGCTAACCTTTGGTTTAAGATCAGTTTTTAATAGATTCTGGATTTTGATACAAAGGTTGGAGATTAATATAATATAGAGTGGATGGTTTTTTAATGTTTTTACAGTTTTCGGAAGTGTAGTATAGTAGAATATTAGAAAAAATGGATTAGATGGGGCAATGAAAATTGTAAAATGAAGCTCCAAATCTGTAGATGTTGCTCCCAAAATTGAATAAATTTATAGAGAGCTGTAAATTAACATATGGTCAAATTTTCAATGGAACATGATTTTCTTGTGGTTTGGAAGGCTGATATAGCTGTCAATTTTGTTTTGTCGCTTTAGTTCAATGGCATGGGAAGGCAACAAAATAGCAAAGCAAAGGGCAAAGTAATAAGAGAGGAGCGCAGAGACTTTACAAGTGCAACAGCAACAACAGAGATTCCAGAAACCCTAGTTTTGGGCTCTGAACAAGTAAGCAGCAAACCACAGCTCCCCAGTTTTTTAAATCTATTTTATGATATATTATTTAATATCAACAAGGGTGGGACATATTCTACATGTTCTTAACAATTAAAAAAGCAACTAAACAAACTTTCATCATCTCAGAAGCATGAGTTAAAAATCTATATTTAAAAGATCATTTTAGGAGTTGGTGTATTCAGTGAGGGGAATGGCTATGATTGAGATATCCAACCCAAATGAGAAGAGCGTAATTTGGATGCTCCAAATATAGAACAACATACTATCTATTTAAGCTCAGATATTAGAACAGAGATAAGTTATTAGAGATCAACAGATCCTACTATTGAGTAGAATGACACAACCAGACACATCTTTGTGAGTAGAGGGTAATGATGGGGTATCAAATGCTTGCAACATATCCATACCTGATTCTTTTCTCTTAGGGAGGGGTAGTTGGAGCACGTGGGGCATATGGACCACTTGCTTTCTTCTCCCCATAACGAGAGCTCACTCATACTTTGTTGCCCCACCTTGTTCATTGGATGTAGGCCCCTTAGAAGTAGACACAAAACCAATCTTTGTCAAAAGTAATACTGAGGATAATAAGGTGTTAGCAATCTCAAGCAAGGGCAGAGATTAACAAAGGCAAAAAAAGAAAAAACAGTACAGACACAAAAGCAAGAACAAGCACATGGTAAAAGAAATGTCCAATTGTTTTATGAAAAGAAAGCAGAAAACTCAACCAGATCCACATCTGGGGCAGGGAAAGGATAAAAGCAAGGTTTATGAGGCATTGGTAACAGAACAAGACACTGTGACTTGGCCATGTAACAATCAAAAAGCTATAGAAGAAAGGGATGAGGCACTCACACTTGATGTTAGAAACCTATTAGGGGAATCTCAAGATTAGGAGGCCTACATCCCCACAAAACTTTGCTCATGGGTTACTGAATTTTTATATACAAGATCTAATGAGCATTGAAAAGAGACTAGAGAACATAGACACAAAGTAGTAAGTGAAAGATCTCAAACTAGAAATGTAATGGCCAATAAAAAATAGAAGGATATCAAAATGAGCAGAGAGCAAGCAGCGATGTTGGCATGTCGTCATTGATGTCAAAGGACTGATTGGTGACATGTAGCTTTCAATATGTGACAAAACTATGACACCTAATTTTGACACATCGGCTGACCCATGGCTGGTGCATTATGGCTTAAAAAGAAGATGCATAAATAATATTTTATTTTTGATTGAGCCCCCTCCTATGGCCGACATGGTTAAAGGCAACAAATTATTTTAATTGGCTATTTTTAGTGATTCACTAAAAGGGATGACCTCATAAGTAGGTGTGGCCACCTTGGGCAAGTGCAAAATAAATAAAATTTTATACATTTTCCAAGAGCCAACCTCTTGAAAGGTGGCACCCATTTAGGAAGAAATTATTTCAAATTAAATATCTTTTTTGCACCTTTTCTGTCCGACCTAATGAGGAGATATGTTCCTTGGTGAAGAGGTGCCTTTTTGGAAGGAATAAATAGGAGATTGATGAGGGTCATTGACCACCAATTGAGTGAAAATCATTTCTGATTTTAGAGCAGACCTGCTTGTGTATGAAGGGTGGAAAAAAGGGTTAATGCAGCAATTATTCATCATATATTGGAGAAGATTTATGGAGACATGTTAGTGAAAACACTCAAGGCAACATAATGCAAATAGTGTGAAGAAATATTTCATATTTGTGAGCATACTTTTGAAGATTATATTGCAGATCTGAGTGAGGGTTTGAGAGCAGAATTTCAAGGCTAATTTGTGTGAAGTTGAGGGCAGAGTTTGAAGGTCTTGAAGGGATCTAGGGCAGATCCAAATAAAATACTCCTTTTACTTCTTGAAGGTTGGTGCCTTTTGCTTAGCGAATTCAGGAGGTTGATGCCTCTTACTCAAAGAGTTCGAAGTCTCTTGCTGAGTTAGTGCTTAGGGGAGGGGATTGGTGTCTTTTGTGGGTTTGTGCCTATGAAGTGTAAGAAGTTCATTATAAAAGCAATATTTTGCCGTGGTTTTCTTCAGCAAGGGTTTCCACATAAAATTGTGTGTGCTTCTTGTGTTCTTTATGTTAGATCTTAATTGTGTGGATGCTTTGTTCATTGCTTTAAGATTGCTAAAGTTACTAATTGAGAAAGTTGGTCTTATACTAATTCACCCCCCCTCTTAGTATAAGTGTGTGTGTGTGTTTTCTTCAATTGGTATCAGAGCGGCTTCCTTTGAAAAAGCCTAACCACTTGAAGTAAAGATCTTAAGAACACACATGGCGAGTCAAGAAGGGTTTTCTTCAAGCCGAGCTCCATTGTTTGATGGGAACAACTATGCTTTTTGGAGTTTTAGAATGCCCACCTAGTTGAAGGCCCATAAATTTGATATATGGCAAGTAGTTGTGGATGGCTATGTGGCACCATCTACTCCACCTATTGATCAAGCAAGAAAAAGAGAATTCGAGAACGACGCAAAAGCTATGAATGCAATCCTAAGTGGGCTAACCGAATCCGAATTAGTTAAAGTCAAGCATTGTACTTCGACAAAAGAAATGTGCGATAAGCTTCAAAAGAATTATGAAGGAGATGACAAAGTAAAGAATGCTAAGCTCCAAACACACAAAAGACAATTTGAAAGCCTAAAGATGAAGGAAGAAGAAAATGTTGTTGCTTACTTTACCTGTGTGGATGAAGTTGTAAACACTATTTGTGGAATTGGAGAAAAGATTGAGGATGAGGTTATTGTGCAAAAAATATTAAGATCTCTTCCCATGAGATTCAATGCAAAAGTTTCGGCCATGAAAGAAATGAAGGATTTAAATACCTTGAAGATGGACAAGTTGCATGGCATTCTTACAGCATGCGAAATGAGAACCAAAAATGGAGAAACATCAAAACGAGAAGCCGCCTTAAAGGCATCAAGAAAGATGAAGAACAAAGCTCCAACATCAAGTGAAAGCTCAAGCAATGAGGAAGAAGCCAACTTTGTGAAGAAATTCTATAAAGGATCTAGCAAGCGCAAAGGTAACTATACTCATAAATGTTTTAATTGTGGTAATATAGGTCATTATGCTGCCAAATGTCCATAGGTTGGAAGTGAAAGCAACAACAGAGAAAAAAGTATATTACGACAAGGTAAAAGACAAGAAAATCATCATAGCAAGAAGTACACTCAAGGAAAATCCAATAAATTTTTTCGAAGACACAAGGAGAGTCTATATGCCTAGGGAAGTAATAGCTCGTTTGAAAGTGATGAAAGATTTTTCTGGAAAGCAAAAGAGAAGAAATTCTCTTCATAGCCATGGAAATGAAAGAGGAAGCTCCAAGGTGCGAAGACAAAGAAAATGAAAAACTTGAAAGCGAGGAGGATACTTTAGGGGATCTTGAGGAAAAGCTATGGTTGTATAGATGAAATTAAAAGACTTGAGAAAAGGAATTCAAAGTTGAAAGATCAAATTCATGGAGAGGGCAAAAAGTCCGAGAAAACAATTATGGACTTAAAGACTCAAGCTAAAGAAGCTAAATGAATTGAAGATGTGTTGAAAGAACAGCTTATGGCAAAAATCTCGGAGTGTGAGAAACTTGAATTGAAAATTGTTTCCTTGAGGAAGGAGCTAGAAAAGACTAAATAATAGCTCAACAAAAACATGAATTTTGATAAGAGCTCGGAAATGTTAGAATATCTTATTAACTCACAAAGATCACCCTTTTTCAAAAGTGCTCTTGGTTTTGATGGTGAAAGTTCGCAAACCACAAAGGACTTGGATAGTAAGAATTATGTTGTGGCCCTCAAAAGTTCCAACAAAGAGGTAGGCAAGGAAGTGAACAAAGAAGAGAATAAAAGGGAAGAAAGCCAAAAGCAAGCAAACAAAAATGAAAGCAAGAGGGGAAATAAAGCCTTCTAGTTGCAAAGAACCAACAAGGACAATCTCAAATGGTCCTTCCCTAAAAGAAAGCCACGCACTACCAGGTTCAACTATTCCTTTCATGACTATTGTTTTCCATGCAATCAATATGGTCAGAGAGCATTGGAATGTAGAGTGCATATAAGGAATGGTTTCAGTTTCTCAAAAAGAAACTTCAACTCATTTGTTCCTCTAATGGATTATAACGTCATATGTTATATGTGTAATAATTTCGGGCACATAGTTAAGTTTTGAATAAGTACATTTGCTGATCCTCCAAAACAAAATAAGAAAGAAGCTCGTGACAAGAAAAAGGATGAACCAGACAAAGTTTGGAAAAAGAAAGGAAAAGGAGAGATCTATGCTTGGACAGATGGCACTACATGCTCAAGATGAGAGAAACCAGTGGTACGTTGATAGTGGATGCTCTACTCACATGACTCGTGACAAAAGAAAATTTCTCTTTTTGAAAAGGTTAAATGAAGGAATGGTAAACTTTGGAGACAATGCTACAACAAACACAAAAGGCAAAGGTACACACAGTTTAGACAATGGAAGAACCAAAACAAAAGATGTGTTATATGTTGAAGGACTAAAGCATAATCTATTAAGTATGAGTCAAATGTGTGACAAAGGGCACACCTTTACATTTCATTCGAGAGGATGCAAAATTATGAAAGATGGAAAACTAATAGCTGATGCCTACATAACGGATGGAAATCCTTACATTCTTATTGAGGTTAAAAGTGAAATTGCTACATGGGGCAAGAAGATGAGAGTTCGCTGTGGCACAGGAGGACGGGACACCTGAATTTTGACAATATCATGAAGATTAACAAAAAACAAGCCTTAAGGGACATGCTAAAAATAGCAAAACCATCAAATACCATTTGCAAATAGTGTCAATATGGGAAACAAGCAAGGACAAGCTTCAAATCAAAGGATTATTCTACATCAAAAATTTTGGAACTTGTTCACATTGATTTGTGTGGGCCCATGAGGACAAAAAACTTGCAAGTTGAGTACTATTCATGTTGTTAATTGATGATTATTCCAGGATGATGTGGGTAGCATTTCTTAAAGAAAAAATTGAAGCAATAGAGAAGTTCAAGGCATTCAAAGCCTTAATAGAAAGTGAAACATGAGTGAAGATCAAGTGCCTTAGATCTGACAGAGGAGGAGAATTTCCTCAAATAAGTTTAAAGAGTATTGTGAAAGGCATGCGATAAGGAGGCAATATTCAGTTGCAAGGACTCCATATCAAGATGGAGTAGTTGAGAGAAAGAATAGAACCATCCAAGATTTGGTAAGAGCCATTCTCAATCAATCCAAGATAGTTGATACTTTTTGGAAAGAATTGGTTCATACAGCTATATACATCTCCAACCAAGCACAAATCAGGGTAAATAACAACAAAGCTCCTCATGAACTTTGGAAAGGAAGGCATGCATCAGTAAAGTATTTCAGGTTTTTGGAAGCAAATGCGACATAAGAAGGGATGAGGAGGATTTGGAAAAATTTGATTCTAGAAGCGATGAAGGTATCTTCCTTGGATGTTCCACAAAAGCAAAGCTTACAGGTGCTATAACAAGAGCCTGCACAAAGTTGTTGAAAGTGCTAATGTGAGGGTTGACGAAGAGAAGCATTGAAGGGAGATAGCACAAGAAACTGATTATCAAAAGGTAGAAAGTTGCAAAGAAGAAAAGATAGAGGTTGGATCTGAAATCGAAGAAGAAAAAGATAATACAAGAAGTTCATCCAAGGCACCACCCAAGACACCATCCAGGTTTGTTCAAAAGAACCATCCTGAAGATTTGATTATTGGAGATAAAAGTACATAAATTCAAACAAGAAGAAGACTTGCCAATACAATAGAGCATGCAAACTTGTGTTTGCTCTCCAAAGTTGAGCCAAATAATTTTTTAGAAGCAAGTGAAGATAAGCATTGGATCAAGGCCACGGAGGAAGAATTGGATCAAATAGAAAAAAATGAGACTTGGGAGCTTGTCCCAAGACCCAAGGACAAGAACGTCATTGGAGCCAAGTGGGTTTTTCAAAACAAGTTGAATGAAAATGGGAAAGTCACAAGGAACAAAGTGAGACTTGTGTGCAAAGGCTATGCACAAGTTGAAGGAATACATTTTGAAAAAACATTTGCTCCTGTTGCAAAATTAGAGGCTATAAGAATGTTCTTAGCTCTTGCAAGTTTCAAGAATTTCAGAGTTTATCAAATGGACATTGAACAGCCTAAAGGATTCATTCTATTTGATACGGAAAATTATGTGTGCAGACTGAAGAAGACCCTTTATGGACTAAAGCCAGTCCTAAGGGTTTGGTATTCAAGGCTAGACAAGAACCTCCAAGAGCATGGTTTCAAAAGAGGAATATTGAATAGCAACCTGTATATCAAAAATGAAGGAGATACGTTGCTAATTGTTGTGGTATATGTTGATGACATCATTTTTGGGGGTGACAGTGATAAGATAGGCCAAAACCTCGCCTCAAACATGTAGAAGGAATTTGAAATGTCAATGCTAGCTAAGCTTTCTTTCTTGGTTTGCAAATTTCCCAATCAGATAAAGGAATCTTTATATAACAAACCAAATATGTTAAAGAAATGTTGAAGTTCATAATGAAGGATTGTAATGCAGTAAGTACTCCTATGGTTACTGGTTGCAAATTAAGAAAAGATGATGAATCTCTTGCAGCCAGTTAGACTATAAATCGATCTATGGTTGGAAGTTTGTTATATCTCACAACTATGAGGCCTGATATTATGCAAGCAGTTGGTTTTCTAGTATGGTTTCAAGCAGTTCTGAAAGAAAGCCATGTTAATGCAGTGAAGAGAATGTTGAAATATTTAAAGGGGACTATGGATTTCGAATTGTAGTATCCAAGAGGTGAAGATTTCACCCTTCTAGCATACGTGGATGCAGATTGGGTTGGTAGTATTGATGATAGAAAAAGCACCAATGGAGGTGCATTCTTTCTTGGAAATTGTCTTGTATCTAGGCTAAGCAAGAAACAAGCATTAGTTTCACTATCTATAGCAGAGGTGGAGTATATTGCAGCAACAACTTGTTGCACACGAGTTCTATGGATGAAACAAAAATTGAAAGATATCAAGGTTGAGTATGAGAATCCCATCCCCATATTCTGTGATAATATAAGTGCTATTAACATCTCAAAGAATTTAGTGAGGCACTCCAAGACAAAGCATATTCTGATCAAGTATCATTTCTTGAGGGAGCAAGTACTTGAGTAGCAAGCCAAGTTGGAATACATTGCCACAAAGGAGAAAATTGCAAACATCTCACAAAGCCTCTTCCAAAAGAGACTTTAGAGTACTCGAGGGAGAAATTGGGAGTGATGTCACTCTCATTCATTCACTAAGGTCTTCCAAGAAAGCATGTGTTCAAGGGGAGCTATTCATTGTCTTATTCAGTTTTCCTTGGATACGCCTTGCCATTGATGTCAAAGGGGGAGAAGTTGAGTTAGGAGGAGCATTATAGTCGAGGGAAGTTGTTTTAAAAAGATCATTTTTAAAGGGTTGCCATCAATGACAAAGGGGGAGATTATTGGCATAATTGTCATTGATGTCAAAGGATTGATTGGTGACATGTAGCTTTTAATATGTGACAAAACTATGGCACCAATTTTGACACATGGGCCGACCCATGGTTGGTGCATTTATGGCTTAAAAAGATGATGCATAAATAATCATTTATTTTTGATTGACCCCCTTCCTATGTTTGTCTTGGTTAAAGGAAACAATTTATTTTAATTGGCTATTTTTATTTGGTTAAAGGAAACAATTTATTTTAATTGGCTATTTTTATTGAGTCCCTAGAAGGGATGATCTAATAAGGAGGTGAGGCCACTGTTTACTACTATATGTGATAAATTAGATACAAGAAGTAGCAATAAAGATGACAATGCATACCAAATACAAGAGTAAAATATATCTTTATTCGCACATGAAATTATTATAGAGAAGAAGACCAAAGATGGTTGGCCAAGGATTACAATTGATCCGACTCTATCTTACTAGCTTCCTTGATGGTACACAACATATTTAAAGGACCTTAAATTGCCAAGAGGAATACAACCATCAACCAATTGACACATATAACTACCTGGTAATGACAACTTAATTTGGACAATTAATACATTGCCAGTAACCAATATTATCAAACATAACAATAGGCATTATACGTGACTACATCATCCCCCCTAAAAGAAAAAGTCGTCTTCCAAACGACAAGTATAGATAAAGTAATATTCGAGAAGACTAATGATAAGAGTGTAGACAATGACTTGTACTAGGGAACCCCAACTTGTAGTGTACTTGATGAATCAAATAGGGGTTTGGGGGCAATGCCCCCAGTGGGGTCAAGGGGCATTGCCCCTTGCAAGGATTTGGGGGCAGTGCCCTCAGTGGAGTCAAGGGGCAACACCCCTCGTGGGGTCTCGTGGTGCACATCATTTTTTTGTTTTTTCAGGATGCCAAGAACAATGTTGATGAAGCCAAAAAATAGAGATTTCATGTCAAAATCATGATCTAGTTGTACCAATTGCTCTGAAATCCGTATGATATGTTGTGCTGTACTTTGCCAATAATGATGCAAAAGCCATACATAAAAATGTTGCCAAGTCTATCGTAGGACATGGGCTGAATGATATTGTAAGAATGAAGGATGCAAATGTTGTGTGAGAGCAACGGGGGTTTGCCACATGACCAAGAATCGCCATATGGTGCTATCAAGCAACAACTGCTGTATGGTACCACCAAACAACAATTGTCGTATGATGCAGAGAAATGGATTAGGCCGTACCAAATAATGAAGATGCTGTACGGAATGATGACCAAGATGCCATACGAGATGGAGTTCAAGATGTCGTATGAGGCCAAGATGTTGTACGGGTTGATGCCATGAGAAATAGTATTGTATGGAAGAACTTGCCAAAATGTGTTGTACGTGAGAACATAACAAACAGTGTTGTACAATATTGTTGAGCCATACGAAAGGAGCATCAAGGTGCTGTACGTGAAGTGCAAAGGATTGTTGTACGATGGGCAACTTAACATGCTGTATGGTATGAAATGGAGACCGCACATGAGCAAGAGTTGTCGTACGGTTTAGAAAGTACTCCCTATGCCGCGTGAACAATACAAAATGCCTTACAATATGCAGTGGAAACCATCACCATATGGGATAAGATATTTGAGGCCATACGAAAAGAACATGAGGCTCTCTTGATAATGATATTGCCGTATGAGGAAGAACCTGCCGTACACAATGTGCATTATTTTTTTCACTTGCCAGATCCCTTTTAAATTTGATAATTTTTCTTAGACTCCATTATTTTTTGCTTTCCTTTTTCCATCCCTCCTAATTGCCTCTTCCTTTTCCTGTGAATTTCCAATGAAATTTATTTCCCTTGACAATTATTTATATGCTCCACATTACATATTTTGCTCTTCGTATTGTTAGATGTATCATTCACAACTTTGCATGCTTTCATTGGTTACTCTTTTCTAAGAATTGTAGCTTCAAGAAAATTACATCATGATGGAAATACTTCATAGTCCTCGATTTGCCAGTGAAATAGTCCATTCAGGGAACTTGGCTCATCTTTAGAACAATCTTCTAGTTCGAGCACCCCTTCATCGTTTGGATCTATGTCTTTCCTTCCTTCATCCATACCTGGCTCTTCGTCTATTCTACTTCGGAGGATGCCAACTCCTTTTTGACTGCCTAATTCCTCAGGTCGATGACTACTTCCTCCCTTTGCTCTTGATTGAGAGTGTGTTTCGCTTCCAATTATGATTCACCTTGGGAGCAATGAGCTACCCCCTCCCAAGGAGTGCATCATACAACTTCTTCTGCAACGGAATGACTAGGAAGTCCAAGAGAAATTGCTGTGTCCCGATCGTTACTTTTTGTGCCATCAATGTTCCCAACGGCTTAATGCAATGTTGATTGGCACCCACCAAGTGGAAGGTTGGTGGCCATAGTGTTGGCTTTCGAAGACATTTCCAGGTTTCCTCTGGTAGCACATTAACTTCAGAACCTCCGTCAATGATTGTATTTGTTAGCTTCCACCCCATTATTTCCATCTTGACAAGAGCCGACTTCCTCCCAATGCTCATTGTATCATTGGCTAGGTTAGTTGATGGTTTCACCATTGGTTTCTCATGTGGCTTGCATTGTTTCTAGTTGACTGTGTTGTCACTATGTTGGTGATCGCCATCTTCAATTGTGGCATAGCTTGTAAAAGGTTCATCACCTTGATGGGTACGATTGTTTGTAGCACCCGTCCAACTATGCTCTTCTTTGACTCCAATCGCAATGACGTACTTGAAGTTCTGTTGGAGGTTATTCGTTCCTTCGCTAGCACTTGTTCGACTTCTCTAGCTTCTTGGAGTTGTTCCTCCTTCGTACATGAGTCCAAGTACACCACCTTCTTTGTCTATGCTCTCATGATTGCTAGAACTACCTCGTCTTGTTCTTTCACATCCAATTAATACCCTTTTGCTTTGGGCAATTGGTGTGTGCATGGTTAGTTGGTCCACACTATTTGCACAATAATTGTGCATTGTCTTTCTTATTCTAGCAATCTCTCACAAAGTGTTCCCATTCGCTACATTGTTGACCTTGTATGATAGGTTGACCTCTGGAGTCGTACTGTATTTGATTTTGCCTTCCTTGTTGATTTCCATAATTGCCTGGTGATACATTCTATGGTTTCAATGGAATAGACTCTCTCTACATGAGTAGTACTTGTGTACTTTTAGTCTTCAAATTATATGGACGCTCCTTTATTGAATGACCCATCACTTGGCAAATCTCTTATAACATCTTTCTAGGACAATTACCTTTCGTGTGCCCCTTAATTTTGCACTCAATATACCATAGTTCATTAGTTTCCTTACTACTTCCTTTCTCTGCCTTCAATTCTTTCATCATTCTCATCATATCCCATCGTATGGCCCGAACCATTTTGGATTCACCATGGCTACTACCTTCTGTGCTCTCGTCATTGTGAGTCTTCCTCTTTCCTTCGGGAGGATGTTTTGTTTTCACTCTCAATGTCCATTGCTCAATTTTAGGCCTTTGCATGAGGACAGGGGCACTACTTCATCTTCTTGCTTAGCGAGGGGATCGGTCCCTCGATGAACCACCTCTTCCTCAACTTGTTAGCTGGCTGGTTCTCCATCTTACTCAAACTCCTTGAGCCTACGATTGTATGCCCATACGTTTTCATGCTTCCCTTGTTTGGTATTATAGATTTCAGCAACAATTTCATAACATCTCATAGGAGTTTTAAACTTTTCTTGGAATGCCTTCTTCAAGTTTTCCCAAGCTTTTGTGTGTTCATCTTCTAGTTCTAAGAACCAATCGATGGCTATTTCTTGTAATGTCTCAACCAATAGTCTTTATCTAACTAACTGCTTGCCAACCAAATGGTTTCTCACGTCTTGTAGTGCCTCATAGTATCCTCTAACCCATTCCCTGTGAACTTCAATAGTTTCTATCGCATTCAAACTTGTTAGAGGAGTCACCATCTTTCTCACTTGCTTACCTCCTTGTGTGTGGAACTCGGGTGGACTATTTTGACTGCTACGTTCTAGTGCTTTCCTTGCACTCTCGACCATGTGCACATCCTCTACACGTTTGCCTTCAGCGTCCCCAACACTCTAGGTACTTCTAGGTTTTGACTCGTTCCTGTGCTCCCTTTGTTCAGGGGTTTGTGGTTCGGATCAATTCTCTATTCCCCTGAGATGGATAGACAACGAAATATGTCTCTGAGTTCAGGATTTCCCTCTTTGTACTTGTTCGATGTTTACTGTATGGACGGATAGTTTGATCGTTTGACATTGACTGTATGGACGGATGGTTTGATCGTACGGATGGTTTGATCGTACGGATTGTTTGATCGTTTGACATTGACTATATGGACATATGGTTTGATCGTTTGACGTTGACTATATGGACGGATGGTTTGATCGTTCAACTTGATTTTCCTCAAATATTTCTCGTAATCTTCATTCTCTTTGTTATGCAATCCTTAAAGATTGCCTGATCACTTGGTCTTGACCACCCTGTGGTCTCTTCTCGCTTTTATTGGGATCTAAGGGCATGAATCACTCCAATCTGATTGGATTTTTTTTAAGGCAATGATGTCAAAATGTTCACTACTATATCTTTTAAATTAAATATAGGAAGTAACAATGAAGATGACAATGCATACCAGATATGGGAGTAAAATATATCTTTATTCGCACATGAGATTATTATAGAGAACAAGACCAAAGATGGTTGGCCAAGGATTACAATTGATCCGACTCTATCTTACTACCTTCCTTGACGGTACACAACATATTTAAAGGACCCAATGGTTGCCAAGAGAAACACAACTGTCAACCAACCGACACATATAACTACCCGAGAGTGACAACTACTTAATTTGGAGAATTAATACATTGTCGGATAACCAATATTATCAAACATAACAATGGGCATTGTACACCGACTACAACCACCTTGGGCAGGTGCAAAATAAATAATATTTTATACATTTTGGAAAGGTTGACCTCTTGAAAGTTGGCACCCATTTAGGATGAAATTATTTCAAATTAAATATCTTTTATGCACCTTTTCTGGCCGACCTAGTGAGGAGATGTGTTCCTTGGTGAAGAGGTGCCTTTTTGGAAGGAATAAATAGGAGATTGATGAGGTTCATTCACCACCAATTGATTGGAAATCATTTTCGATTTTAGAGCAGACCTGCTTGTGTATGAAGTGCAGAAAATAGGGTTTAATGCAGCAATTATTCATCATATATTTGAGAAGATTTATGAAGACATGTTTGTGAAGATATTCAAGGCAACATTATGCAAATGGTATGAAGAAATATTACAGATTTGTGAGGATACTTTTGAAGATTATATTGCATATCTGAGTGAGGGTTTGGGAGCAGAATTTCAAGGCTAATTTGTGTGAAGTTGTGGGCAGAGTTTGAAGACCTTGAAGGGATCTAGGGCAGATCCAAATAAAATGCTCATTTTACTTCTTGAAGGTTGGTGCCTTCTACTTAGTGAATTCAGTATGTTGGTGCCTCTTACTCAAAGAGATTGGAGTCTCTTTCTGAGTTGGTGCTTAGGGGAGGGGATTGGTGTCTCCTGTGGGTTGGTGTATATGAAGTTGTAAGAAGTTCTTTATAAAAGAAATAGTTTTCCATGATTTTCTCTCGAAAGGGTTTCCATGTAAAATCGTGTGTGCATCTTGTGTTCTTTTTGTTAGATTTTAATTGTATGGATGCTTCGTTCATTGCAGATTGTTAAATTTATAAATTGATAAACTTGGCCTTATACTGATTCATCCCCACCTCTTTAGTATAAGTGTGTGTGATTTCTTCAATAAATGTAGATTCTTGTGGTTATTTTGCATTAGAAATGTTGCACACCAAAGCAAACCATCGTTTGTCCAAACAAGGTCAAGCACAGTTTTCATTGACAGAATGAGCATCTTGTGTGCATCTTGTGTTCTTTTTGTTAGATTTTAATTGTATGGATGCTTCGTTCATTGCAGATTGTTAAAGTTATAAATTGATAAACTTGGCCTTATACTGATTCATCCCCACCTCTTAAGTATAAGTGTGTGTGATTTCTTCAATAAATGTAGATTCTTGTGGTATTTTGCATTAGAAATGTTGCACACCAAAGCAAACCATCGTTTGTCCAAACAAGGTCAAGCACAGTTTTCATTGACAGAATGAGCATCTTGTGTGCATCTTGTGTTCTTTTTGTTAGATTTTAATTGTATGGATGCTTCGTTCATTGCAGATTGTTAAAGTTATAAATTGATAAACTTGGCCTTATACTGATTCATTCCCACCTCTTAGTATAGTATTGTGTGATTTCTTCAATAAGTGTAGAATCTTGTGGTTATTTTGCATTAGAAATGTTGCACACCAAAGCAAACCATCGTTTGTCCAAACAAGGTCAAGCACAGTTTTCATTGACAGAATGAGCAAGCACGACCCAAATAAAAGAACTACAAAGAGGCACTAAAAAACATGGAAATGAAAGAGAGCGATTAAAGAAGTGAGCTAAAAGAGGCTAAGACATGAGCACAGGCAGTAGAAGTGTTGGATAAATGAAAAGAGTTGATTGAAAAGCAAGTCGAAAGAAAACGATAAGTGACAAGAGAAAGGTAGAACAAAGCAACACACATAATCATCGAAAGAGTGGAAACGTATGGGAAAGGAATGGTGCAAGCAACTTGACAAGTGGTTTTTTCAATGACCAGTTATAATGAAAGGCCAGACTCAGCAAGCAAACAGAATCAGAAAAGAAGAGGAATAGACAAGCATATCTGTGTTGAGTGTAGCAGGGGCGCTCACAATTTTACTTGAATGAAGGCCAAACCTTGATGCAACAAGAAGAGAAAGAAAAGTGAAGGTGGCAAGAAATGAAGGAAAAAGGGCATACCTAAGAAACAGGGGCCCATATTACTAACCAGCCAAGCTAAAACAGATAGAGAGTTGGGCTCCTCTGCAATCAACTAATATTAGTAAGCTGGAAATGTAGAACTAGAGGCTACCTTTGGTTAAAAGGACCTTGATTGGGGCCCATAGCTAAGGACAAAGCTATAATAGCTAAGGATAAAGATATAATCATACTCACAAAATGTCATGAATGCAATGGGTGCAGGACTCTAGATTTTGAGGGATGACAAATAGCAGTACGAAACAAGGCAGCAATAAATACTAAAGAACACATAGGAATAATGGTTTTAGTAAAATAAATTTCAGAAAATGCACATGGGACCATTACCTATTTGGGGAAAAGCTGCTAAGTTTGTTTAACGTATATAATTTGTTTGTTTGCGGTAGAATGAGCACATGGTGTAAACTGGAGAAATATACATGCAAAACCCATAGTGGACAGTGTAGATGGATTAAGTTATATGACAGCAAAAAAATTATATTGAGATTAATAGTGATAGGAGTAGTGGGTTCCCCCATAGAGCAGTGTACCTTGAGGATATATCATTGTGGCTTTATGACTCAGGATGTTTTAGGAGCTCAGGAATGGTGTCTGAACACATGCTTTCTGTCATTTTTTTGCAAAATGTCCCCAAGATGTCTTCTGAATTTAGCACTGTTAATGGTGCCACCCCCCAAAAAAAATGGAAAGGCATCCCAAGGGACCCTTGATTGTCCCAAGGACATTTCCAATAGCTTGCTTTAGGAAAAGCAACCAAAATCAAATTTGCAAATTGTGTTAGTGTATTGATTCTTTAGTTTCCAGTAATATTTGGTTCATCTGTTTGAAAAAGGAGATAAAGAAGATGATGTAAAAGGAAGCTGGTTCTTTTTAAAGTACATCCAGAAAATCCTAGGAAAGTGCTTTCTGTATACATATATGGCATATATGTCAATCATTTGAATTCTTATAATTTAACTTTGCATAACTATGATATATTTCTGATCTTAGTTTAGAGCTTCTGGAATCAACTATGTATTTCTTTTGCATCCATGTTTCAGATCACATTTAATGATCCATCATCAGGATAAGGAAAAAATGAAAGAGAGTGCAGATTAGTTCTACTAAACACTTGGCAATCTATTTTCGATCCTCTCATCTCATTTCCTGCCCTCTTGCTATTCATTTAGTATAATTTACCTGCAATCTATTTCATTCTTTGGTCATTGTGATTACGGATCACTAAGCGTGATTTGGAACTTTGATTTAAAAAACAGACACAGTTGATTCCAGAAGCTTCTTAACTAACTCTTATGGACTGTAGAAGAATCTGATCTTTTGAAGCGATACATATTTCATGCTAAGAGTTTCAGTAGTCTAGTAATCGGATGAAATTTATTCCTTATCATAACTTGAGGTTGCTGCTAGAACATTTGCATGCATCCTAATGTTGCAATAGTCTAAATTATTATTTGCTTGATTTAACTTCACTGTATATGTTTTATTTGGATTACTATATAATATTAAAAATAATGAACTATGGACTGTAGAAGAATCTGATCTGTTTGAAGTGATACATATTTCCTGCTAAGAGTTTCAGTAGTCTAGTAATCAGATGAAAGTCATTCCTTATCATAACTTGAGGTTGCTGCTAGAACATCTGCATGCATCCTAATGTTGCAATAGTCTAAAGTATTATTTGCTTGATTTAACTTCTATGTAATTACTACCTCAAGGACCATTTAACATCAGAAACAATCTGTTGTATATGTTTTATTTGGATTACTATATAATATTAAATATCATGAACTGAAATCCCTAGAAGGCCTGGAAGTCCAGAAATTTGTTTACACATATATATCATATATCGATTAATTTATGTACATATTTTTCTTTGGTTAATGATGCATGTTAAATTTGTTCACTTCTCGCATCTCTTTCATTATTTGGACTGATGAAGTTCCGAACTGTGAGATATGCTTTATTCTGCCTGCCCTAATTAATATATATTCAGTTACTATCTAGTATATTGTCAGTATGAGCTGAGTGTCTACAGTTTAGCATATAGAGATTCTGGATGTGAAATTAGCAATCATGGGCTGCCAAAACTTTGTGTTAAAGTTCCTTCTACATGCTAGAACCTCAATCCATCATTATACATGACTGCCACTTTCTTTCGTCCTTTTTTTGCTTGTAAAAGGATGATACTTAATATACATAAATTTTTATCTTACCAAAAAATATTACTTCTCCATGATAGAACCTTCAATACTATTTTGTTGAACTTGAAAACAAGATTAGCTCTTTCAGATGGATTGTTGGATCATTGAATTGTCATGGTGAATTCAGTTCATAGTATTTACTTTTCAAAAGTTCAGCTTTCAGTTTCTTTAAGTTATTTAAAAATAAAACTTAATTGTATTTTAAAAAAATCAAACATTAATTTTTATACGTTATTTTAATAAGCATACCCTTGCCATCCCCATAATCTAGAGAAAAATTGCTATTCCATCTTTGAAGAACATTGCAATAGAGTTTAAATCTGATCACAATCCAATATAAAGTTCAAATGCAAGGAAGTGGGCAACAAGTTGACAAGTAGCTCTAAACACGTGCAAAAGATCTAAATCTAGGAAACAGAAAAAAGACTACTTCCCCACAAATTGTAGCCATGATGAAGAATGCAAAGTAGCAACTTGCACTCTAAAAGAAACAAGGATGTAAATCAAAAAATGTATGAACAACTTTAAGATTAAAGGAAGAATAATGATGGTTTATTACAATTTAGCTATGTAGATTTTGAGTCAAACTCATTTACCCACATTTCATGAGTGGTGGTTGTTGATGGTGTTTTGATGCACTATCGTACACAGAATAAAATACTAAGTATTCTATCCTCTCTTGAGTAAAGACTCTCAAATGCTGAAGATTCACATAAGGATTACTTGAGATGTCTTCAAGGTTCTTTTATGTTAGGTCTTAATGTGTCGGATAGCTTCAGTGGTATTGATGTGATTTGTTGTACCTGCGAGGGGACTTACGTTGAACACTTTGACCTGCTTTGGATATCGCTGGAACGTGGGACTTCACTGACTTGATTTTAAAAAAAAAGGAAAAAGGATAAGGGTTAGAGAGACTATTCTAACTCTAAGAATGTCGGGGCAATGTATGATATTTGATGAAATTCAAACTAAGTCTTGCTTTGACATGCTGCAAACATCTCCACAAGGCTAGTACGATCTTCTAAGGGTAGCTTTATGATGTTCAAATCATCACCGCAAGCATCGACACCATCAAGTTGATGCATATCAATGAAGAAGCAATAATTGAAGTTAAGCTTTGCTAAATGATTCGAGTTGACTACGCAGGACACATTACCATCGACAAGGTGTTAGTAGTATGGATACACGAATTTCACCATTGATCATACACATTTCTTCCATTCATCTAATTAACTTGAAATCAAATTGAGGAGTACAGAGATCATGCAAATTGTTGAATCAACACATAGAATTCACCATTTCTTCAATGAAGTTTACTCGTCTTTTGCAACAATGTCTTGGCAACAATCTTTGCCTTCTCTTTCTACTCTACTCTAAAATGCTAACTATCTAATGTCTATTGACTACTAACTATTGACTATTCACTCTATTGACTATTTTCTAACTATTAACCTTACAAATGATAAAGTGCTTCCTTATATAGTGCTTTTTAATTACATTTTAGTGGCTCAGATCGATTTGAGATCAATGGTCAAGATTACAAGATAGAAACCCTAATTAGGGTTTGTTGAACCCATTACAAAGCATTAAATTCTTGACCAATGATGTGATTACATTTGAGAGGACACATGTCCTTCTATGAAAATTCAACCAATAGATGGCGAGGGTAGGTACATCGAACTTCATGCCCTTGTAGTAGTCATCTAGATGAGCTAGGTTCATTGAATCTGGACGCCTTCTCATGAAATAATGTGATTGGATATAATGATGACTAGACGCCACCTCAGCTCTCTCTTCTCTGTAACTCATCACAACTGTGCAATTGAATGCGGCATATCTCTTGATACTCAACATGTGCGAGGGCATGATGTGGCAATGATTCCGCTCATGTCGACCTTCTAACTTTGATTAACTCTTCTAAAACGATCGCATGTCTTGGTCACCTGCATTCGCAATCACCTGCATTTGTGATCACTTGCATTCACGATCACTTGCATTCGTGTCTGACATAGACCTTGTCTTACCTATGCATGATCCTCATCACGCCATGAAATGCATATTGTACCTGGAGTGACTCCTATTCTTGCCTTTCATGAGCTTGCGACTTGACGATCCTATCAACTGCATTGTAAAGACTTGAAGTGCAATGTTCCCCTCGATGAGAGCTCGCCTTAATCTTCGATAACCAATACCTGTTGACTATCAAAAATATTTATTTGGATTATTGTCGTAAACCGCCTTCACGCTGTCATGGATTTTGTATATCAAGTTTGTGAATTGAGGTATGTGAAATGCTTCGCTAATTGCTTCCTTGAAGAGATAAGCTATCTCTCTCATTTGGTGCGGTAATCACTCTTATATCAGGATCGTAGCGCCTCACGCATTCAACAATGAGCTTATTGCACTGCAATGCTAAGAGGAAGCTGACTGCATTGACGATGCCATTTTCAATCTTCGCTCTTGCGCATCCTGTTGGCCTGGTGCTGTAAAGCGGACTTTGAAATTTCTTCATGTTGATGTGCCCAAGGTTTGTGTCACCTAAGTTACCTCAATGTGATGCGATCTTTGACTTGACGATGATGCTCTTCAAGTCCTCCTTGATAAGCGCTTGTCGCGATCCTGCCATTATGCACCTGAGAGATTTGACTAAGTTAGCATCACGCATGATAACATTTTCTTGCGGATATGTAATCAATTATCTAGGCATGAAAACCTTAATAAAAATCTTGTAGTTCTAAGTCATGCCTTCAACCATTGACTAAATATAATCATCTTAAACAAATAATAATCCTTTCAAAACAATCTAAGACGATCAAAATGAAATAAAGAAGGCTATTGTAATCAAGATCAAACAATAATCGAATAAGACAAAACTAATTAGTGTAAGACGAAATTTGATCAAAGATGACTAAAGAAGCTCATCTCAGACCTGAGATTACTGATATACTGATCTAATCGCCTCTTATAGATATTTTGATCAAACGCAGTGATCAAAATAAATGTAAATTCACTGCCACTAGACAAACAGTGCTGTCACCTCTATACGAATTCACTTTCTTTTGTTTCTGATAAGATATTCACCGATAATAACCAATCTGCTTGGGGAGTTTTGTTAATAAAGTTAATTTCGCTACCCCAATGATGACCACTGTGTCAAAATCGATCCTGGTTTCAAAGATTGTTAACAAGTATGAATCGTTGTCTATACAAGTCCACCACTGAATATCGCCTGAGCCACCTTGCCAAACTCACTATATAGTGATCGCAACCTCCTCTAAATTGCTGCCAAAGACGTAATTTGTTGACAGATATAAGATGAATTTGATGGAGTTTGGGAGTTCGAATTCATCACTTTCAAATGAAATCGCTGTCAAAGGTAAGATCCCTGTGTGATTCGAATTCGGTTTTGACCAAAATACGATCAGCAGATGAAATCAGAATCGCCACTTATGAACCTATTGGAATTGCTGTCTTTGTTATATCTTTGGTTGATAAGAGCATGATGCTCTAGTTGTTGCTAGGATACTAATCGCTGATGAAATATGAATTTCTGATCAAAACTTAGAATCATGGCTATTCAAAGTTGAATTCACTGCGCGATTTGTATACCACGAAACCTCTTTGAACATGTATCGCTGAGTGATTAAGAATTGCTATTGATCCAATTCTAATTGCTATGGGGACAAGGTGAGTGCAAGTTACTCGATCAAAGATGATCAATTTGCATCACATCAGATCGCCTTGGAATGAAGTTGCCATCCTTGAATGATTCGCTAAGGTAGGTGATGGAATTTGATGCCACCAATAACTACTGAGCATAACTTGCTGATGTCATCTGCGGATTTGGATCGAAACCTTGCATCAAAGCGATCTTCGCTAGTGATTCAAATGTTGTGGCTCAAGTTGCTGATGTCTTTGATGCAATCGCTGAGTGCTCATCAAAATCGCAGTCTTAAATAGATGCTCTCTGTAGCTTATGAATTCGCTGATTCCACTTAATAATCACATCCTTTGATGGTAGTGTTGGTGACTGTATTTTAATGAGCCACACTGAGCTTTTGATACCACCGATAAAGCTTGCACTCATATATTGTATCTTATTAAATGCCTCCAATCATCGTTTGAGTCCTCAGTTATGCTTGAACCGATCATGTGACACAACTTTATTTGTGTACACATATTGTATCGTGGAAGGCCCTCTTTGTGAAGTTCGATTTGCCAAATACAATTTTCGCCACCTTCATTAAATAGAGATTTGTGAGTTAGCCACCTTACTGATTCTTGTTGAATCAACACAAGGCACTGATTAAAAGAAATGAACTTGAGCGACCCCTCCTTTTGTTTTATGCTTCGTCATTTTGTAATCTGTAATGTCCCCTTATTAATATCCCTAGATTGGGCAATACTAAAGCTTGCAGATACAGGGGAATCACTTCCAGTATGCTCAAAGAAATAAGTCTTTTATGGTTTGACATTTGAACACATATCTATATCTCAATAGAAATAGCGAGATTAATAAGCGATCGGAATTCTCTGTCAAAGAGGGTCTGATATTATAACTGTCCTTTAGTAGGACTGAGATTCAAGGAAATTGCTGTGTCTGATCTGATCTTGATGTATACGTAATTGACTGACTGTGTCTGATTCACAATAATGTCTGCCACTGATTTGCATAGAGGCAATGTGCTCAAAGAGCAGATCAACCTTGGATATGTATATCAGAAGAAAATGTTCGATGATCCCCAAATGACTGAGTTTGATCTTGCTCTTATACCCTGCTAGATAGAAGGAATGCACCTCGAGTTATGAAAGAACATATCCCTTCCTAATTACATCTCTTCACAACATAAACGAATCGCATTTCTTCTTATATTTGGTCAAACTTAACTAATCACACCTTTCCATATTGCCAACATAATCATCTCAAACCACCAAATGGTCTTCTCAATACGAATTGCTATCTTCCAATTAATATTGATTTTTATCATTAGTCGAAGCTGGTTTGGATGCCGGAGTTGGTTTACCTTAAATCATATTTGGTTTACATATTATTTCGTCTGGATAAGGAGACTCTCTATTCATCATCGGTATTGCTCATCATTGATACGATCATAATCGTTGTTTAATATTATTGATCAATACACCAATACGTGTTTCAATACATTGTACATACCTAATCGATCGCTGAGCCAAAATGCTTGGTGTCTTCAGCGATAATCGTGATCTCTTCCATGTTCGTAATCATGACCATGCTGCTGAGAATACATTCCTGACCATCGAACTCTGTATGGAATCGTATTTGGAACATCCGTTCTTCGACTTGGCTTTAATAAATAGATAGGGCTATCGTATAACATTGATCGATATTAATCCTAACGATACACATCTGGCAACATCTATATGGATATGGTCATACGTGTTCTATATAGCTGTCTCAGTTATGATATTATTTAGCATATGGTGAACCGTCCATGTATCATAGTTGTCTTTACTCAAATGTTCTCATTAGATATTTATTTTATTACTATTCATTTATTTATATTACTTTTATTATTATTATTTAATAAATATGAAATTAATATTAATATTTAATAAATATAAATTATATATTAAATCTTGTCTGTTGGTTAAATAAATATTTCATATCTTAATTGTATTATTATTTAATTTTAAATTCTATTCTAGAGTGGCATCATCGTGTTTTGATTGTCTGGATGGCGACATCACATAATCTTCGTCAATTTTGGTTTTGTTCATCAAATTCTAGATCGATCATTGAATGCATCTTAGAGTTGTATTGTGGAGATTAAGCCTTGTAGATTGATCAAGTAGTTTGCATCGTATGTATTTCCATTTGCCACCTTGATTAAATATCCTTCAATCAATCATTGTTAAGACACATCGAACTTATACACAAAATGTCTCATATTGAATGCACCTTTATCGATCCATTGAGTCATCATGTTGAATGCGATGTGAGGATACATTGCGCAATGCAAGTGTGGTAGATAGTGCTCGTAAAGCGCTTGCAAGGTAGTATCATTTTTCTCTATTGCATTCATTTCACGACTTCATCATGTGACGCCCCTTGTTCATTCTACGTTCGCTGCACAACATCTTTGTTAATTAATTAAGTCTTCAATGTGTGACGCATGCGAGGCATGACGAGCGCAACGCTATCGCGTAAGTGCAAAGGCTTTGCATGAGGTATGTAAAAATCCATGATAAGTGCGAGAGCAACGTGTGACAAGTGCATGACAGCGATTCACAAAGGAAATGCGTGACGACTAAGCGCGGTACGTGCAATGCGATGTGCGCAAGCAACACGTGAAGCGATGCACGGCGTATGTAAAAGCAAAGCACGACGTATGTAAAAGCAATGTGCGACGTATGACCATGCCTTAGTCAAAATTTTCAATTTTTAATTTTTTTTAATTTTTCAATTTTTTTGGATTTTTGAAAATTTTAATTTTTTTTGAATATTTTTAATTTTTAATTTTTTTGAATATTTTTAATTTTTTAATTTTTTAATTTTTTTTTTTTTTTTTTATATTTTTAAAATTTTTGATTTTTTTGGTTTTAAAAGATGCTAACTCTAAACTATACTAAACTAGGACACCTATGTTTACAACTATGCTTAAAAAAGTGGGGGTCCCCTTTTGCAATAGGGCGATGTGTGATTGGTCACAACAGTGGTTCACATGATTTTATTTCTCGTGAGTGTGAATGGCCCACTTAGCACTCATTGCATCAAGGTGATGCTCACAAGGGTGAAGCATCAGGGCTTCTTGGGAGGTCATGTACCTTAGTACTATAACTCAACTGTGGAGTTTTCACCAAGATCAATCCCGCCTAGCTTGCTACCACATTTGCAAAACCTTCAGCAGGTGTTGTACCTTTATCCAATGGCAAGTAGGAAGTGTCTTTGTGGTGTATCAAATTATGAGAAATTTGTTGCAGTTGGATGCTAACAAAACATCATAATTTGATACATGGTGAAAAATATGTCCGATTTGTCAAAAAAACGAATGTATGACTTTTTAGTGGACAAATATAACTATATCTTTGCTTATGGGCAGGGATGTCACAGTCCTTGCCCTTTCTTTGGAATTTATTTTTAGGAGTGTGATGGAATGTAAGATTTGTAATTGGTCCAAGAAGAATGGAAAGAGAACAAAGGGTAAGTGAATTTTAATCTTTAGACCAAAGCATTCAACAATGAATCATCGTGTCACACAAAGGTACTTAATTGAAATGGTTAGAGATAATAAAGGAGAAGTCTATTGTTGTTACTGAGGAGCAAGTGGTGGAGATGGGAAAACTATATCTTTGCTTATGAGCAGGGATGTCACAGTCCTTGCCCTTTCTTTGGAATTTATTTTTAGGAGTGTGATGGAATGTAAGATTTGTAATTGGTCCAAGAAGAATGGAAAGAGAACAAAGGGTAAGTGAATTTTAATCTTTAGACCAAAGCATTCAACAATGAATCATCGTGTCACACAAAGGTACTTAATTGAAATGGTTAGAGATAATAAAGGAGAAGTCTATTGTTGTTACTGAGGAGCAAGTGGTGGAGATGGGAAAACTGTGTCCTAGATTACTACAAGAAAGCATTCCATAATCAGAAATTAGAATAGGATATAATATATTTTAGGCATATTGTTGGAATACACTTTGTATGCATAGGCATTTACTGCTTATGTTAATGATGTAATAAACACCACATTAGTTATGTCGACAAACTAACTTAGATTTAAGTTACATTCACCTTGTAACTTCCCCTGTTGATAATAAATAGAAGCCACTCATTGCACTTTGTCATCAAATTCTTTCAAATCCATGCATTCGTTTCCAACATTCGGTATCAAAGTGAGAACATTGTAGATAGGATATGTTGTTCAAAGTGAGGAAACCCTAGGAGAGTGTACCCTAAACCAATGTGATGAAGAAGAAAGAGAGTTGTTATCAACCACAGTCCAAATAGGAATTCATTGTAGGAGTTGTTATCACAAGGAGAGAAGAAACTATTGTTGTTGCAAAGGGCTGACCATTAGAATTTGATGGGGCAAAAATCAGTAAAATACTATTTTTAGGGGCTAGATTAGTGCAGAAAATATTGTTACTTTGTTACGTTTAACTTGCTAAAGGTGTTTTTTTAGGAGGGTCGACCTTTGGAAGCTTTTGGAGGGCTGACTTGTCAAAAAGGATTGGGTTTGACAAAGGAAGTACCAAGGATTTTTTAAGGCCAACTTTCACTAAATTTATTTGCCGTTTAAAATTGTTTTTAAGGGATGATTGTTTGTTGTCAAGGTAATTTAAAGAATCGAGGACTATTGAAAATGGTAGTCCCATATTTGAGAAGTCCAAAGTTGCCTTGAAATGGATATGGTATCGGTATCAATATCATATGTTGCTATGGTGTTGGTATCAATATTAGTATATTGGATATGGATATGGTATTGATGCCAGTATTGGATATAGATACAACAAATTTTGAAGATGACATTATTCAAATATGGCTAGGTATAACAACTATAAAAATATACAATATAGAATATGCAATATTCAATTACTTATATATCTCAATATTTCCAAAGTTATTTCTCCTTCCCTATATAGCGTCATGTATCTATATAATGAATATTTGATGTGGATATGATACTCCTAAATACAACATGGCTACTGTGATGTCCTAGCGTAAATGCTGCAAATTCCCATTGGGTGTGTACCTGTTGTGATCTTTTTCACACATCGCTCCATTGCAAATGGGGACCCTCCCTTTTTCTAGCTTTTTAGGGTTTTGTTAGAGCCTTGTGACATTCCGGCATCAGTGTTGCCAAAGTTTGTCAGTTTTGAATGGTTTGAATTTTGAAAGTCATGAGCCAATTTGTGCAAGCCATGGTCAGAATAGAGTCTAGACACCATAAAAGTGCCTAGAAAGGCCGAAGGACGAAGATTGCAATTGAATTGGGTCAATTTGGACAACTTTTTATTTTTGTAAAGTTTTGCGTTTTTGCTTTTTCCTATTTTTTTAGGAAGTTTCGTTTTTGGCATTTTGAGCATGATCCCCGAAATGGCTATTTTAGAAAGTTTTTCCTATTTTTTATGGATGCTTGCTTTTTCTATTTTTGGAAAGGGGATCTAGGGTTTGCATTATTGGCTCCAAGGTTCATTGAAAACAATCATCAAATTCCTCCGAAAATCAAGTTTTGTTCGAAAAAGCTAAATTCCTAGATTTTAGGGATCAAGAGGAATCTAAGGGAGGATTGAAGAGTGGTTTTCAAATTTCAAGGCAATCCGGGAATAATTGCACAAGTTATGGAGATTTCAAGTTTTGATCATGTGGTTCCTGAAATTCATGAAGTTTGCCTTGAAGTTAATGAAAAATGGGTCATGAAGGTGGTGAAGTCCACCTTCTTGGTGCTCAAACATGATAAACTCCGCCCTCAAGCAACGTGGCATGAAGTTAGTGAAGTCCACCCAACCTGCTAGTCTAGGGTTCCTAAACTCAATGAAGTCTGCCCTCCTTGGTGCATAAATGTCATGAAGTCCGCTTCGGAAAAGACTTAGCTGAGTCATGGAAGCAAGGAAGTCCGCCCATGATGTGTGGTGCACAAAGCCAATGAACTCTGCCCCTTCATTGAGAAGGTGCATAAATTTCATCAAGTCTGCCATGTTATAAAGGTTCTCAACTCCCCTCAAGTCCGCCTTGTGAAGTGCAAGGAAAGAAGTGCAAGAGTATGTCTAAGTCCGCCCAAGAGGTGAAAGAAGCAGTAAACATGAGGAGCATGGAATCAACCAAGTCTGCCCTCCTACAAGTCCAAGTGCATAAGATGAAGGAAGTCCGCCTAGGACTAATCAACAAAGTGCAACAAATTAAGGAAGTCCGCTTAACACAACGAGCCTAGGTAAAACATGAGAGATGGTGCACAAGTTTCATGAAGTCTGCTTTGCATAGTGCAAAGGTTTGATGAAGTCCGCCTTAGGGTGTGAAATAATAGCAAGAATGGTGCACAAATCTAACCAAGTTCACCCTTATATGGAAAAGATTGACAAAATCTGCCTTACTGTGAAGAAAATCTGCCTAAGTTCAAACTAAGGGAAGGAAGAAAATTTTAGAGAGTTTCAAAATTTAGAAAAAGAAAGAAAGATGGAGTTCAATTCATGAACTCAAACTGAAAATAGAAACTTTCTTATTGAACTAAACTCAGACTCGATTCGAAATGAGAAATTTCTTGAAGGACTAAACTCAACTGAAAACCAATTTAGAAACTTTCGTTTTGAACTGAAATTGGGAGTTCGAACTTGCCAAAGGTATGACAGTTCACTGAGTCTAAATTTAGAAATTTCCTTTGAAAGATTAAAGGCTGAATGTCCAAGTTCGATGAATGAAGAGCGAATTAGAAACAAATTTTGAAGATCCTTTGTGTTTCTAATTATGAAATTCGAACTTCATACAAATGCCTTTCATTCTCTCATTTCATCATATGAAGTTCGAATTTCAAGAACAAGTTGAGAGGCATTTTGAGAGGTTGAGAGTATTTTGAAGAATTTTCTGCAGATTAATGTAATTTCGAAGGAGATTTTAAGTTTTAAGTCTGAGATTTCCAACATTTTTCACAAGTTCACACATTTTGAGGAAGATTCTTGACTGTTTTGAAGAGCAAATTCACATATTTTCTCAGACTTCAAGAACAATTTAAAGAATTCTTCTGAGGCATTTGCAAGAGGAAGTAGTGAAAATCTTCTGATCAAGCATTTCCTTCAACCTCTTTCCTATCCAAAATTTTGAAGGTGACAGGGGTATTCAAGGCAGATTGGTTAAGTTTTTAAATCTAATTTTCAAATTTTGATGAAGTTTTCATGGAAAATGGAGTTGGTTTTCACAATTTAGTTTATTTTTCAGACATTTCCCTATATCGAAATCTGATTTTGGCATTCATTTCACGAATTTTGGGACTAAGTTATTCATTTTCAGAGTAATCAAAGACAAATTTCACTCCCAAACCTTCAAATTAGATTGAGTTTTCAAGGGTTTCTAAAATTTCTAATTTTTCGCAGCTTGTTGAAAGCTAAAAGTGTTGAGGAAGTGGAGAATCAGAGCACACTTTGCCATCAAACCTTCAAAATTCACGCTCAAAATGAGGATTCTAACTTAATTTCTTTTGGTTTTGGATGAGAGCTAAGGCGGGATCATCGCAGAAAACACAAATGGAGTTTCAAGCCAAATTCTGAATTGAAGACAAATCCATGAGCAATGTTCGTCCGAGCATAAAGATGGCTAAAATTTGGAGTTTCAAGCCAAATTTTGAATTGAAGACAAATCCACGAGCAATGTTCGTCCGAGCATAAAGATGGCCAAAATCTGGCTAAGTATGGGAAAAACTATTTCATAGATAGAAATTCCAAATTCCTCCATTAAGGCGAAGGCATAAAGGGATTCTTCCCCAAATTCAAGGCACTTGAAAGAATCTCAAAGCATCAAGAAAGAAAAGTTCTCAGACTTGGTGAAGATATGGAAAAGTTAAATAAATTTCCAACTTCTTGGAGGATTTCATCTCCTAAAGAATTAAAGACAAGTTCCCAATCAGAATCAGATGGTGACAAGAAGAAAGAAATTTCCATACTGTTGACGTGTATTTTGTACACTATCAAACACAGAATAAAATACCTAAGGGTACCTTATCCTCTCTTGAGTAAAGCCTCTGAATGCTGAAGATATCGCAAAAAGGATCAATCAGGGTGACTTCAAGGTTCTGTATGTAGGATCTCTACGTGTGGATAAGCTCTCTGTGGTATGATGTGATTTGTTGGAATCACAAGGGGACTTACTCTTGATGACTGAACTTCTGATTTGCTTTGAATATTGCTGGAACACAGGATTTTACTGCCTTAGATTTGAAAAAAAGGTAAAAAGACGAGGGCGAGGAAAGGATCTAATCCTAACACTAAGAATGTAAGAGCAATGAATGATCTTTGATGAAATTCTAACTAAGTCTTGTTTTGACATCCCAAGACCATCTCCACAAGGTTAGTGCGATCTTCGAAGGAAAGCTTTATGATGTTCAAATCATCACTACAGGCATAGACACCATCAGATTGATGCATATCAATGAAGAAGCGACAATTGAAGTTAAGCTTAAGCTGAATGATTCCAGTTGACTACACAAGGCAAGTCTGCAATCAACAAACTGCTAGTAGTATGGATATACGAATTTCACCATCAATCAAGCACATTTCTTCCACTCATCTAATAACATGAAATCAAGTATGAGAAGTATAGAGACCATGCAAATTGTCGAATCGACCCATAAATTTCACCATTTCTTCAATGAAGTTTTACAAGTCTCTTACAACAACATCTTGGCAACAATCTTTGCCTTCTCTCTCTACTCTACTCTAATTGCTATTCTATCAACTACTAATCACCTTCTAACTACTCTCTATTCACCAACTCTATTCTATTGCTTTTTACAAATGAAATGTCAGGGCTTATATAGTGCCCTCAATACAATTCAATGGCTTAGATCAATTCGAGATCAATGGCCAAGATTTTACAATGAAAACCCTAATTAGGGTTTGTTACAACCATTACATAACATTTAATGCTTGACCAATGATAAAATTGTATTGCTTGGAGACATGTCCTCTTTGGAAAATTCCACCAATGAATAGCCGAGGTAGGTACATCGAAGTTTGTGCCATCTCCCATGAGTTAGGTACATTGAATTTGGACATGCTGAGGTGGATCAATCCGACAGGAGGAGTGATGACTGGGATGCCAACTCATCTGACACTTGGTTGATGCCAATTTGATGTTGCTGAGAAGCTAGCTTTAATTAACTCTTCTGGAACTATCTGCTTCTTCAACAAACCCTTGCTCTGACTTCTCGTCTTTGATGTGGAGGATGATTGATGTACCTCGCCTTGGAATGCTGGATTGGAAGAAGTCATTCCTGATGATGTCAGTCTGAAGAAGGCCGTCTTTGTCAATGCTAGACTGGAGGAGGTCGCCCTTATCCTTGCTTGATCGTCTTTGATGGGAACCTGCCGACTTGTAGATCCTCCGGGCTTTGGAATCGCCATCCTGATACCTAAACTGTTGCCGAGAATAATCATTATGTTATGTTGTTACATTATGTTTATGTTGTCATCAGTAATAATGAGTTACGGCGGTCAGTTAGTTAGCCGACGGGTAGGTAGTTGGAGTCGCGACGGTTGTGTTGCACCCCTTCGGGTATTATATAGTGTACCTTTTCTTCGAAGTATAATCATGTTAGTCGTGTCAGATGTAATGTTATAAGCACTTATTGTACATGGACTGTGGAATTAATACAAAGGCTGGTTATTTAATATATTTCCATTATGTTTTGTGCATCTACTTTCTGCATTCAACCGTTTACCCGAGAGGGTAAACATTTGGCGCCATTCAATTTTCAATTTTGTTCCAGGTAGCCATTCAGACCTACGTCCAACGAGAGGCGGCGGAGGCAAAAATCCCACCAAGTGCCGTGTGGACAGCGCTGTAGTTTAGCCCGACAGTAAACCGGTTGATGAACCACCTCCCCCGGTTGCTTGCACAGGCATCGTTGGCACAATAGGCCCGCTTGGAGGAGATTGCCCAGGAAGAGCGACGACAACAAATCCTGCAACGCTACGAAGAGAACAGCTGACGGGAAACGGAATGAGATGGCGCCAGGCCAGGAGGAAATTGAACCTTTGACTTATGCCCAATAGACTAAATAAGGACAAAAATAAAAAGATACAGAGTGATGAATGGGAAGTGGCACAAACCGCGTTGAATCTCAGACAACAGATAGAACGAAGGCGTAGGCTAAGGCAGCTTGCCGAGGGACGATCGGCCGAGGGGTTGTCCGAAGGGAACCCAGGAGGTGTCATGGAGGTTGCGGAGGCAGAGATAGACAGAGAGAACTACACTGTCTACACTGTTGTAGGGCTGCCAGAAGGAGTCACGGAGGGTGCCGAAGGAGAACTCTACAGTTCGCCAGAATACCACCGTAGGGTAAGAAGCCGCGAAGAGTTGGTGGAACAAACAAGGCGAAGTCTAAACCTGATCGACGCTACCAGAGACTTGCTAAAGAATTTGTCCATTTCAGAGGACAACCGGAGGGAGACAACGGAAGGTGACGGTACGACCGAAGGTGCCGAGGGAGCACAAGGGTACCGTACAGGAGGCAATTTGTTTGGTTCGGTGTCAGCAACTTTTTCCGGAGGACCCACAAATGGAGGTTCAGTTGCAGGAGGCGGAGGATCGCCAGGTACAAGCACACAAGGAATTAGAGGAGCGAGACCCAATGGTGGGATGGCGAGTAAACAAAAATTGCCAAAGTTCATAGGGGAGGGCAAGGAAGACCCCTTACGGCACTGCCGTACATGTGAAACCATTTGGTCTGCCAACGGAGTAACAGACCAGGATGACTGGGTACAGCGGTTCGCAGCCATGTTACGAGGAGTTGCCATAGATTGGTACTCCGATGTGGACAAGCAAAAAGTGGCCACGTGGGCCAATCTACAGAAGGAATTCACGGGGGAGTTTTGGTTGCTCCGTGATGACAATGAAATTGTAACGGAGATATACAGTACCAAACAAGGTACCAGGGAGACAGTATGGGCATACAGTCGGAGGTTGAAAGAACTCTTGGGTAAAATGGAAAGCCAACCCGCAGATGGATTGAAGAAACGATGGTTCGTTGAAGGGTTGAAATCCTCCCTACAGAGGAAGATGAAAATTGTACCCCCGACGTCATATGACGCCGCTTATAATAGGGCGATGGACCTGGAGAGCGAACACAAAACATCAAAGAAGAAGAAAAGTAATAAATCCTCATCCGAGGACGATGACTCTTCACAGGAAAGCAGCAGCGATGACGAGGCTGGCAAACGGGTGCAAGCGCTCTAGAAAGACATGGAGCGAATGAGAAAGGAATTCAAAATAATGAGAAGCACTAGTCGGAACGAAGGGGACATATGGTGCACTGAGTGCAAAGAGGAAGGGCACACAAAGGGTACTTGCCAAAAGAAGGCATTCTACGAGATTTGCCAAGTGATGGGACACTCCACCAAGGAGTGCCCATACAACATGAAAACCCGAAGTACGCAAATGAACCAGGTGCTGTTCACGGAGCAGGCGACAACATCCGCACCAGCGGGTACCGGCCAACATACTAACATGACGGCATCATCTGGAGGATACCGGGACAACAGACGTGACAACGGAAGGAATAGCAACAATAACAATAACGGAAGCCGTATCCAGTATGACGCCAAGGGCCGACCAATTATCCAATGTAGGGCCTGTAATCAGTGGGGGCACTTCGCCCGTGATTGCACGAAGGAAGCCACCCCTCAACACCTCTGCCGTTGGTGTGGGCCTGGCGACCATGAGGACGCAAATTGCCCATAGGCAGGGGTTAATCTCCTCAACATTGAAAAGACTGGTGAGAAAGAAGTACTGGTGATCACCCGCACCCAGACGGAAAAAGCCACTTATCTCGACCCTTGTACGAAGAAGGAGAGATTATGGGAGGCAAAGGCCAATATTGAACGTGAGATGACGACCGAACGGTGGAACAACGAGGTGGCGAGTACATCATTCCGTACGGAAGCGGAAAATAACATCATTGGGCAAATCTTGCAAATAGAGGTGCCGATAAAGGTAAAAAACCTTCTAGACTCTATGCCACAATTGAGGACTGCCATCCTCACCAATGTGCAAAGCACCGCAGTGTCGAGTGCACCACAGGTAGGGGTTCCCGCCACCGCATTATCGAGTGCACCACAGGTAGGGGTTCCCGCCACTGCATCATCAAGTGCACCACAGGTACGGGTTCCCGCCACCGCATCGTCGAGTGCACCACAGGTGGAGGTTTCCGTCAGCCCTTCGACTGACCAGATGTTACTAGCCTTGAGCAGTGGTAGACACCCAGCTGTGGTAGAAATGGGTATCCGTGGGACCATTCTGAAGGACACCATTGTGGACGGGGGATCTGGGGTGAATGTACTACCAGAAGAAACATGGAAGCGGTTGGGGAAGCCCACCCTGTGGCCACCCACATTCAACCTGGTGGGAGCGGACCAACACGACATTAAGCCACTCGGCCTGTTGATGGCCCAGCAAGTGACAATTGGTACGCAACCATTCTTGTTAGATTTTGTGGTTATTCCCTCGAAGAAGAAAGGCTATGATGCCATCCTGGGGAGAGCGTGGTTGATCAATGCGAGGGTAAACCACAACTGGAAGAAAAATACACTTTCCATGGAGAAGGGAGGGCGGAAATATACCATTGACCTACACACCCAAGATGTTGGCGAAGAGCTCGCCTCTTCCAACTCGGACTCAGAGGACTCTAATAAAGGGGAAGGGGGTCTTGATGAAAGCAAGGGCAAGAACACGATGGAGCCGAACAGTGAAGGGGTGCTCGAATTGGAGGGATGTTCTGAAGATGAGGTATGCTCACTTAACGGGCTCTTCCACTGGCAAATGGAGGATTACGAAATGTTCCAAAGCTACAGGCTCGAAGTAGAGGAACCAGAGCAACCAACAGAGGTGTACCTGTCGGAATACAGAGAATATTGGAAGGGAGACGCCCCAAACCCTGGCGATGTAAATAATCCGAAGAGTGTCGGCAACGATTGGAACCTTGTGTGGAAGGCCGCAGCCTTCAAAATCTTTATTATCCTTCTTCTTCTTATGTACGGGAAGGAGACCGTGGTCCATGTAGAAATTGTGGTTCCAGGTCTTCGGATGGCTATTGAAAATAGATTGGCCACCAACAGGCCCAAATTGAAACCCTACCACGCGAAGCGCGCAGGCAACCTGAGAGGCCGGACGGACACCCGAGAGGATGGAAGGGGACTTGAGAGGCCAGGCAGGCGACTCAAGAGGCACATGACCACAGCAGGTGACTCTCGGGCGAGGAAAATCGAGAAGGATGAAGGGCAATCCCAGAGATAGGGGACTTGAGCAGACGACTCTCTAAGACAACTAAATTAGGAGATGAGAAAAAAAAACAAAAACGTACGGTTGTATGACAGGCGACCATACGATCAAAAATTTATAAAAATGAAAAAAACCGTACGGTTGTATGACAGCGACCATACGGTCAAAAATTTATATATATATATATATATATATGTATATATATATATATATATATATAAAAGAAACAGACCACCGTACGGCGGTGACCACCGTGCGGTGGGCCACCCCGGCGGCGGCAACACCGATGACAACCACTGTGCGGTGGTAACACCGACGGCGACCACCATGCGGTGGGCCACCGGTGGTGGTAACACCATACGGTGGATGCCATCGTGTAGTGGTCAACCGCACACCCAGCATAAACCCCCGCACAACCGCACAGCCGCTCCGTCGTCATGGTCCGCCGTACGGTGGAGGGGTGTAGGCCGCATGATTGGGAAGGTGGCCGCACGATCGGAGGTGCCAATGCTATTGTTGACCGTACAAGGAGGTTGTATGGCCGGGGTGCCATCGGGGACATTACAGTGCAAAAAAAACAAAACAAAAAAAAATAACGACGACCAGATTTAAAATGATTTGCTGGAGTTTGAAGCTAGGACACTGGAAATTCAGAGTGGAAAAGAAGGGTTTTTGGCATCTTAAAATATCACAGAAATGCTGTGCGCCATGGACTTTCGTATGGTTCTGAGGGTTGTAAATTGGTGTTGGCATCTTAAAATATCACAGAAATGCGCAGCCCCAGGACCCCGCAAGGGGCGCTACCCCTCGACCCCGCGGGGGCGCTGCCCCTAGACCCCCAGTTTATTTTTGAGCTACAGAATACCATGGGAAATGTTGTGGTTGTCCGTACTGTGAGAAAGAAGCCTGCAGCTAAGCATTGGTGGGGAAGCCATAAGCCGTAGAGGGAGATAGATTTGGAGGTTGGGAACAAACAGAGTTTGAGGGAAGGCATTGCAGGTCCGCGCAGTCGTACGACAACAGGGAGTTATTTAGTTCAGTTATTAGCCTTTGGGGAGTGTGATGGAGGATTTGAGGTGTCTCCTAGCATTTGTGCCAGCGGATTGTGGCCACCTCCAGGCATGACTGGTACGCTTTGAGGAACTCGGAGTATGTCTCGGTTGGACGTGAGGTTGCCGTGGTGGATGCACAGAGGGCTCGAGAGGAGCTGACCCCCAGGTTGGAAGCAATAGTCGTGTGAGACTTAGGTCAGTGTACCCAGGAGTTGGATGCCGGGAGAGCAGCACGGGTGGCTATCGAGGACAAATTGGCTAGGGAGACAGTATCATTTGAGTAGCAGTTGGTGGAAGCTGAGACTGAAAAACGTGTTTTGCAGACAAGTTTGGGTTAGGCACAGGAGGACTGTGATGGCAAAGGAAGCAATATTGGGGAAATCCGCACTTGAGCATCGGATGGTAGCAGAAAAGGGTTTTCAGGCGAGGATGCAGCAAGTGTATAATATCCGGGCCCGACTGGCGTCAGTAGTTCCTGCCGTTCATCTCTATATTGTATTAAGTTGTCGGAGTTGACTTCTTTTCTTTGGGGGGATGATGTTGCCGGGAATAATCATTATGTTATGTTGTTATATTATGTTTATGTTGTCGTCGGTAATAATGAGTTACGACGGTCAGTTAGTTGGCCGATGGGTAGGTAGTTGGAGTCACGACGGTTGTGTCGCACCCCTTCGGGTATTATATAGTGTACCTTTTCTTCGAAGTATAATCATGTTAGTCGTGTCAGATGTAATGTTATAAGCACTTATTGTACATGGATTGTGGAATTAATACAGAGGCTGGTTATTTAATATATTTCCATTATGTTCTGTGCATCTACTTTCTGCATTTAACCATTTACTCGAGAGGGCAAACATACACAACATTTCACAATTAGTAATATATCTTGAAGTGTAGAAATTAAACTTAAAAGGAAGATTTAAGATTTTAATTAGGAAACTTCATGATAAATCTTGAGTTATCATTTCCTAATTAACCATGCAATACTTAGATTTTCCAAAACAAATGTCCAAAAATCAAACCTTAAACAAGGGTGTCAAGATGATTTCGCCATACCTCCTCTTGAGTTTTAAACTCTAAGAAACGATGTAAAAAAAATTAGATTTCGCTAGGCAAAGTGTAGATCAAAGCCTTCTCTTGAACAAATTGCACCTCCTCTAGCTTGGAAAAGAATAAACTCCACTAGCCTCTTCAAAAATCTGGAAATTCGCCTTAAAATACCTTCAAAAAATCTAGAAATTATCCTCCAATCTAGCAAGAAATTCACCTCTCCAATAGCCTTCAAGATGAATTTTTATTAATTTCAAGGCTTAAAAAATTAATTTATTAAATTCAAAATGCCTTAATTTAATGTGAATTTGATTCAAAATCTCCAAAGGGCTCAAAATTAGCAAATTTGGTGAATTCGTTAAGAATTTCAACGCTCAAGCAATGTAGAAAATGAAGGATACCACAAATTTCGCCCTGGACCCTTGGTGAAGGCCAGAAGCGATTTTCTATTTTGTGACTAAAATCCTCAATTTTCAAAGGCAATATAATATTCATCAAGTTTCTTGGGGTCCTTTTGCCTTATCTCATCCTTGCCTTAGCACAATTTTGAAGAAAAGTTGTAGTTTTTTGCAAAAATCGCTCTGGGCCTTCAGTGAGGGTCAGGAGCGCTTTTAAGCTTGTCCATGTCTTGTTGTTTCTCCAAATTATCTTCAACGGATAGAACACACCCTCTTCCATTTATTTTAATCACAAAACTTGTTTTGTCCTTGCAAGAAAATTGTACTTTTAGAATCTAGCTCCAGACCTTCAGTGAGGGTCTGGAGCGCTTTTGCAAATTTAAGCTATTTTCTCTCACCTTTCCCTTTGAAATCACCTTGATAAGGAAGAACTTTCCTTTTTCATGCTATGAATAAATCTTTAAGCCCAACAAGTGATAAAATAATGTGTCTTTCAGAAAAATGGCTTTGGACCTTCAGTGAGGGTCAGGAGCGCCTTTTTTGCTTCTTGGTATATTTCCTTATTCTTTAGACTCCCAATCGCTTCTAAGGTATAAAACATCATCTCTTCCTCCTATCCAAGTCAGGTTTTGCCTCAAAATTTCAAACAAAGAGGAGAATCTTGAAAAATCGCCATGGGCCTTCAGTAAGGGTCAGGAGCGCCCTTTGTTTTTTGGGTTGATTTCCTCCTTTGTTGAGCACTCAAATTATATTCAATGGATAGAACATGCTTTCCTTGATCTCTTCCAATCATAAAATCACTTTGATCCTGCAAGAACAGTGCAAATTTGAAAATCAAGCTCCGGACCTTCAGTGAGGGTTAGGAGCGCTTTTTGCCATCATGATCAAATTGTTTCACTTTTCATCTCGAAATTCCTTGGCTAAGGAAGATGTTATCTTGTTTCATGCTATGAATAGGTTTTATATCCAACAAGGGATAAAATAGTGTGTCCACAAGAAATTCGCCCTGGACCCTCAGAGAGGGTCAAGAGCGAATTTGCCTTCTCTAGGCAAAACTCCGTCATCCTTTGGTCTTCAAACGGGTTTGGGGCTTCATCATGCTCATTCCACCGCTCTTCTTGCCTTTAATACCTCATCTTGACCACAACAATGCTAAAAATGACCTTCATGGAGAATTTCTCCCTGGGCCTTCAGTAAGGGTCAGGGGCGAAATTATCCTTGTTGCCCAAAATTCAACAATTTTCAAACTTTCAAACTTTCAAATGCATCCAATAACGTCCAATCTTCTCTCCGGGAAACCCTGCACAAAACAAGTTAGCCAAAATTAGCGAGAAATAAACTTGAACCACATTTTCGCCCTGGACCTTTAGCAAGGGTCAGGAGCAATTTTTACAATCTAGGCTAAATTGCTCAATCTTTTAGTTTCAAATCACTTTGCAGGGCAAGGTAAGATCATTCTCAAGGCCAGGAACAAGGTTTCAAATTCAAGCGAGTTGGCATATGATGTCTACAATGAATTTCGCTCTAGACCTCCAATGAGGGTTAGGAGCGAAATTCCCAATCTTGGCCAAAATTCATCATTTTCTTCAAGGTTTTCAATCAATCCCAAAGTCCAAACAAAATGCTTTGCAAATCAAAATTTGGTCGAATAAGGCCAGGAATGAGTCCTAGGTTGATTTTCGCCTTGGACCCTCTGGAAGGGTCAGGGGTGAGATTCGCATTGGACCTCCTGAGAGGGTCAAGAGCGAAATTCGCTCTGGATCCTCAGCAAGGGTCAGGAGCGAAATTTGACTTTTTGAACTCTCCGACAGGATAATTTTATGGAATATAACATTTAAGTATATACTTTAAGTTATATTCCATATATACTTTCAGGATGTTTGAGAGTGGTTTCAGACCTCCAGGAGTTATATTGCAAAATCTAGTTTTTGGAGGTTTTTCAGTTTCCAGACTTAGTCAAATTTCAGGATCAGGACTTTCAAACTTAGCCAAATTTCAAGATCAAGACTTTCAGACTTAGCCAAATTTCAGGATTAGGACATTCAGACTTCATCACTTATCAACTTGACCTAACTCAAGCAGAACCTACTATCCAGGTGATCCCCTTGGCGACACTCAAAATGCAAAGGCTAACAGACAAAACCCTAAAAGACCTAGAAAACAAACCCTAAAAAGCAAAAAGCAAGGGTCCCCATTTGCAATGGGGCGATGTGTGAAATGGTCACAACACATACTTAGACAATTTCTTTACACAAATTGGAGAATTCAAGGAAGATATCCAACAACGCTGAGGTGGAGCCTCGTCATTTTCCAACCAATCAGATTGTTCCAAGTCAACATGTCCATGTTCAGTGAACCTGACTTATCTACAAAAGCTTCTAGAGGGCACACTTCACAATGCAACAACCTTCTATTTTTATTGTTGGTTCATATTTAGCAAGAAGGACAAGTGTCCCCAAATGTAATTTTCTCATTGGTTGAGGGGTAGTTAGTTTTGGGAAACCCTAATTAGGGTTTTATCTTTCAATCTAGGCCCTTGATCGTTGTTCGATCTTGGCCATTCAAAAATTTTGTATGCCTATATAAGGTTGCCTCCTCTCATTTGGAGAGTGTGACGTTTTTTTTGAAATATTGTTGCAAGGTCATTTTTAGATAATACATTACTTGTGTGCTTTCTCTTAAGGCCTTGTAATCTCTTTTATATGAATGATTAGCAAGGCTTACAATTTCCTTAACACTTTAGTTTAGAATTTATTTCATGTTGTTAGATTGAATGAAATATTTGATAAGTATTGGTTTATGGTGTATCTCCGCTCATACTTTTGGTGAATGGATGATTTTCATTCACTGTGTAAAGTTAGTCGGAGCTTTCCTTTGTGTATGCTTAACTTCCGATCATAAGCACATCCCTTGAAGATTGCATCCACTTTGTGTAGTTGTCCTAAGTGAGGCAAAGCAAAGTGTGGTTTATTGAGTTCACCAAATCAATACCGTCTCGAGTTCATAGGAGTAGATTAGAACTTCTAAACCCTTGTCTCCTTTTTAGTTTTTCATGATCCAAGTGTTGGAAATATGGATGGAGTAACTGAGAGGGGAGGGGTGAATCAGTTACCACAAAAATAAATCCACAAGTCCCTTAGATGTCTTAAATATAAACTGCTGAAACTCAGTAAATTAACTTATCAGTGTTTATTAAACATTAACATGCATAAAACAAGTAACATGAACACAAGTAACACCAGATATAACGTGGAAACCCAATTTTGGGAAAACCACCAATGTAACTAGTTACTGATTTTCACTCTTCTGAAGTGAGCCCTGTTAGGAGCCAACCCTGTTAAAGGTTACAAAACACACTGTTAGGTGTGACCCTGTTAGAGGATTTGATCACCCTGCTAGGAGTGGCCTTGTGAAAGGTCTTAAGAACAATTCAACCGAATTGTCACCTTGTCAGAGGATTTACAAAATGGTTGTTAGACCAACTCTGTTAAGAGATTTCGGTATCACTGCTACAATGGTTAGAAAGCAACAATGAAGTGATCTGAAAATACAACTTATCTTGCTGATACAGATCTCTGTTCTGTGCCAACAGATCCTTACTGATCACATATATCTTTTCTGCACCTCAAGGATAACACTGATCCTTCATCAGAATTCGCACATTTCTGCTCCTTCACATTTCCATACTTTTCATATTTTTCCACACTTCGAAATCGCAACTTGTTCTCTCATATATACCATTCAGGTTACCAAGTCGGCCCAATTACAAGTTAAGATGAATATTACATAGGTCGGCTACATATACAAATTTCAATAAATAAATATTGCTTCAGTCGGCTGCATAAATATTTCACTGATGCTCGGTGAACACTGCTGATTCTTCGGTAACCGACTGAACTCGGTAAGTACTGCGAACTCGGTATAGACTGACTTTCCTTCACATACTCTTCGAAGACCGACTTAACTCGGTAAAGACTGTGAACTCGGTATAGCATACTGGAGTGCTAGGTAGACTCTGTAACTTGCTTCTCTTACCGTTTGAACTTGGTAGACTCTGTCTAACTGCTTTGCCGAACATTTTGAACTCGGTAGACTCTGTCTAACTGCTTTGCCGAACATTCTGAACTCGGTAGACTCTGTCTAACTGCTTTGCCGAACATTCTGAACTCGGTAGACTGATATGACATTTGTGTAACATCAAAGACAATACACAATTAAACAATTGTATCCAACACCAAGTCCCAAATGATAGAGCTTCATTGTCCAAACCTTCACTGTGAGTTGAGCAATCCAAACGCAAGTCCCTTTGTGTATTACCAGCATATCACAACGCCCATTGAGCTTATCCACACGTCAAGACCTGACAAAAGAAATCTTGGAATCACCATATGATCTTCTAGCAATCTTAGCATAAGCGGTGATTTTTCAAGAGGATAAATTATCTTTGGGTACTTTATTCTAATGTTTGGTAGATGATAAAACAAACACCAACAATACCCAAGGTTGGTACCCACTCACGATCTAGGAACCACGTGTCCACAAGGGGGCTGGCCTATTCTATCACTCTGGTGGGACAAAAACCCCACTCTTAATGTTGGTGGGCACCATTCATCATCAATCTGGGCTTTTGGCATAGTGGTTGCCTTGCTTGGTATTAGAGCCGAGGTCTCAAGGTCGAGCTCTGCGAACCATGGTGGGTTGTGATGTCCCAACCTAAATGTTGTGGTGGTGCAGATTCCCATTGGGTGTTTATCCAAGGTTGGGACCCACCCACGATCCAACAACCACATGTCCACGAGGGGGTTGGCCTATGCCGACACTTTAGTGGGATGAAAACCTCACTCTTAATGATGGGGCTTTTGGTGTAGTGGTTGCCTTGCTAGCGTAGCCTTGTGTACACACCCTATGGGAATTTGCACCATTGCAACATTTAGGCTAGGAGATGACAACCCACCACGCTTTGTAGGGGTCAACCTCGAGATCTTGGCTTTGATACCAAGCAAGGCAACCACTGCGCCAAAAGATCAAACTAATGGTGAATGGCGCCCACAATGTTAAGAGTGGGGTTTTTGTTCTAGTAGAGTGCTAGCATAGGCTAGCCCCATCGTGAATACGTGGTTGTTAGATTGTTGGTGGCTCCAGCCTTGGGTACATGCCCAATGGGAATCCACACCACCACAACATTTAGGGTGATATCATAGCCCACTACGCTTGTAGGGCTTGACCTCAAGACCTCAGCTTTGATACCAAGCAAGGAAACCCCTACACCAAAAGCCTGGACCAATGGTGAATGACACCCACCAACATTGAGTGGGGTTTTCATCCCACCAGAGTGCCAACATAGGCTAGCACCCTCGTGGACACGTGGTTACCAAATCGTGGATCGGTCCCAACACTAGGTACACACCTAATGGGTATCCACACCACTGTAGCATTTAGGATGGGTTATCACAGATACCATTGGGATGTATCCATAAACAGCCTATATTTGGGTTGTATCTAATACATTTGGATACAATAACAACCATTTGGTGTCATATGAAATCTATGGATTATGATTAGAACTCGTAAAAAAAAATTACATAAACATAAATGTATATCTATGTGTGTTTGTGCATAAACATTCAGGTCTAGGGTTTATAAGAAAATTCAAAATCTCCGAAACGATCTCTTACACACATATACCATTAAAGACAATATAACAAAACAAACATTGTAAAATATAATATATATTTTCTAAGTTATGTTCTATAGCCTTGAATTATTTATATATCCAAGGGTATAGAACATAACTTTAAAAAATATATATTATATTTTAGCTTACAATACTTACTTTGTTATATTATGTCTTTATATGCACATGTTCAGTTATTTATATATCTAAGCGTATAGATCATAACTTGAAATATATATATTATATATTAGTTTACAATATTTATTTTGTTATATTATGTCTTTGATGATATACAAATATTTATATTATTTTAGTTTACAATTTTTTATTTTTTTTTGCAAATTTTGATTATAATCCCTAGATGGTTTGATGTTGTATCCTATTTTATTAGATATGAACCAAATATAGGCTTGTTTATGGATGTGTCATGATGGTGTCCATATTGTATTTAGGAGTATCATATCCATATAAATTATTTAATATATAGATACGTGTATCTAAACAAGGAAGGAGAAATATTTGCAACTTCGAAAAAATGTATTGTTTTCCATGAAGTTGAGTGAAAATAGGTTAAGGATTCTTTATTGCCAACAAACTGTTAGATCAGATATGGTTGCTTTGGTCATCAATACTTTTGCCATTTCTTGTTTGGAAGCTTTGTGGAACCCTTGCATCTATTTGCAGAGATTCCAACTCTTACCTTTCAAAAAAGTAGTTCATTTTTTTTTACATACAAAATTAAGACAAATGCAAATAGCTATTGAGATAAGTTCTAGACAATTTAATAGTACACTTGTTGTGTAGTATAAGGGCAAAGCAAGAAAAGCTTAGATTTTCTATTACAATCCAAGCATAGTGAATTTTTATATTGTTAAAAGTTGGGCATACCAAAATAGAATGTTGAAAAGAGAATATGATTTATCCCATAAGAAGTCGTAGGATTAAGGTAATGTGGCAATTGAGGTGGAGCAAGACTCTGAAAAGGAAGAGTATGTTTTTTTGGCATTTGACATAACAATTGTTAGTTATTTGATTTTGGTTTATTTCAACATTTCACTTGCCACAGAGATTGAGATTTCAAGTTTGCCAATTGGAGTTCTACTATTCTACCCATTTGTGTATCTTTTGGTAATGGTAGAGCACATGCAATGAAAAGGATAGAGGATGTTCAAATTGTTCTTAGTGATGCAAAAAATTAGCCGAAGATGTTAGATTCGTTCCAAATATGAACAAAAAAACTAGTTTCTGTCAATCAGCTAACATAAAATCTTAACATTGTGGTGATTTTTTGTGGAAAGAAGTGTACTGTGACTAATTTCATACAAGCTGAATGGTTTCTCTAGGCATTTGGCAAAGCACTTTGTATAGGCTAGATGGACATGTCATGCTTAATTTGCACATCTTAGTTGTGGAGGAAAACAACAAGATTTTGTGGCATGAGAGATATAAACATCTCAATCGTTAGTATTTAGCTAAATTGAGTAGAGTCAACATGGTTCATAAATTGCCATCTACTCTAGAGAAACAAAATATATGGGTGAAGTGTTTGGATAGTGAGGAAAAATAAAAATTCTCTCCTACTAAAGGGACAAGACTTGTAAAAGTGGATTTAGATCTCCCTCTTGTAGATCTATGTGAGCCATCTCTGAATTCATTAATAATCCTAGGTGCAAGGTACTTTCTTTTGGTCCTCGATGATTTCTAAAGAAAAATCTGGGTGTACTTTGTGAATAAAAAGTGATTACTTTGGAACCTTTGTCAAATTCAAAGTATTGCTTGAACTAAAAAAGGTAGGTCATTCAAGACTAAAAGGTCTGATAATGGGGCTGAGTTCACTTATAACCAATTTTAGGACTATTAATAAAAGGAAGATTTTTAGAGAAAATAAACAATCCAACACACCCCTTAGTAGAATGGAGTGGTTGGTAGGAGAGGTAGAACTATCATGGACATTTGGTGCATGATGCAAAATATAGGCATGTTGTAGATATACTAGGGAAAAGCAATGAATATGACAATATATCTGCTGGACAAATATTCCTACAAAGCCTTGTTGGATATCACACCTAAAGAATCTTGGCTTGGGCTCAAGCAAAAGGTAACATTTAAGTGTTTTTGGTTAAATAACCCTTGACCTTGCTCTATGTCATGATAGGGAATGCACTCAGGTATTGCACAAACCTCACAAGGGGCTTTATTGCTCCTAGAGCCTTGCACTTGTTGTGAAATTAAAACATGAAAATTATTTTAGGTTGTGTAAAATGGAAAAGCAGAGTTTTTCTCTTTTATTTGGCTTGAAATTAAAAAAACAGCATTTTTTCCCCAGTTTTATGAATATATTAGTGGTTTTAACTTTTAAGTCAATGAAATCCTAGGTAATTGAATTCCATTTGCCAAGTGAATCTCAATTTCAAGTAATGCTACTATGATCAAAATAGAATTTGTGTTTTCTAAATTCATTATTTAAGCATCTCAAACATTATTTAAGTTATTTTCTGTATTTATTTTTTATTATTTGTGAAGAGTTTTTGCTGAGACCCAAGTCTATGTATAAATTTTGGATTGCCATTTTTTTTTGTTGAATCTAGGTTTTTGAATGATTGACAAAAACATCTTGGTGCTATTTTCTTTGTCAAATTTCAAGAAAATATTGGAATTGTATTTAGTTTAGTCTTTAAGAGGGCTGTTGGGTATAAAATAATGTTTAGACATAATGTTGGAATACAATTTATATACATGCATTTACTGATTATGTTAATGATCTAATAGACATTACATTAGTTATGTCTAAAAAGTATCTTAGTAAGTTATGATCACCTTGTAACTTCTCCATTTAATAATAAATACAAGCTACACTCATTGATGTGTGTTCCATCCAAATCTCTCAAACTTTGTGGCTTCATTGTTTCAACATGGGGACTAAGAGGTTCAATTAACTAGCTATGTGGTGAAGTACCACTTCTATGCCAATGATCTGATTTGAAAAAATAACCTAAAGCTTTAGAGAGAAAACTTACAAGACCAAGAAGGGGGCTTATTTTGGAAAAACCAAGTTATTGTGAATGCCAAGTTGTTAGTCCTCCCAAAGAAAATAAAAACTTTCACAAATATCTAGGTTTATACTTTTACAATAACTTGGGTGGGATACATAGAAAATGAAAACATAGGGTGAGATTGAGGGTTTTATATGTACTATAGAACAATACAAGAATGTATAGTTATAAATGCTTTGGTTGTGAGGCTATAAGGATAAAGCAAATGGCATGGAGATCATTTGGTGGCCTATAGCAATAATGGAATGAATTGAAAATCTGATTGAGTTACATTTGGAACATTGAGGTCATGCCATTCTAGCTTGTAGAGTACCACCAAGAAGCCTGATGGAGGAATTTTTCACCAGACCGGTGTAATAGGGATGCTTTTGGATAGCGACCTACTTAATTGATGCCTAGGAAAGTTTAGGGATGGTATGGGGCATCTTGGAATCTTTGCTGGCAGATAAGACATTTTCCATGCTTGCTTACACTCACCATGGATTGCAGAAATAGTTGTGTTGGGAAAAAGTCAATGTTAGTATTGAATCATTATTTGAATATGATTACATATTCCAATTCCTCTTGAAAAATTGTGCAAGTTCAAAAATACCTTGTTTGAGTACGAATGTAAAAGTTATGACCTATAGAAAAGCTAGGCCAAAGAGCATTGGTAAAGTGGCGAACTTGAGTTCTCGACATGGTGAATTATGTTTATCCCAAGTTCCAACAAACTCTTAGTGGTAAAGTGGTAAACTCTACATGGAAATGGTAACTTTTTCATTGGTAAAGTGGTAAATGTTTCTCTTCGTGGGTGAGCTGGTTTTAGGAACACCAAACATTTTCTCTTCTTTTTTGGCATTTGATCTTCCATCTCTAGATATTTATGAAACAAGAGAGTTGTTATTAACCTTCATTGCATCTTGGAAATGGTTAGAAATTCATGTTGACGATTTTAGAGCCATTGTTGGAATACATAGCATGTCTATGTAAGTTTGATGTAGTAGAGGAATGCTTGTTAAGGTGTTTGTGAGCTCTCTAAAGTCTAATGCATTGTGGAGCTTGTTGAGACTAGGTTGGTACTTTTTGGCATAGTGGTACGAGAATTATATGCTTCCTAGACTAGAATTTTTGGCCCAAAGTGGGTTTTCTTTAGACTATATGTGTTGTTTTTAATTTGTACTTGTTTGGTGTGTTATTTCCACAGTCTTGGTATTTGTATCTTTGTTTTATGATGTTATAAATGCCTCTTGAATGTTGGTGTCCATTGCATATGATATTTTGTGAAGTCAAGAGGTGATAGAAGGTTCAAATTGTTCGATTTGTTGTTGGTGAACTTGTATGTGGAATATCCTCCTTGTTTATTGATCTTATTAGTATTATAGTAGGTTCTATAATCTTTTTCTATGGAATTTTTTAGTTGTTTAAGTAGAGCAAGTAGGAGTGGTGATTTATTGTTGTCTGAGCTTAAGATTAAGTTCAAAGAGTGGTTGAGAATTGTGAGGATAATGAGTATGGTAGAAGAAAATGGAGAAGCAAGATTTGGAGCTTTGGAAATAAATGTTTCGAGTACTCTTTCTGAAGAGAAGATTGATAGGCAAAAGGGCAAAGGTAAAGATGATCTTCATTGCACCAACTGTGATAAAGGATTTTCATTTAGAGGATAGGTGTTGGCAATTGTACACCTAGAGTTCTGTTGTATATATGAACTACACCCCTATTTGTTGTGCATTTTGCACCCCATCCTCGTCATGGACAGGGGACCCCCGTCTCTGAGGTCTTCGTGTGAGAGAAGGTTCGGGTCACAATGCCCCTAAAGCCGAATTCGGCCTCTAAGGCCAAATTGCGAATTCAAAGGCTCTAAAATTGGCCTTAAAGGCTGAAATATGAGATAGTTCATAAATCGGCTTAACAAGCCGAAAATCTTCAAATAGACAAAATCGCGAATTTAGACCTGTTAGCCCGAAATTTGGGGGCTTAAGGCAAAATGCTCAAGTAGGCTGAATTTCGGCTTTTCTTCCTTCATAGGCAGAGTTTATTTTCCTAACCCAAGAGCGAAGAGGAAGTCGATTTCCCTTTAAGTGTTTCTTTTGATGAGGGACCTACTTTGTGATGCAAACAAATTTTTCATATCGCCCATGATTGCAAGTTTGTAAAAAGGGTAAGAAGGCCCAATGTGCAAGTTTAAAGAGGGAAATAAAATCATTCAAACTCTCAAATCGCCTTGCACAGCCGAGAAACTCGAAACCCTAGTCGCGCAACCATATACTAAGCTCGCTATGTTCGCCAAAGTGTCTTGTAAGCCAAAATGAACACATTGCGAAATCGCAAAATGAAGAAAAGCCCCGAAATTCAAAACATTATAGCAAAATCGGCCTTTGAGGCCAAAAAGAGAGAAATCGCGTCTCCTTCATAGGCCGAAGTTGGCTTTCAAAGTCCTTGAAGAGTCAAAAATGGGAGAATGGTGTTCAAAATCGTGCCTAAAGTCCTTCTGAGCCGAAATTGAAGAAAACTAAGTCGTGCATAAAAGAAGTCGCACATTCAGTTCCTTTTGGCCGAAAGGAAGTGAAAGTCGAAGCTCACAAAGTTAGCTTAGAGGCCAAAGACGTTAAACTCACAAACTCGGCTTGTAAGCCGAAATTCGTTGATAGGTCTAATTCGTCGATAATGTCCATAAAGAAACATTAAAGCTCACAAAGTCCATTCATAACCCGAAAATGGCTAATATAGGTAAGATCGTGCATAATCCCCAATCAGGCCGATAAACCAATAAGTCTAAGTCGCCCAAACGCCTTCAAAACAAAATCGCGTATTCACGGTTAAATATCGAAAGTTTGCAAAATTTTCCCAAATGCCGAAAAGGTGAAACCAAATCAAGTTCACGAAATCCTCAAAAGAAGAAAATGAACATTGCGCAAATAGGCTATTCAGGAGACCAAAACGTAAAGGTTCTATAAAACTTCAAAATCGGCCTGAAAGCCCAAAAGGTGAACTCTCAAAATAAGCCAATGAGCTAAAATTGTCAATGTCGGCTGAAAGTGAAGGCAAGGACATTTCGTAAACATCTCTCATTTCTCCTGTTGAACCCGAAATTGCCAAAAAGGGGGTTATAACCTAAAAAGTAAATCTCTCAAAAACCCCAGTTTACCCGAAATTCTAAGACTTAGGTGATTTAAAGGTAAAATCACACGAAATTTCACCAGGATGACGTTAAAATGGAAAGCCAAAATCGTTTAAAAAATGTAGAAGCCCTGAATTTCGTCTAAGTTGGAGAGTGAATCAAGATGAAGGATCAGATTTCACGTTTGAAGAGAAACATCTAAAAGATACATCTCACAAAGACCTTCTCAAGCCTGAATTCCCCTGAGACAAAGCCAGACGTTAAATGAAATTTAATATTTGTCAAATTAATTTAATTAATTTTTCAAATTGATTGATTAAAGGTGAAATTGATTGTTCCCAGGAAAACGACATCGGGAGGAGTTAAAGTGACGACTTAACACAAGATCAAAGCTAGACGCTGGAACTGGAGAAGAATATGCCGAAAAGTAAGATCGGAACCATGCATTGGGAAGCGTGTCGTTGGACGACAAGTTGAAGTCCACCACCGAGACCAAAGACCGAAGAACATTCGGAATGGAACAAGTATGCATTCTTGAGAAATGCACAGCTGTATTTAATTCCAGAAGTTCAGCTGAAATTGTTTAATGTAAAACTACCTGTGGGCCCCACTCAAGATATTTTGAAACAAAGGGGAAATAGGTCAGTTGTGGACAGCTATTCCCAACCACCAGGAGGACCGAATCAATGCCAAACAGTTGTAGGCAGTTGAGATAGTGGTTGGGTAGATAACTGATAGTTGAGTGGGCATGGGTTAAAGCTGCCAACTTTTGGAAGGCAAATTGCAGCCCTTGGATGTAACCAATTCTGCCCTTCGATTCAAAATTGTAAATTCTATAAAAGGCAAAGGCCTTTCTTGTGTAAAGGGTTAGAGATTGTTAGATAGTTAGACTCTAGTTAGATTATAGTTAGATTTTTAGGCATTTAGGCTCTTAGATTTTAGTTAGAATAGATTAGATTGTAGAAGTCTAAATTTTAGAAGTAGCATAGAGATGCTGCAGAAATTATTGTAATAGGCAGCTGGAATCAATATAATGGACATTGATTTGGTGTTTATCATCTTGGTTAGAGTCTGTGTGCATGGTTTCTTTCAACATTTTAGGTAGATCTTTCTGTTTTGGGTGTGCAGGTATTTGATGGATTCGGGCTCATACCATTGAGGATATACTAATTGTATGTCCTTGTGTATGGTTAGTCTGAGCCTTTAATTGTGTTTAGTTCAATTGCAGGTGTTCGTCTGAGCTGCACCAAAATTGGGAGCTTAGCCATTCTCCTGTAGTCTGAAATCTTCCAAGTCCCCTTGAAGATTGCACCGTTCTTGCGAGGTTGTGAGTTATTCTGGCCAAGCAGGGATTAGTTATGCTGAATCTGTCTACCCGCTTACTAGCCTGGTTAATTTTAGGTTTCCTAAACCCTTCTCTTTTTCTTTTATTTCCCAGTTCGAGAATTAGACACTGACTAGTTTGTAGCAAAACGTAAGACCCCTTGTGCTCCTAGCAAAACACATCGACTGTTGATCTATCCTGCAGTCAAGAACTGACATTTTGATCCTTGAGGTTGTCCCCTTTGATCAATTAAAAACAGCATTAGGGCTTCCTTACACAAGAGGATAGGATACTCGGTGAGTAACATTCTATTCTGCGTTGGCCGGATAGAGTTGCAGTGATGCGACTTTAGCCATGTCAACACTATTGAATTCCAAATTCAATTGCCAAGTGAAAACATTGGAATGATCTCAAGGTGTGGGACCTTACATATGAGATCAAGCCTTCTTCACTAACCCAGATGCAATAGTGTTTGTCCAACATAATGTTGGAAATGCTATAGCTAATCGTATTCTATTGGTTTGCAGAAGGAAAAGGAAGAGAGAAATGTAAGAAATGTGAGGATCATGATGCACCAACATAGAGTATGATACTTCCCCACTCAAAATAGCATAAGGATATGACAAAAATTTCCACAAAATCCATGCAACTCTTTGTTATGACAATTCCTAGAGGTGTGTATGGAGGTTAGGATTTCACAAATACTAGGAGGGAATAATAAACTTCCTCATTTAGTTCTTGCAAAAGATTAACACAACATAAAAATATAAAAAAATGATAACATTCATTCAAACATAGGGGCAGAAACAACATTACACATAGTGCTGAAGGTGAGAGATGGTGGAAAATGTTAACTTTTATTAAATATGGGGCTTGAAAGCTAATTTATAGTTTCAGAGATTGAATGATACAAGAATTTTCTCTAGAAACTAAGGGAACAACCCCTTAGAATGAACACAAATTGCCTCTTTATCTATCTATTAGGTGTAGAAGAGAGATAGGGCATGTGGCAGGGAAGAAACCCTAGCTGCGGATTCTATTAGAATTTGACAAATCTGCACCAAGAGATCAGATTTGTAGGCATAGAAAACCTTCCAAATACCCCTACCATACTTTCATTGATGAAAAATTAGTCCTCCCCAAAATTCACTAAAACTGCAGCCAAGAATGGCCACTTGACAAAAGGACTGCAGATCATAAAAACAACATGGGTGCCACTTTTCCTTTTAAAAATTCATTGAAGTGCATTAAAAATCATTACCATACCTCCATGGCTTGAGATTGGGCAGTGGGAGGCTCGTTGTAGCATTCATGGCTTTTAGATGAAAGGTAGGTGTAGAAAATAGCACCTTGGCCTTAGCTTTTTTGTTGTTATCCTTCTTCCTCCTTTGTTAGAGCTTGGCTGAGAACCAAGAACTTATTGGAGGTTCCCATAGTTCTAGGAACCATGGGAACTATTGACATCTTTGCTTGCTTCCTTCCTTGGCCCTTGCTTATGGTTTCCTTGTTATGTTTTACTTTGAATTGGTGATAACTGATGGTTCTTGTGTTTTCAAGAACCAATGAAAGCCCTGACAAACCTTCCTTTTTTGCCTTAACACTTTTACTTCGGTTGTAGATTCACAATGGAATTTGGAATTGTTGAAGGTTCTCGTGGTTTTAAGAACTTGGTTGGGGCTCGACTAGGTTCTTGGACCTTGCCAAAGCTTTGATTAGCTATAACTTAGCCACTGTTATGATAAGATTGACAAGTATTTGGTTCAAAAGGGATTCTAGATAAGTCCTTTAGATCCAAATTTGTACGTCAAAAGCGTAGGCAGTGAGATCTTTCTACTAGTCATTTATGTAGATGATATCATCATTACAAGTAGTGAGGCGCATTTGATTGAACAAATCAAATGTAATTTGAGTAATTCATTTGACATGATTGACTTAGGCCTCCTACATTATTGCCTAGGTGTAGAAGTTTGGCAAATAGGTGGTCGTATTTTTATTTCTCAATCTAAATATGCCATGAATTTGCTTGACAAGTTTAGAATGATAGATTGCAAAATCTGATCTGCACCTATGGAGAAAGGGTTGAAGCCTTTAGTCAAAATAAACTCAAAGGTAATAAATGTGTCAACATTTGGGCAACTAGTGGGCAGCTTTATCTCTCTTACAACCACTAGATTTGAGTTATGTCATGAGTAAAATTTCTCGATTCTTGACAACACTAAAGGCAGAACATTGGGTTGCAATGAAGCAGGTGTTGAGATGTGTTAAAGGGACACTTGACTTTGACATTTTGTACAACAGAAGCAAAGATCCTAGGCTGGTTGGGTTCACAGATTCAGATTGAGCAGGTTTTGTTGGTGACAGAAAATCCACTTCTTGATATGTATTTTGTCTTGGCACGAGTTTAGTCACATGGACTAGCAAGAAGTAGCAAGCAATAGCTATTGTATAGACAGAAGAACAATATTGAGGAACAATTAAAGCAACATGTGAGATAGTATGGCTTCAAAGGATGCTTTCAGACATGAAAACGTCTCAAGTAAAGGTTTCACTATTGTTTTGTGACAATCGAGGGGTGCTAAAGCTTGCCAAGAATTCAGTCTTCCGTGAACGTACCAACACGTAGAGCTTCATTGTCATTTCATCAGGTTACTTGTAGAAGATGGATTGGCGATGTTGTAGTATTGTCCAACTGAGGATCAAACTCTAGACATTCTTGCCAAGTCCTTGAGTCCTTACAAATTTTTAAAATTTTGGGGTAAACTTGGTGTAGTTAGTAGATTGACCCTTAAGGGAGGTTATTAAAGTAATATAGTAATATTTAGTTTAATAATGTTCAATTAAGTCTGTAGGATAGACTTCAGGAATATTCTTTATTTTTTAAAATGTCATTCTTATCCTTTTGCTTTATTAGTTGTTGTTCTTATCCTTTATGGATAAGTCATTTGTATCTCTTATTTGAGAAGACATTTCCCTCCATGTTTAATATCAAATATCTTGGTAATCATTATGTGTCTTGTATTTTTCATAATAATGTCTTCCTAGTTTATGGGTCATGTAAGACGAGAACAAAGACAGATGCACATGCATAAAACAAAACCAAAAATTGTTGAATAGATGGGGTATTAGCTTAATTTTCTAAGTCTCAACAAAGAAATAAAAAACTAAGTGAAGGGGAAATTTAGAATCATATGTGGAGAAGGAATGTAAGAAGGAAACGCCAACACAATTTTTCAAAATTCATTCCCACTTGCAACCATCATGAAAATGTTTACATAGTGTTGTGACCATTTCACACATCGCCCCATTAAAATGGGGACCCCCTCTTTTTGCTCGTTTTGCTCGCCTTTTTTCTCCGTTTTTTTTTTTTTTTTAAAGGGTTTTGGTAGTTTGTCAGTTGTCTGGATTAGGGTCAAGCCTTAGGGTTTCAGTTACTGCGTTTTCAGGCCAGAGTCCAGTCAATCTTGAGAGCTTTTTGAGCTTCCTCTCGTAGGATGCAATTTTTTGAATAAAGTGAATTCGCCAGAGGTCAGGTAAATTTGTCTAAGTTCAGTCGGAATTTTGAATGCGAAGTCCAAATTTGTCTAAGTTTGAATGATGAGATTTTTTATTTTTTGTCCGATTGAGTGATTTTGACCAAATTTTGAGAATTTTGATGATTGATTCTAGGCATTGGAAATGACTTGTTTTTGCCCTGTGAAGTGATTAAACTCGTAAAATCTTGATATTTTGGCCTGTAGGAGCAAAATCGCTCCTGTCCCTCAATGAAGGACCAGAGCTCATTTCTCAAAATTTTACTGTCTCTGCAGGATCAAGACAAATTTCGAATTGGAAGTGATAAAGGGAGGCATGATCTTTCCGTTGAATATAATTTGAAGAATTTCACAAACACGGAAATGTGCCAGGAGCAAAAATCGCTCCTGTCCCTCAGTGAAGGACCGAAGCTTAAAATCAAACATTGCCTTGTCCTTGCAGGATTTGAACGATTTGACGATTTGAGAAGAACCAAGGAGATATGTTTCATCAGTTGAATATAATTTGAAAGTGCCTTCATGAAGGAAAACATGACTTTGAAGCAAAATCGCTTCTGTCCCTCAGTCAGGGACCAGGGCGAGATTCAGTGGTAGCTCCCGTCCCTCTCCCAGGGACCAGAGCGAAATTCCTCATAGGGCAAAATTCGGGCAAAGATCAAGTAAGTTTTGAGTTTGAGGCAAACAAAGAAGGTGTAATGAACTTATTGAAGACAAATTGAAGATTGCAAGACACCTAATGAACTCCATATTGGCCTAGGCGCTCCTGTCCCTCAGTCAGGGACCAGAGCGATTTTTGCCTTAGATCAATTTCTTGCCATGTTAGAACGAAATCCAGGCCAAGGATGAATCAAAGGGTGCACAACAAGATCGTTGAAGATAATTTTTGGAAGTTAGCAAAATGTGATTAAGCTTGAAAATGAAAATTCGCTCCTGTCCCTCAGCCAGGGACCAGGGCGAAATATTGGTTATATTGCATTCCACCCAAATTCAAGTCACTCCAAGTCAAGGTGTAAGGTGGCAATGATGTACTTGAGGACAGAGTATTTGAGGTACTTCGTACCATTCTTGGCAGGAGGATCAAAGTTGAGACAGATGTGGATTTGCAGGAATTGGAGGATAGAATCAAGGTCATCTTTTGCAAGGACGCTAATATCACAGATGAGCAATAGGACCAGATGTTTGCTACCATGCTCCTGATTGAAAAGACTAAGGAACTTGAACCTGAATGGGACACTGCTCTTCTCGAGGCATTTGATTAGGTCATCCACTTGGAAGAAAGAATGAAGAATCTTCCTGAGATTCCAATTGCTGAGATCGAAGGAATCGTATCAAGATTCATTGCATATGCTAAAAAGGAGCATTGGAAAGGGAATAAGATTCTAGATGAGAGGTTGTTATAGATGACATGGCACCTTAATTGTCATTGGTCTATGTCTCCTAGGTTTTTGTGCCAAATTTAATATTTGGCTATGCATTTAATATTGTTCAGTAAAAAGGAGGCTATTTGTAACAAACCCTAATTAGGGTTTAGGTGTCATGATCTTGACCGTTGATCTGCTTTTTGATCTGGACCGTTCATTGTAATTGAGGATGCTATTTATACCCTCATTTCATTTCATTTTGTAACTAGAAAGAGAGAGAGTTAGAAGTTATTTGTGCATTAGAGAATAGAATTTAGAAGTAAGTTATTTTTGTAGCAAGATTGAGTTTTGAAGAAAGAATTCAAACAATTGTTGTACATGATGGCTTTGAGATCAATGAAATATTGAAGTTATGGTGTTTTGTTGCAATTCTCTTAGTTATCTTCATGGTTGTTCAATTTTCTCGAATCATTCTCAATCAAAGTAGTGTGTTAATTCGAAGGACAAAGTGTTGGACTTGATCTTTGGTAGGATTCGCTTTCCAAACCACTAGCTTCCTGCTGATTGTAGGAACGCCTTGCATGGTCGACTGGAGAATACTTGAATCACTTAACCTTCAATCGTGTTGTATCTTAGATATGTACCTTCGTGGTAGTGTCTTTGATCTTTGATGTATTGAAGAATCATTTGTTACCTTAGAAGATCGCATCAATTTCAATTGAGTTGTTAGTTTATGGCAATATTGAAGTTGGTAGAATCTCACCAAACCTTGTCCACATTGAGTCATTCTTAGGGTTAGACTAGATTAAACCTCTTGCAAACCCTATCCTTTTGTTATTTTTTGAAAAAGCTTGTTTAGTTCAGCAAAATCTTCGGCAACGTAAGGCCCCTTGATGACACAGCAAATCACAACGACCACTGGTGCTTATCCACACGTAGAGACCCTACTTACAAGAACATTGGAGTCATCCTAACTGATCCTTCTTGCGAATCTTTAGCAGTTAGCGACTTTATTCAAGAGAGGATAAGATGCCTTTGGGTATTTTATTCTGTGTATGATTGTGTACAAAATACACGTCAACACATAGATAGGAGCCAAAATCAGAGAATATATTATAGTTCAAATAAGAACTGATTCCCCTCTGTTCAAGCTTGAGACAATTAGATGGGTGAATAAGAAGAATGAGAGGAGAGGATGTGTGTTTTGCACCACAGAAGCAGTGGAAACAGAGAAGCATTTCATCATATAATGGCCAATGTATGAGGACATTTGGTTCAGGTGTATAAAGCCATTGCAGGTAGACCCAATATTGGAGGCTATTTGAAAGGATGAGGATAAGGAATATTGTAAAATAGTTGATTCAAATCAAAAGAAGAAAAAACAAACTATTTACTCTGTTCTCAAATTCGGCAACATTGGGTCTGTAACTTTTGTGGTTCAACTTAATTAAAATCACTCACACACAAAATATACAATCATAGAGATGTCACGAGTCATTGTTAAAATGAGCGCATGAATGATCTAAACTATCTTTACAAATATAAACTTATCTTTCTGATAATAAAATATTCATTATTTTAACTAGTGTCCCATAATGTAGAAGAAATAACCACTTTCATAATAACTTGGTAGAGAGCATGTTGAGCACATGTAAGTTGGGAAGCAAAAGACGAACATTAAATGAAGAAAACTGAAATAACTGCTAGGGAACAGGTTTTTGTGCTCTTGATATAATATAAACTTCTAAGATCTATTCCTTTGCAGTTTGACATATGTGCATCTTCATGATCAGACAAGCAAAGAAACTATTCACATATGTAGGTATGCTTCAAACAACATGGATGCCTGCAAGTAGTAACATTAAATGAAGAAAACTGAAATAACTGCCAGGGAACAGGTTTTTGTGCTCTTGATATAATATAAACTTCTAAGATCTATTCCTTTGCAGTTTGACATATGTGCATCTTCATGATCAGACAAGCAAAGAAACTATTCACATATGTAGGTATGCTTCAAACAACATGGATGTCTGCAAGTAGTCAAGACATACTCGAGGCTGCATTGGTAAAATAGACTAATAATACTATCATGCATAAATGCTTAACTTGTAGATATCTAACAAGCAAAATAAAACTTGCATGAGAATATTCGCATTTATGACTATATGCTTGCAAGGCACTGTGTGGGAGGGAGGGGATAGTCATAGACTGTATCTAATTTTCATAATAGTAACTAAGAGTTGTGCTCTTTCGCAAGCATCTGTTCTGGACGTTTAGCATCCTCCTTAGAAAAGACAACACTGATCTGATGCCCACAAATAATTTGATTATTCATATGGTGTTTGGCTTCTGCAGCATCCTCAGCATTTCTGTACTTAACAAATCCAAAACCTGTAGGTTTTCTGCAAGGTCAGTCAACATAAATTGTGAGTTGCTAGTATAGAATATCCATATGCATTGTACTTTGTAAATTCTATTCGTAAAATAAAATTCATTGCAAAGAGAGTTTTAAAAGTAAAAAAATTAAAGCAATCACACTCGTGTTTAAAAATTAAAATAAAATATGTCTAAAGATCACACTCATTGTAACTGGGCAGCATATGGATATGATTGACATGTTGGCTAAATTTCAATCTCCCCCAAAAGCAATTAAACACACGCACACAAGGGGTGGATGGGGTGGCATTCAATGCTTGAAGCTCTTCTTATTGATAATTATTTGTCTAATTTTAGGGACTACAATAGATTTTGGTCTACTACAAAAGGCTGAAACAATAAGCGGAAGAGTGCTAAGGGAGATAGATTTTGTTTAGCCACCATAAATTTCTATTAAAGACTAAATGGTTCAACATGAACACAGTTTTCTTTTTCATGGAAAATTGTCTTCTACCTCTATCTATAAGGATTTATAGAACTAGAGATAGAGCTATTCATCAGTTGCTGTTAGTTCTTTATATTGGAGATTACTCTTCTGGAGTAAAGAACAGTGGCAAATTTATAGAAACTGCAATTCTGAATATGGATTGTATACGTTGCATATACAGATTGGACTGAATGCATCATAGAATCATAAGAATAGCATTTTAATTTTGTTTTCTTGAAGCCATAGTGATGATTATATGGTGTGGAATCTATGGCACTAGTTATTACATTATTATGTGCTGAACAAAACTTCTCCCTTATCTAGATTCTAGAATGTGGTCACAACCATACAAACAACTTTAGGAATAGCATTAAGTATTTACTGCTTAATTACTAGAATTTAAAAGAATCAAATGTTCATCCATCATCTCCAGATATGATATAAATGTTAGTATTAGATCAATATTGATTAATGTTAGCATTATAGGTAATATGTTAGTATTATGGGGTATATGTTAGCTTTATATTTATTATTATTTTGATCACCCGGCAGGACTGGTGCTCCTCCCCATCCATGCCCCTGATGACCTGAACGTTTCTGGTGGCGGTGTCATTAGCACATTGTTGTAAGTTGTCTCATGTAGGTTGTATGTTGTTGGGAGATTGTTCCTATATGATAAGGTTGGTTGTTTCATTTATTGGCTTATATAATAAGCCATTACACAATGTAATATTCATTCGTTCAGGAATATAATGATAATATGGTATCAGTGCCATATCGATAGATCTGTGAATTATTCTAGTGCTGGAGCAACAATAATCATTATATTCCCTCTGTAGAATAGGAGGTAACTAAGTGCCTGGCAGTGGTAGGAAGGACTTGGAGCTGAGTGAACTGGGTGCTGGAAAAGGTGTTGGATCTGTAGAATTGTCAAAGACTTTGCTGTATTTCCCTATACATTATCTTGGAAGGGTGTAAGAATAGAGGACTGCTATTTGGACTGCAGTAAAGGTGTGCGACAGTAGTGAGGCAATCATTTTTTTGACATTAGTCTTGTTCGACATTATAGTTCACAGCTTCAAACCGTCCAAAATAATATTAGAGGTGTGGGAGATCAGCTTGCATTTTGTGAGATCAAGATTTGTTGAGATCGGCAAGGCATGAGGGTGATAGAGAGGAGTCATGGGAAGTTCCTTTGTGGACAAGAGTAATTATTTAGTTTAATATGAATTTTTAAAAGTTTATAAAGATTTAGGATTTCGTCAAATCATATTCTATAAAGTTCAAAATTTATATTCCTAAACATTTCCTCGTTGCCCTAGAAATAGTGTTAGTTTTGTATCTTCTAGGAAGGAATTTTCATTTGAAAATTGGTCACATTTTGGATAGTAACCCTATAAAGATCCCTATCAATTTTATTTTGCTGCACCATTTCTAGTCTCCAATTTTAATTGTTATGGCAATTTGCTTGAAAGATATTGTTGATTTAATATCTTTTAAATTGAGAGGAATTTTCTCCTAAAAACTTGCCACGTTGTTTAATGAAGCCCAAAGCATTCTCATAATGTGATTTTATTCCAGCTCTAATGGATCTCCTGATTTAATTGTTTTAGTCAATCCTAAGTCTAATGTAGTGTCCTAAAATGGTAGGAATCCAAACTTTTCTTTTGCCCGACTCTCAAAAGTTGACAGGAAATAATTATAGTTTATGAAGTCATAAATACCTACCATTTGTAAGTTTAATAATCTTGATCAAATTGTGTTAAACAAGGAGGCAAGACCTGAAGATAATCCAGAGGACTATGACAAAAGACATAAAGAAGCGTTAATGCTTCTAAAATTTTCCATTGCCAATGCATTAGTGCTAGAGGTTAGAAATGCCATTGTAGCTTCTGCATTATGGAAGAATCTCAAAACAAAATATCAAGCGTCAGTGATTGGGAGGGCTTTGTATTTAAAAAATCTTTTGCTTTCCACTAAGTTGTATGAAGGAAGATCTATTTTTTATCATCTCTTGCAGTTGAAGGGTCGTAGCGATCAAGTAACACCCACTGAAAAGCTGGTAGATGATTAGAATTTGGTTGTATTGGTAGTGCACAGTTTGCCATCATCATTTGATTTATTTGTTGAGTACTTGCACCTAACTGTAGATGTCGGTGATCAAAATTGTAATTTCCTAAATCCGTAGAGGCAGGTCTCTTCCTGAGTGCTAGGGGTGTCAAACTCAGGGCAAAGCAACAATTTTATGTCCAGGCAGGGCAACTTTGGACCAATTGCTAAGGTTGGTGAGACCTTCAACTCTAGGCTCAGCTAAGCTTGAGAGAATGTTCCAGAGGTATCCTAAATAGGTTTATACATCAAATAAAATGTAATATGACAACAACAATCAATAGCTATATCTGATGTACATTTGACCCCTATATCTAGCACTAGGTCAAGACAAACAAACTAGCTACATACTACCTCTATTAAGTTGATATAACACCTTGCACATGCATCGATAAATGACAGCATTTTCATAATCCCTTAAGATAATTTCATTTGACATTACATACAAAACAGCCAGGTGTAGGCATATTGGACATGATCTTTTGATGATTTAGCTGTTAGGTTTGCTTGATATTGTTGCTTGGTTTATACTTTATACTGCTGAATCACGAATAGCATGTATATCTAATTTCTACTCCCAATCTTTTGGTTAATGATGTTTTTAGTTTAGTTACATGGTAGATCATAACTATTAGGACCAGTGCCTATCCATTGGGTTGCTAGTTTGAGTACATCACTAGGAACAACAAATCAAAATTAGGAGTACAAGTTGTGCATACATATACACCTTAGAATATGGTTTCAAACAAATGAATCTTTTTTGTTACCCATCCTAGACTGTTGAAACTCATGTGTAATGAAAAAGAGACTGTTACAAAGCTTGTAATGACGTGGAATGTTGCTGCATTTAACTAATCTTTGATTTGCAAGCACACCAGCAAATGTGGTGAGGTGAGATCCTAAGCTGGAACTTCCTACAAGATCTACAAATAGAATTTTGAAGACATTCAATTAAAAGAATCATCTACAAAACAAATCTTCTGGTGATTTACAAACATTTGTTGCTCTAATGGTGTATGGATTTTAAGGGATTAAAACCCTATAAAATTCGTAGGCTTGTAGTCATGTGGAGAGTAAAATGGCTGACTGACTAAATATCAATTTTAACAATATATTATGGATTTTCAGTGTTTTTTTTTCCAAACACTTGCAAGAGTTGGGATGGATTCAAGAAATCATGACTTCGCATGTTTGAGTTGTCAAAAGCCATGGATGTGGCATGTGAAATTCCTTTAGATTCGTGGGACTTTGAAAATGAGCAGTAGAGATCAATTGTGGGTCAATTTGGGAAGTTGGAACCCCAGCTACCACATTTATGGCAGCATGGTGACCCTTGTTTCTTTCAATCATATTTGTATGTTTAAGTGTGTCATTAGATTAGAAGTGTTTTTTGGGTGGGAAAGAATGAACTAGTGGATGTAAAGTCAAATTTGATATTAATGGAGTTGTGGGCATGCTATGATGGTAGGTAATCATGTATCATGAGGGTTTTGTGTTGAAATTGGTCATTTGGTAGACCATTGGGTCTAGTAGGGACCTTGGAATGAAGACTTGGGCACTCACGTGCTTGGCAGGGGTTTGAGTCTTAGAAGGACTTGAGAATCATGCATTGAATGAGCCGAGAGAGGAAACACGCGTTTTTTGGGTGGGAAAGAATGAACTAGTGGATGTAAAGTCAAATTTGATATTAATGGAGTTGTGGGCATGCTATGATGGTAGGTGATCATGTATCATGAGGGTTTTGAGTTGAAATTGGTCATTTGGTAGACCATTGGGTCTAGTAGGGACCTTGGAATGAAGACTTGGGCACTCAAGTGCTTGGCAGGGGTTTGAGTCTCAGAAGGACTTGAGAATCATGCATTGAAGGAGCCGAGAGAGGAAACACTTCAGGAATTGGGAGGTAGGAGGCAGAAGTGAATCAACAACAAGGAGTCAAGAAGAGGGGAACTTTGGTAATTGGGTCTTAGGAAGGAGTTGGAACTTTGGATATAAGAAGATGGAAAGTCCCCCTAAGGGTTCAAAGTCCTGGGATATGGATGGATGATCAAGATCTAAAGGGAACAAAGGAGTATGTTAGGGTTTTGAAGTTCTCAAGAACTCCAAAAAAGGGAAAGTGGGGAAGGGAACACTAGGAATCAGGATAGAGAAGAGATTTGGAATGTGAATTGAAGATCAAAGAATAGGAGCTAGGGATTAGAGTTTGGGCATACCAATACCCTAATAAGAAGTTCAAAAGTTTAACAAGAAGGGCTAGAGAATTAGACTTGGAAGGAAAAACATGTTGGGACAAGGAAATCTGAAAGTCCAAGAAGGAACAAAGGAAAGTAGACTTTGGTAGAGAGACAGTCGAAAGGGGTACTCCAAAACACTTAAAGTTCAACATTTTACAAAAAATTTGGATAAAAGACCACAAAATCCTTCAATATTAGAATGTTCCTGGAATTTGGCAATGGCAAGCATGGAATAGGCACAAGGGGACCAAATAAGGGGAACAACTAGGCAACATTGGCAAACAAGGACCCATCTAGGATTTTTTAGATTGATTAGCAATAGTGGGTCAAATAGGGTCAAGACACAAAGGGATGGGACTCAAGTAAATTTTTGCATTGCATGTTTGAGTACCAACATGGAGACTCAAGAACTTGGAATCATCAATATTTCTCGATGCTCAGTAAGATTGGTGTATGGGCTTCGATCCATTTAGGAAAGTCAAAATATATGCATAGGGTGTCAAAATGGCCAAACAAAGTTGACATCTATTTGATATCGATAAGCCATGGCTAGCCAAAAGGGTTTTAGATTTATTACTTGTTGATTTGCATGGTCCCATGAAGACTCCTTTATTGCTCGATCTAAAATATTTTTTTTAACTTGTTGAATTTTCAAGAAAAATGTGTGTTTATTTTTTAAAGAATTGGTCAGAAAATTTTCCCAAATTTGTGGCATGGAAAGATTTTGTTGAAAAACAAACAAGACAAGACACAGAGATTAGATAATGGAGGTGAATTTATCTTTGACTAGTTCAAAGAATTCTGCAAGAAGGAAGGCATACATCACTAGTAGACTACTCCATACATGCCATAACAAAATGGAGTTGTGGAAAAGAGGAACATGGCATTTATGGAGACGACAAGTTACATGGTGTGTCGAACAAATGTGCCATATAGCCACTAGGCAGAAGCAGTGAATACAACAATCTATATCCTTGTAGTCCTTGTAAAGCCTTGCAAAATATCTTTTCCGAGGAAACATTGTTAGGCATAAAACCTTTTGAAAGTGACTTTTGAGTTTTTGGGCTTTCGCACACATTCCTATGGAAACGAGAACTAATTTAGAAGGAAAAAAGCAAACCATATGTGTTTGTTGGCTATAGTGACCAATTCAAAGCATACAATCTACTAGATATATGTACAAACTAAATTGTGATCAACAAAGATATTATAATAGACGAGAAAATATCATTCTTTTTAGTCTATGTTGTAGGGTTCTCCCCCTGGTAGGCTAGGTATTGGTTCTGTTCGAACCCGGTTTTGGTCTTGGTCTTGTTTCAAAATTATTATTTTGATATTGAACTTGGAGTATATGATGCTATGATTACTAGTTTATTGTGGTTTTGTTGTTTAGTTGTTTTATATGATGCCATGTGATATTCTAATCTTAATTCACGCTTCTAGGCTACACACACACACACACACACACACATTACATTGTTTATGTACTAACAAACCCAAAACCCATTTTCAAATTTTGCCGAACCGGCGAATTGGGTTCTTGAACTTGAACCCGGACCAGCAACTTAGTTTTTAGTTAATGGTAATTCTTTAGATAGTAGTGTATGAAGAATTTCTCCTTAATTTGGAACAAGTTTTACTACTAAAATCAAACAAGAAACATTAGAAGCATCACATTCAGATAGGGGATTAGTTGGAGGAGTAATGCCTAGCCTTCACACCAAAATCAAGTGAGCCAACAAAAGAGACTAAAATAGTACTATACAACGATGAAGGCTGTTTGGGAGGATGAATTTCTAAAGGCAATGTAAGGTCAATCTAAATGTTCATGAAAACAACTTGTGCAAGGTGAAGGCAATTTTTTCTCTAACTTATGTTGTTTCATATATATTTGAGCCTAGTACATTTGTAGAGGCTAAAGGGGAGTTTGATTGGGAAGCTTCCATGAACGTGGGGTATGATGCCTTGATGATAAATAAGACTTGGGTGTTGGCAGCATTGCTCCCAATAAAGAATCCATTGGGTGCAAATGGATTTCGAAAGTACAATGTAAATTAGATGGTTCTTTGGACAAGTACAAAGCTTGTCTTATTGCTAAAGGATATGCATAGTAGGAATGGGTAGACTATGAAGAGACATTTGCCCCTACTATAAAAATGGTAACCTTTCGGTTGGTCATCTCCATTGCTGCTCAATTTGGATGGAAGGTATATTAGATGGATGTCAAAAGTTCCTTCTTGAATAAAGGTATGGATGAAGAGATTTACATGACTCAAGCAAAGAACATTTGGTTTGCAAGTTGGAAAACTCCTTGTATTGACTTAAGTAGGCTCCTCAAGCCTGGTATTTTAAAATTGGTCACCATCTTAGAGATTTTAATCTAAAAAAAAAGCTATTTTGGAACTTATCTATGTCAAGTAGGTAGTGGTGGTTTAGTGATCTTGATTGTCTATATTGATGATCTTGCCATCATCGAAAGCAATGCTATTCTAATTGAATACGTAAAACATGATGTATATTTTGTTTTTAAAATGATAGAGCTAGGTTTTTTTTCACTATTGTTTAGGTGTAGACGTTTGTCAAACTGATCACAATTTTTTGTATTACAATCTAAGTATGTTGAATGATAAAATGCAATCCAACATTTTAATGTATGGAAGATGGGATGAAGCACTCAACCAACATTGTTTCATCATTGGTCAATGAAATAATGTTTCAACAATTGGTTGGTAGAGTAATTTCTTGGCAGAGCAAGCTATAAAAACATAGTTCCCATATCCTCCATTGAAGCAAAAATATAAGACAGAGATTTGTATATGTTGTGAGGTAATGCAGTTAACAAGGATATTATTAGATATTTATTTGGATCAAAGCACACTGACCTCTCTTTTCTGTGATAGCCAAAATGTTCAAAATGGTAACAATGTAGTCTATTTTTCTACAAGTAAGCGTATTGAAGTCAATCACCGTTACGTTCACCAATTGGTTGATATGTCTTTATTATTGTCTTATAGAGGAGTAGATTGTAGATGTAATGAGTCATGACTAAACAACTTGGTAAAGATATCTTTGTCAAGTTTGGGGATAAACTTGGAATTGTATTTGGTTTAGTCATTAGGGTTACTATTAGATTAATATAGATTAATTTCAGTAGTATAGGATATATGTTAGCATTATGGGGTATATTTTAGTTTAATATTTGTTATTATTATGCTATCATTAGCACATTTTTGTAAGTAGTTTCATGTAGGTCATTGCAAGATTCTTTCAAAAATGTCAAATTTCGTACACACTTGCAATTTTCATGTTAATTTATGGGCATGCTTTAGTGTTTGTATGTTAATTTATGGGCATGCTTTAGTGTTTGTAACCTTGATCATGTTTTTAGGGTCGTTTGGCCCATGCCTTAGCCTTTTCCCATTTGTGGTGCCAAATTGTTTTTACTTTTTTATGTTTTATCAATTGTTTTGTGTAAACCAATGTGTCTCACATACTTACCTCATGCTTCTGTGGTGTTTTAAGCTTTCATAAACACGTTGTACTTGGTGCCAACATCCCCTATCATTTTGTCATACAACATTTGTTTCTATGTGCTTTTGCCACCTTTTCTTAAGTAGCTAGGTTTTGTAAATGCCCTGGTCAAATCCCAAGGACTAGTTTAGTTTTCAAACCTCGTTATATTCCCTCCAATCTTCATTTTTGAATTTATCTCGTGTAATCTCTCAATCTATCAACTTTGAAGCTCTCTCTTGCAACTCTTGAATTTTTGGAAGCTTCCATGTGGTCTACCAATGATATTATCAATATACTAAAGGTATTATTGAGTACTACACTCTCTAGCTTGGGTTTCATTGGCATGTTTGCTTCCTTATTTGCTACCTCACAACCTCTTACCACACCTTATCATTCCCGCAATCCACACTCACTCAACATCTTAGCCTCATCTCTTCCCATTGGCTTTGAGGCACCCTTTTGGAAAAGTACAATGGCAACGACAATCCACAAACACATGTATTAGAGTTCACTACATTGTGTAGCTATTTCATTTTCTAGGAAATGTTGCTAGCAAAGCTACTTTTGTGGTTGTCGAAAGACATTGCATTGGATTGGTTTTTCTCCCTATCCAATCATTTCAATTTTTCTTTTGAGCAACTGGAAATTAATTTCTTTAGCAATATCAATTTAACATTGGCCCCCAAGTCACGTTAACTAACATGGTGCACTAGAAATAAGGTGCCAATGAAAAAGTAACAAATTTCATCTTTCACTACGAATCATCAGTCTCACAGATTCTCTATGCACTCCTCAATTCAAATATGTGGATGATTTCGTAGGAAACGTTCAACCTCTAATTTGGTATTGAGAGATATCCATCATTTCTCATCTATGTACAAGCTTGTGTGATTTTACCAATAGACCATTAGCTAGTTTGGGAGACCTTCTACCTTGGTGGCTCCTACTTATTCATTAGGGCCTTCTACATCATTTACAATTTTTTGAAAAAAGAACAATGATTACTTTAATGATTTGATTCAAAAAATACAATTGCCACTATCATAAATAGTATCAATATAGCCCCACCTTCTTCCTCGATGATGGTTTTATTTGTACAATCATCATTTAGTTGCCATTTTATAGAACTTTTTGATTCTTAAAAATCTATCCTTAAGCATCTCCTTTCTAACAATCTAGAGCACCTAGCAACTACTCATTCCTTAGACACAAACCTACCTCTTCCTAAGAGCTATGAGTCAAAGCCTTATGTCAATTCCGTTGTGAACTTGGACGTGCAAAAAATGCATACATTTAATTCAAGATTGAATTGACTATAGAACTATCTAGGTAGCAAGCATAAATGCCAAATAAATCAAAATATCCACATCTATACCAATCCACCCCCACAATATAATTCTACCAACTTCATTGATTTTACTCCACATCACCATCTAGACCTCCATTGCATTCCCACCCCTCTTGTGGTGGATACTGACTTGCTTCCTTCTTTGTCACCATATTCTTCTATGTTGGGCATGTTGGATATTTGATCCCCATTCCCTTAGCTCCAAATTTACTCTAATCCCATCATCTCCTCTCATGCCAATGTGCTTGTTGGTGTATGCAATGTTCCTTTATATATAAATGCTTAAGTAAACTTGAAGGTCGTTTGCGATACCCTAGTTGACGTAGTTAATATGGTGAATGTAGTCATAAAGGAGATTCCCTACGTTCACTAGCTGCATAGAGATATCTATGATCCCTTTGACATCTATGTGCGCACTCATGATGACCTTTCTACTTCAACCATGGATTCCATTACTGTTTTTGTCTAGGTTGGACCAGAAACCCTAAATATTCCTTTTTGTGTCATTCCTTTTTTGGGATTCATTTGTGTTCTATTGGGCTATCCATAGCTCATTGGGATGTGGCAATTGCCTCCGTTGTCCACTAGTGTCTATAGTTTCCCTAGAATGGTGAGTACACACTATTTCTCATAGTGAGTTGGGGTAACATCTCACTTGATTGTTTCTAGCCTACCTCTCTTGGTCCTCTTTGACCAAGTATCGATTTTCTTTTTTAAGTTTTATCAGAAATACAATATGAGTTGGATTCCTTATTTTGTTTCATCATCTACTTTGCTTGTCTCACTTGTGGTCACTTGACCTTGATTAGTTGTTATAGTTCCTCCTCTGGTCCTCCTGATAGGCCGAGGAAAGCAATGTATGTTGAATGATCCTCTCCTACATCTTAGGCATGCATTCAACAAAACCAATCAGCTAGGTTGCGAAAGCGTCAATGTCATTTTGTTGCTCATACTATTCATGATGAACTTCACCTGAACCTCCACCTTCTGTGTTTTCATATTCCTTAGGAGCCTAAGGAGAAACAATCCAAAAGGATCTAAGTATTCTTGGTTCCTTCCATTGAGCCTCCCTTACTCCCACAAATCCTTGACCAATCCCCGTTTTCTAAGCCTCTTGGTCTATTAATGTGAGTGATATATCTAGTGCCACCCCTTCCTCCCTTGTCCCTTTCAACCATGTTTGCCACCAAATTTTTTCAAACCATTGCCCCTTTACCTTAGATATTAACATCCCTTGACCACCTCCTAAATATCTCTGAATGCTACCTACCTCACCTTTTGTTGATCTTAGCCTAATCCCATCTCACCACCTCTCAACCTTTTGCATTAGTTCCCCTTAACATGGAGGGCCCTCCACCTTAATCTACTACTATTGCTACTGTTCACATTTTTGTTGCTAGTAAGGAGAAATGACTGGTTCCATATTTTAACTTTGACTCACTGGCACTTTCTTCAAAGGAGTGCTTGTTTTACATAGTCGTGGAAATATTGACATTGTCAATGCTGACACAATCCTTGATACTTGCCCTGACAATGGATGCTACAAAGGATTTTCTTCTTCTTGTTGTTCCCCAATGTTTCGTTGCAATTACTTGTGCTCATGCTATTCTTATGTTAATTCTACCACCTAGTAGTCCTTTATTTCCATTGAGCTAGAATGGGAACAAGACAACTTGTTGGAGCAGAATGAGTAGCATTTTTGTTCTATGTGTATATGTATTTACTTAACATCTCGTTTGATTTTCTTTCTTTTCTACTTAGGTACTCTAATTGTTGATTCTTTGTTTGCCCCCATGAGGGACCCATGTTTCCCTTGTTGACACATGGATATAGGAGAACCCCAATGTTGTGACATTCTTTTGTTTGTGTCTACATTCCATCTACTTGTTGTTTACTTGTATTTTTGTGTATTTTGGGGATGATGTAAAGCATTGGTTACATTTATGTCTCTTCCATGTTGACTCAAAAATTTATTTGTTTATTTGTAGTGTGCCATTCCTCCGTTGTACTTTTAGTTATACATGCTTGGGCTATAATGACAATTCAGTCCTTATTCCCTCATTATTATTCTGATATGTGCATACTGACCCCAAGCATGTAGATCCCTTTTAATACCTTTGTGTGATGTTGCCTATTGCTATGTGACATTGTTTCTTTTCTCAATGTCATTCATGAGCACAATTTCAAGTATATTATGTTTGGAACATCATCTTTTGTGCCTTTCCTTAGGGTCATCTCTTTCTCCTTGGTGACTTTAGGAGGCCATGTGTGTGTGTGTGCACTTTGTAGAGATCTTTCAACTTTTTGTCCCTTTTTTCCTCAAGTCAATTGCATACTACTAGTTTATACAATTATTTTAAGGCGGGGGCATACTTTGCACTTTCACATGTGCATCCCCATAGATGCAAACACACATTGTTGGCACGCTCCCTATAGTGTTGGTAGCTTGTGGTACCAAGTACCAAGAATTGCTTGGATTGCCCACCCCTATCAAGATTACCTAGCAATAGAGCATGCTGGTCTATATAATACTTGGTATTATAATTGAATATGGGCCACCTAGCAACAAAGTATGCTAGTTTGTGTCACACATATCTATTACTCTTTATGGGCCATCTAGCTACAAAGCATGCTACTTCTTGCGATCCATAGAAAGTATGGTATAGTTCCTAGCAACAAAGCATGGTAGACCTTGAACCATACTTGGCATTTTTTCTAACAACGGACTATGTTGGGATTATGTTTTCCATTTTCTGGCAACATAACATGCTAGAAAGTGCTTGGTTTTTCCTTCTTATTTGTGTATTTCTCATATGTTTCACTTATTCATGTTTCCTTTTGATATGTTAATGTTTCTGAATTAGATTAAATATGATTTGCTAACATTATTTTATTGCAGGTTATATTTTTCTAATCTTTCTATTTCGCAAGTTTTGTTATTCTAACATTGCTTATTGTGCAATTTTTTGTTGTTTAACATATTTGTTTTGTAGGCTTAGCCTAGGGGCATATTTCCTTTGCTTGGAGAGCTCTTTCCATCCTCTATAGTATCTTTTTAATGGCGATAAAACTTTTCACTTAGTGTTATCATCTTGCTAAAATGGGGCAACACTGTTGCTATAAATTGTATCACCTTGCAATTTTCACATTATCTTTTGGGCCGGTTTTAGTGTTTATAACCCTTACCATGTTTTGAGGTTCATTTGGTTCATTCCTTAGTCTTTTCTTAGTTCCAAATTATGTTTATGTTTTGTAAGTTCTTTTTTGTAAACTAGCACCTTTTTTGCACCTACCTCAAGTTCTCTAGTGTTTCAAGCTTTCAAAAAACCTATTGTGCCAGGACATCATTGCAACGTGCAGACATCCACACAATGTGCTAGTGTCGTCCTATGACATTTTGTTGTACAATGACCATTTATGTGTGCTTTGGACACCTTTTTCTTAAGTAGCCAAGTTTTGTAAATGACTTTGGTCAAATTCCAACGGCTTGTTCAGGTTCCTAGCCTCTTTTTCTTCCCTCCATCTCCATTTTTGAATCTCTTTGAATCTCCTCAGTTTTCCAATCTATCTATTGCAATTTTTGGTTTTTTGGAAACTCTCATATGATCTGCCAATGATATTATTCACATACAGCTTTCTGGAGCACTCTGCAATCCCAGCTTGGGTTTCTTTGGTATTCTTGCATCCTTGAGGACATCTTGCATGTGGCTTTTGTAGATTTTGATCTCTTCTTGGTGTGAGGTGATTGTGAATCCATTTGTGTTTTTTTAGAACTTCTTAGATTTTCATTTCCACTTGACATAATATACACACCAGTCTATTATTTCTTTTAGACCTAGGAGTAATATTTATGGCATTTTATTTATTGCTCTAGTTCTAGATAAACTTAGGCTAAGAGTATACACATTTCTTTGCATCTTTATCATTGGCTACCCTTGGAGGTTAAACAACTAAGATAAGGGCTTGACCATTTGTGGCAAGCTCATAAGTAGCCCCAAACTTTCCTCCTTTTTGCTGTAGGTTTATTGAAAATTAACATATCATGAAGGTTTGATTTCACTTCTCCTATCTTCTCTTTCATTTTGTTTTCCTATTCATTTAGCATTGTTTCACCATTGTCAGAATTTTTGGTATATTTTGTAGTATTGTTGTGTTGGTGTTTCCTCCTTTGTGTGTAGGAAAACTAGAATTCCATATGGGAATTATATTTTTCAATATTTTCAGATGATAGCACATGATCTGGATTACAATGAATCATATAGATGTCTACACATTGCAGCCATGCGTTCGGTAGTCAGCTCCGTCTTTTGTTGCTAGGTTCTTTTCTCCATTCCATTTACAGTTTTGGATTCAGTTTGTTAATTATGTGCACCATTTATCTATAAATCGGTATTCTATGAGCTAGCTCTGTCTTCCTCTTTCGCTTAGTTTAAGAAGGAAAGGAAAAATTTATGCAGATTAGGTTTTATTTGATTTTCTATGATTGTAATAACAGGTCAAATTTTTTAAGTAAAAATAAAAAAACATTTCATTTCATTTAAATTTTGTGTAGATAGTCTAATATGAGATTAGTTTTAAACCTTAAAGGCATTTAGGCAAACAAAACAATTTTTGTACATCATAGTTCCTAAATAATAGGTTTGGTTGTTTCTTTTTTGACCTATGTAATAAGTCATTCCACAATGTCATATGGATCAGCTCAAGGATATAATGATAATAGTTCGATAATTGCTTCAAAGTTTAAACACACTTTTTATATCACTATTATATCTAAATACAATTCTGGTGCATACTCTTCTCAACTAAAAGAAAGTCTGGAAAGACAAAATGCAATTTATAATTTAAGTGAAACAGCCACCTGCAACTACATTGAGTCTAATCAATACTTTTAAAGATTTTGTAACTATATAAACATGTTATAAAGAAATAATCTGAAGTATATTGTTTATGATCATGTAGGGAGATGAATATGAATATTGTCAGAAATTGGGAGACAAAAAGAATAGTTAATGAAAGATTTTGTAACTATATAAACATGTTATAAAGAAATAATCTGAAGTAGATTGTTTATGATCATGTAGGGAGATGAATATGAATATTGTCAGAAATTGGGAGACAAAAAGAATAGTTAATGATGGGATTGAAGGTCCCAATAAGAATAGTTAATTAATGATGGGATTGAAGGTGAGTGGTTGACCACTTTGCATAACATTTCCAATGATATCCCTAGTTGAATAGTTTGAGTCACTTTCTTCATCTATACCATACACAACACAAATATCTAAGTTAGTTCTGGTATGGCTACCGAAACTTGGTATGGTACGACAATTTTTTTCCTTGGGTATGGGTACAAAATATATATATGTATGTATGTACATACATGCACACACACACACACACACATATATACATATACTTACACACACATATACATGTACACATATACATATACTTATACACACACACACATACATATACACATATATATGAATATATTCATATACATATATATATGTGTCTATATATATATATATACGTATATGTATATGTATATGTATATACACACACATATATATACACACACACACATATATTTATACACACACATACAAATATACACACACACACACACATATATATACACACATGTATATATATATATATATATATATATATGTATATGAATATGAATATGAATATGAATACGTATATGTATATGTATATCTATATGTAATATGTATATGTATATATACTTCTATATGTATATGTAAATGTATGTGTATATATAATACACACACACACACACACATATATAGTTGAACTACTTGCCGAGAACTTGGCGGGTAGTTAAGCGAGTTTTTACGTCTTTTACTCGCCATAAAAACTCACTAAGTTAAAAAACTTGGCAAGTTTCTATAAAAAACTTGGCAAGTTTCTATAAAAAACTCGGCTGCATTAAAAAAAGAGGCCCAAACATGTCAAAAAATTATCTACTTTTTTTCAAAACAGTTTCATTCTCTTGATTAGAATATATACATGAAATATAACATTTAAGTATAAGTCTTATACTTCAAGTTATATTTCATGTATATATTGGCAGGATGTTTGAGAGTGGTTTCAGATCTCTAGGAGTTATAATGCAAATTCTAGGTTTTAGAAGATCTTTTAAATTTTCAGATAGTCAAATTTTAGTAATCAGTATGCTCCTATCAACGTTCTCTCGTTCTCTCGATCTCACTCACTTTATTTGCCCCGAATTTTAGACCTATCTATCTCTCTATCACTCTTCCTCTATCCCCCTCTCTACCATTGTCCATCTCACTCTCTTCTCTCTCCCCCAAGATCTAGACCTATCTCTCTACCCCTCTCTTTCTCACCTTCAAACCCCCATGAAGGGGTGCTACCCTCATCCTAATTTTATTTTGTAGGTGCTTGGTGGCAAAGTTGGGGTGGAAATACCCCAAATCTCAAAAAATTTGCCCTCAGAATCTTATGTTAACCTTGTAGTTCATCCAGTTGTGAGTGTAATTGGAGCTTGTTTGAGGCCATCCACACGAAGAAGAGGAGCAAGTTAGCTCAAAAGCGCCTCAATGACCTTGTCTTTGTGCAATATAATCTTCGGTTGCGCATAAAGAAGGTAGAGGAAGCACTAGCTAGTCCAATTGATTTGGATGATATAGATCCTTACAGTAATTGGATATTGCAGGAGCATCCTTCATTGTTTACAGAGGATGACATCAATGATTTGGAGAGGCAGGCTATGGAGGAGGAGGGGGGTGGATTTGGTTTCACACTGGATGACATTGAGGAGGATGAGGAGTCATTGCCAATGCCAGGTGCAACTAGAAGCAGAGCTACATCTAGGATGGAGGATGAGCCATAGCCTAAGCCAGTCATACTGAGCGAGGAGGCACAATCACGACTTCTGGAACTAGACCCTTTAGTTCTACCTCCCCCCTAGTTTTCACTAGAGTTGGGAAGAGGAAGATGTAATTATATTGATTTATTTACTTTTAGTTCTACAAAAACTATAAACTATTTACCATTTTGCTTCCAGCCATCAACATTCTTCATGAGGATGCGATTTTGTACCCACTTTGTGTTTAAATATGTCTAGACTCAGCTTGTTTCTTTTGTGTTCTCATTTATTGACTCATGGGATTCATCTTCTCATTGATTTTTGCAAAAAAATAAATGCATTTCTAATTAAATTTAAGCAATTTTTTAAGTTCCTGAGTTTTTTGCCGAGTATTGGTCGAGTTTTTCACAGAGTTTTTTTTTCGGAGCTTAGCGAGTTTGTGGTTTTGGCGAGTAGTTTAACTATGATATATATATGTATGTATATGTATAGGTGTATGTATTTGTATATGTATCTATGTATGTATGTGTATGTGTGTATGTATGTATATGTATATATGTGTATGTGTATGTGTATGTGTATGTGTATGTATGTATGTATATGTATATGTATGCATGTATATATATATATGTATTTATATATATGTATGTGTATGTATATATATGTATATGTATATGTGTATATATAGACTATCGAGCCTCTTCTCGTGATTAGTCTTTGGGCCTAAATCCAGATTCCTTTAAAATTATATAATATAAAAAATGATACTCGTAATTGCCAATAATTTTTTTTTTGAACACCTCATAATTTGCAAAAATGAAAATGCTCAAAACTCATAATTGAATGATTTGTCAAATTTCAATACATATACATATACATATATATGTATAGATGCATATGTATATATGTACATATACATATACACATACATATATATGTATATATGTATGTATGTATATGTGTGTATATATGTTTGTATGTATGTATGTGTGTGTGTATATATATACACACATACACATACATATAAATATATATGTGATATATACACACACACACACATACATACATACAAACATATATACACACATATACATACATACATATGTGTGTGTGTGTGTGCGTGTATTGTATATATATGTATGTATGTATGTATATGTGTGTGTGTATGCATATATGCATGTATATATATATGTATGTATGTATGTATATGTATGTATAAATAAATACACACACACACACACATATGAAGTGTGATGCATGTTGGTGTACGTTTTATCATTTACCGAACATTAGAATAAAATATCCAAAGATACCCTATCCTCTCTTGAACAAAATCACTACGTGTGCCAAGATTGCGAGAGAGACCACACGACGACTTCGAGTTTTATATGTGCGAACGAACGATTTTGTATTGGATAGTTACCTTGGTTATGTATGTTGAAATACAAGGGGGACTTACGCTTGGCCTATTCAATTCACAATGAAGATCTATCGTTTGGGTTTGGATCATGGACTTCAAGAAAACTGAAAAGGAGATAAGGCTTAGAAATTCTAATCTATTCCTAAGAATTCAAGGGACAGTATTGACTAGGTGACTTCAATAACAACACTTTGCTTCGCCACGCTTAGGACAACTACACAAAGTGAGTGTGATCTTCAAGGGATGTGTTTATGATTTTCATACTCAAAGTAGTAGTTAAATCCTCCACAAAATAAGCTTAGGCTAACTTTACACAATGAACAAAAATCATCTATTCATCAAAAGTATGAGCGGAAATTCACCATAAATCAATACTTATCAAATCTTGCATTCTTCTAACATACATGAAATAAAATCTGAACTATGATGAGGGATAAGAACCATGCCAACTCCAAAATAAGAGAGGTAATCACCATCAATTTGAACAATGCATTACTTATTACTTTGGCAGTTGTAAGCAACAATTACTTATCTCAACATGTTTTGCAACATGCTCCCATGATTTACAAATGAGGGGTGAGCTCAATTTATAGGCTCCCCAATTACAATTCAATGGCCAGGATTGATTTCAAATCAACGGTCGAGATTATAAAATAAAACCCTAATTAGGGTTTGGTACAACCCACCACCCTTCAACCAATGAGAAAATTACATTTGAGGACACTTGTCATTTTTGCTAAATATAAACAAATAATAAAATAGAAGGTTGTTACATTGTGATGTTTGCCCTCTAGAAGCTTCTGGATAAGTCAGGTTCATTGAACCTGGACATGTTGACTTGGAACAATTGAATGTTCTCCTTGAATTCTCTAATTTGTGGTGAAAAATTGCCCAAGTATGAAAATTTGTTTGGAATACTCTTCTTGCCGCCATCTGATCTTGATTGAGAACTTGTCTTTAGGAGATGAAATCCTTCAAGAAATCTGGAATTTCTTTTCATATTTTTACCAAGTCTGAAGACTTTTCTTTCTTGATGCCTTGAAATTCTTTCACGTGCCCTGAATTTGGAGAAGAACTCCCATGTGCCTTTGTCACAATGAAGGAAATTGTAACTTTTTCTGTGAAGTATTTCAATTTTATTTTGTGACACCTTCATGTGAACCTTCCAACACCTAGCCGAGATTTTGACCATTTCAATGCTCAGACACATTTTGCCTATGGATTTGCCTTCAATTCTGGATCTGGCTTGTGCTGAGTAGAACAAACTCCGCCTTTGGACAAGAATTTTATTCATCTTCTCCTTACTTTTCCTCTTTTTTCTTCTTCTTTCTTCCTATTTCTTCTCCAACACTTAGTCAAAATTTGATTCTCTTGGTTGTGGAAAATTCCACACAACCATTTTTCATGTGTCAAACTTTTATTTTCCAACCCGTTCGTTTGTTTGACCCTTGATTTCATGTGCTATCTCTCTGTCAAAAAATATTTTTCCTCTAGCCAATTTTGTCGTTCACCATGGCGAGTTGATCTTCATGTTTGATCTTCAAATCTTAGGCAAATATTTATGTCTGGCTCAGGCATCTTCACATATTCCATTTATGCCTAGGCAACTTGTGTTTTATGCAATTTACCTTAGCAAATTTTATTTTCTTTTGTCATGTCAAAACTCTCCACCTTTCCTTGCCCAGGCGGACTTTGGATAGTCTTAGCCATATTGCTTCTTGGTTTAGGTTGACTTCATGTCTTCTTGGCCATGTTAACTTTCATCTTTCCTTAGGCTGTCACACCTTCAAGCTAGGGCGGACTTGGATGAAGTTTGGACAGGGCGGAGCTTACATCTTCTTGGACATGCTTTCTTTGCCAACTTTGTTTTATTCCTTGCTTTTGATTTTTTGTGATGTCCCCTTCTAATAGTCATCAGTATCAGGTAGATTAGCCTATAAATTTGACCCTCGTAGGCTAATGAGTGTGGACAGAGGGTCTCTTTCAGTTGGTATCTGCTCTAGGATTTAGTATGTTTTGGTTTGGCATCATTTGGACTTAATTTGCTATACTTACTATTTATAGTAAGTCAGAAGCTGATCGAGAAGGACCTTTCTATTTTTAGAAAGAGCATATGGTCACATGGGAAAAAGCAGGATGGACTCTCGTTTCAAATGACATGTCAAAATGTTAAGTATTTTGAGAGTTATTAATATCCAAATTAATATTATATCATTAAATGGCTTATTATAAAGTTATAATTTAACTTTATAATTTCACTTAAAGTTGAGGTTCTAGTCATCATTGGAAGGGGCCAATTATTCAATTAATTTATGGAAGCCTAAGGTAAGGTATTTATTAAAGTATTGGAGTTAATGAAATGTTATTTCATTTAAATGTTTTTTTAAATGCCTTTTGGAGAAGTTTGAACTTCACTATATAAACCTTGGAATGAGAAGTTCGATTCATTATGTTTGATGATTATTTCTCTTGAATATTGTGAGCTTTGGAGTTTGTGGAGAGACAAGGATTTCTTGCAGATTTTCAGAGATTTAGACATTGGAGAACATGCATTCTTCATTGTTGGAGCTGCCTGAGGTTGTGAAATACCAATTGAGGATAGCTTACAGGATTGGCTTCACCCAGAAGTCATCATTGTGCAGATTGAAGGACTGTTCACAAGGTTATTTATCAGATTTAGTGATCATATCATTGGTGTGACTGGGAATATTAAAAATTCATTGATTACTAGCATTTCTGTCAGCATATACAGCAACAAATAACAGTACAGTTTTCAGAAAAAAAGGGCTGCCACATGAAGAGGGTTCGATTTCCATGAAGGAAGTTGCAATAAATTTTGAACACACCAAGAAAGTGAAAAATAAATTGAATGAATGATTCAATAATCGGATGATTACATTGAACGATATACACACGTATATATAGAGGTTACAAGACAATGTTCTATAATTAGAACATAACGTTTAAGTAAAAGATTAAAGAGCTAAAAGCTAAATTAAGCTTAAAAGCTAATTAACTAAAAAGAAAAAGCTAAATGCTAAATAAAGCTTAAAAACTAATTAATTAAAAAGAAAAAGCTAAATGCTAAATAAAGCTTAAAAGCTAATTAACTAAAAAGCTAAATGACCATTAAACAAGGAACTAAATATAGGTGACTAAAATATAATTAAATATTCTAATACCCTCCCTTAATGGTCATGCTATCTATCACACCAAGCTGCCCTCTAAATTTGAGAAACTTTGCCGGGCTCAAGGACTTGGTGAGGATATTTGCAGTCTGATCTTCTGTAGGAATGTATTGCAATATCACTGATCCATCTTCAACATGCTGGCGGATGAAATGACAATGAAGCTCCACATGCTTTGTCCACTCATGGAAGACTGGATTTTTGGCTAATTTTAGATCCCCTTGATTATCACCAAACAAGGGAGTAGGTCCTGGTTGAGACATTTGCATGTCTGCAAGCATACGTAGCCAAATTGCCTCACATGCTGCTTTAACAGTTCCCCGATACTTTGCTTCGGTCGAGGAAAGAGTTATTGCTTGTTGCTTATTGCTGGTCCATGTGACTGCACCTGTACCCAAGCTGAAAACATACCCAGAAGTTGACTTTCCTTCATCAACACAACCTGCCCAATCTGAGTCTGTAAAACCAACCAGCCTAGGATCTTTGCTTCTGCTGTATAGAATGCCAAAATCAGGAGTACCCTTCACATATCTAAGCACACGCTTCGCGGCAACCCAATGTTCAACTTTTGGGGCTAACATGAAGCGAGAAATATAGCTCACAGCATAACTGATGTCAGGTCTAGTGGCGGTGAGATAGATGAGGCTGCCCACTAGTTGCTTGAATGAAGACTCATCCACTACAGGTGAATTTGATTTGGCTGATAATTTGAGCCCTGTCTCCATAGGTGTAGATGCAAGTTTACAATCTTGCATTCGAAACTTATCTAGTAGGCTCTTAGCATACTTTGACTGAGAAATGAATATGTGGCTATCAGTCTGCCAAACCTCTACACCGAGATAATAATGGAGAAGTCCTAAATCTGTCATATCAAAATGTTGACACAAATTCTGTTTGACCTGCATGATCAGATGTGCTGCATTGCCAGTAATGATGAGATCATCAACATAGACTACTAGAAATAGAATATCATCACTAGTATGTTTGACATACAAATTGGGATCTGAAGGACTCCTCTGAAAGCCTTGATCAATCAAGTACTTATCAATTTTGATGTACCATGCACGAGGAGCCTCTTTGAGGCCATAAGAGTGCTTTGACTAGTCTACATACCTGGTGTTCCTTACTGACAACCTTGAAACCTGGAGGCTGCGTCATGTAGACTTCTTTCTGCAAATCACCATTGAGAAAGGCACTCTTGACGTCCATTTGATGGACTTTCCATCCAAATTGAGCCTAGAGAGCGAGGACAAGCCTAATGGTACTCATCTTGGTTGTGGGAGCAAATGTCTCTTCATAGTCGATGCCCTCCTTCTGTGAAAACCCTTTTGCCACCAACCGAGCCTTGTACTTATCAAGACTTCCATCAGCTTTATACTTGACTTTAAACACCCATTTGCAGCCAATAGGCTTCTTTCTTGGAGGAAGATCAGACAATACCCAAGTGTTGTTTTTCAGAAGACTATGTTGCTCCGCTGCCATAGCCTTTTCCCATTCAGGTACACCTTTAGCCTCTGTATATGTTTGAGGCTCATAAATACTGTGAATGTTGGCCATAAGAGCAAAATTAACTGTGTGTTGTTGGCATTTACCTCTAACGGATCTACCCTCAATGAGCTCATCATCATGAAGATCACCAATGGTCTTGGCCCACCACTTAGGCCGGAGAGTAGAAGTACCAACATCTGCTGCAGGATGAAGAGTGACTGGAATATCTGGAGAAAGCTCCTCTGAATGTGGATTGAGAAGATCTTGAAGAAAGTCAGGGGGTGCAATGTCATGCCTGGGAGACCCCACAACTTCAGAGTCAACTAAATCCCTCCCATCAAGTGGAGCTAAGGGAAGACGAATACCCATACTTACAGCCTTTGGAGGGTGATCCTCAGTGCTCAAATCAAGAGAGGAAGGCTGAAAAGGCCCTCTTTCTTCATCAAATACTACATCTCGACTGAATATGAGGTGATTAGTGTCTATATCAACCAGCCGATATGCCTTGTGGTTGTCACTGTAGCCGGTGAACATCAATTTCTAACTCTTTGGATCTAGTTTGGTGCGCGTGGCATCTGGAATCCAAACATAAGTTGTAGAGCCAAAAAATTTCAAATGACTAATTTTGGGCTTCCTGCCAGACCAAGCTTCCTCTGGAGTCATCTTCTTAATGGCCTTTGTGGGAGGTTGGTTCAGAAGCTAGACTGCAGTGAAGACCGCTTCCGCCCAAAAGTGTTTTGACATTTCTATGCTCCAACATAGACCGAGCCATCTCAGTGACTGTATGGTTCCTGCGCTCAACAACACCGTTCTGCTGTGGGGTGTAAGGTGTGGTAAGCTGATGCTTAATGCCATGTGATGCACAAAAGTTGGTGAACTTTGTAGAACAAAATTCCCTTCCATTGTCGGACCGAAGAGTGACTATCTGACAGTTAGACTCTTTTTCCACTAAGGCTTTAAACGTTTGAAACATGGTGAACCCCTGTGATTTTTGCTTAAGAAAATAAACCCACATGCGTTTGTTGAAATCATCAACAAATAATAGAAAATACCTGCATCTAGTGATTGATGGAGTGTTCATGGGACCACAGATGTTTGCATGAACGAGTTGCAAGACCTTGGATGCTCTCCAAGCGTCTCCATCTGAAAACAGAGTCCTATGCTGCTTTCCAGCTTGACACGCTCCACAAACTCCATGATTTTGAGTTTGAATCTCAGGTAATCCTACGACTAGATTCTCTCGAACCAACTGAGAGAGATAGTGGACATTGAGATGCCCATATCGATGATACCAAAGAGTGTTGATGGATGTACTCCTAGTTGCCATGGCGAGCTCCTGAGAACCAGTAGAATCAACAAGTCTATAAAGACCATGATCCTCAATACCAACTGCAATTGTAGTGCGAGTCTCCCTGTCAACAATGCTACACTTGTGCAACCCAAAGACGACATCCAGCTGTGGTGAATGCTGCATAATCTGACTGACTGACAGTAGATTGAGCTTCATACCAGGTACAAAGTATACATTGAGGAATATTAAATCCCTCCCACCAGATGAAATCTGAACGTTGCCCTTGCCGACAATAGTATACTCTTCACCTCCACCAAAGATAACTGAATCAGTGAAAGGCATGTACTCTGTAAACCAATCCCGACGATGTGTGAAATGTCGAGAGGCTCCATAGTCAATGTACCAGGCTGATGATTGAACATCATCAGAGGAGGTTTGGGCCATGAACGCATAGAAGGCAGATTCCTTCTAATCAGGATGCGTGGCAAAATTGGCTTTTTGCTTGGACCCTCCCCGTTTGGATTGTTGGGATGCTATCAATTTCCGGCAATCTTTCACCAAATGGCCATATATATGACAGTAGGAACACTGTAAGCTCTTCTTTTTGGAAGACTGCTGAGGTTGACCTTGACCATGACCTTGTCCTTTCTGCTGGAAGGACGAAGCTTTACCCTTGTACTTATGCAAAGCTGAAGCTGTGAAAGCCTGTTCAGTGGATGAACTAACGCTGCTTCCAAATTGCTGCTTCCATTGATCCTGTTGGAGCAGCTTGTTGCAAAGATCAGGAAACTTCAAATCAACACTAGTAGAGGAGATATTGAGCGTATCGATGAAATGCTTGTAGGATCTGGGAAGGCTTTTCAGCGTGATCACTACCATATCCTCTTCCACCATGGTTCGACTTATAGCTTCTAACTGATCACGGATGTCCTTGATCTTCGTAAGATGTGCCTGGATAGATGACTTCTCATCCATCATGATAGAAAACAATATATTCTTCAGAAAGAAAGCTCGGCTCATGTTGGATGTTTCATGAAGATCCTTCAAAAGATCCCAGATTTCTTTTGCTGTTTTACCTGAAAGCACCTGTGGGACTTGATAATCTGTGACAGAGAGTTTGATAAGCATGACAGCCTCTCGATTCTTCACATCATGTTTGTCTTGATCATCACCTGTTGTTGTAGGACGAGATTCCTTGCCCAAAACAAGCTGATCAAGGCAACGATACTCAAAGATGCTAAGCATACACTGTTTCCAGGTGCTGTAGTTGCGGCCATTGAACTTCTGACTGTGTTCCAACATGATGTTGGTTAATGATGCCATCACGGTAATCGAGGTTGATCAAGGTCAACTAAGTGAAAGCAAGAGACAGAAGAATTTTTTATAAAAAAAATCAGAATAGAAACAGCTGCTGAAAAAATGAAACCCTATAGGAGAATTTTGGCACGCATTCCAAGGCACGAATTTTGAGGTTAGAAAGAAACCCAAAATTTAAAATTTTCTGCACACTTAAAACAACATAAATGGTGCCAAAAAAAAAAGCAAAAATCCCAACGACCACAGAAATAGCAGAAATTGTGAACTATTTTTAAATTCCAAGGCAAATTTGTTGGCACAAAAATTGAGGCACGGAAAACGAGGCACCAAAAAAAATCTGAGACCAACCCAGAAAAGCTCTCGAAAAACCCACCGAGAATCTAAAAACAAAATGCAGATCCGACGGCTCAAAAATCGAGGCACGGAAAACGATGCACCCAGAAAATATTACGACGACCCAGTTGAGCTCTCGAAAAACCCACCAAGAATCTGCAACCAAAATAAAATTTTGACTTGAACAGAAGGGTCAAAACCCTAGTCGAAAATTGCAGAAACCCTAGGAAAATTTTCAACCTGCCAAAAAAAAAAAAAAACTGCACAAAAAGAGAAAAAAAATCTGGTTTTTAAAACAAAAAATAGTTTTAAAAAAAAAATCTCTTCAATAAAAACCCTCGAAAAATTTTAATAACTAAAATTTTCGAAATTTTTAATTTCCATGCTTTGATACCATGAAAAATAAATTGAATGAATGATTCAATAATCGGATGATTACATTGAATGATATACACACGTATATATAGAGGTTACAAGAGGGTGTTCTATAATTAGAAGATAACATTAAAGTAAAAGATTAAAGAGCTAAAAGCTAAATTAAGCTTAAAAGCTAATTAACTAAAAAGAAAAAGCTAAATGCTAAATAAAGCTTAAAAGCTAATTAATTAAAAAGAAAAAGCTAAATGCTAAATAAAGCTTAAAAGCTAATTAACTAAAAAGCTAAATGACCATTAAACAAGGAACTAAATATAGGTGACTAAAATATAATTAAATATTCTAATAGGAAGGGTACGGCCAGCGTTGGGAAAGGAATCAGTATCAAGGGCACAAATAAATCGTATCGATTCTTGGAGATTTTGAGCATTTAGTAGTTGCTTTTTGCCAAGAGTTTGAAGAGAAGAAATCTGATCACAAAATTGGGTATGCATGTAAGTGATGATATTATGAAAATTTATGAATAAGAAAATTAATAATGATTCCTGCCCTTATTCTTATGTGATCAATTTAGTTTCAATTTTTCAGAAGTTTACATTGTTATTATATGCATTGCTTTTTGTATCAAAAACCAAAAAAAATTACAAAACAACAAAATCCAAACAAAAATAATACCAGCATCAGCGGTTAGAACCAGCAGGGTTCTTTACATTTTCTTTTGCAACCATGGCAGACTTTGTATTGCTTTGGACATCCATCCTAAAGCTAGGCGGAGTTCAAGGTTCCTTTGCCATGCTTTCTTAGTACCTTGATGGACTTGGACAACCTTGCCAACCTTGTTTAGCTTTATTCCATCATGGGCGGGCTTTGAACCTCTTGGACAAGGCGGAGTTGGAAGCTTGCCTGCCATCTTTGTTTGTGCTTGATAAAGTGCTTGGTAGGGCGGAGTTTAGAGGTTGTTGGACATTGCTTGCTTTAGTCTATGCTTTTCCAAGGGCGGACTTGGAATGTGTTTTGCCATCCTTTCTCAAGGCTAGGCGGAGTTGGAAGACCTCTTGCCAACCGTGTTTTAGCTTTCATCTTTCAAACCTTGCTGGCTTAACCTTAGGTAGGAGTTTAATTAACTCTTGCCATGGGTTTCTTAACTGAAGGTAGGAGTTTGTGAGTGATTGGTTAACTTCCAATAGCTGACAAGTTCATATGGACATGAGGTAGACTTGGAAGGTCATTGGACATTCTTTGATTTCCTCTTCAATTGCACGTAGGAGTTAGCTTGACCTCTGCCATGAGTTAGCTGATTGAAGGTAGGAGTTTGATGATTGCTTGCCAAGTTTGTTTGTGCATGGGCAGACTTCAAGCACTCTTTGCCACCTTCCAACATGCCTAGGCGGACTTGAGGAGAGCCGAGACATCCAAGTTAATGTGCCATCTTCTAGACAAGGCGGACTTCAACCTTTGTCTGCCATTCTTCCCTTGGGTGAAGTTTGAAGTGTCTTGGACATGCTTCCAAGTTGATCAAGCCATTTTCCAACCTAGGCGGACTTGGATAGTGTTAAGACATTACCTTGACATGCCTAGCTTGGGCGGACTTGGAGGATGTCCAGCCATTAGCCATGTTCAACTTCATGCCTTCCAACTTGGGCGAATTTCATCTAGACAACCATGTGCCTACCTCCATTATCATGCCTTCCAACTTGGGCGAATTTCATCTAGACAACCACGTGCCTACCTCCATTATCACCTTTATACTTGATCAGCCATGTTCATGCCAAGTTTTATCTGGAACAAAACCCTAATTAGGGTTACCACCTTGCTTTTTGCACTTAGAGACCAAATTTTCCGATTTTGAGAACATGGGCAGTAATGATATGGCCTAAGGATCAAAACCCTAATTCCACAAAAAAGCAAAAAAACATAACCCTGCTTTTTGTATTGAGGTAAAAAAAACCGAATTTGAAGACATGGGCACTGACCAAATGACCTGAGGAACAAAACCCAGGTTCTACTTTCAAAAAAGCAAAAAAAAGCAAAAAGCAAAAAGCAAGCCAAAACGCTGCTTCCCGGATTGTGCCCAAAGTGTCAAAAAATCAAACTTTTCATTTTTAGAAAAAAAACAAAAAAGTAGAAAGTTGTCAGAAATGACTCGAAACAATTGCGATCCTCGTCCTTCAGACCTTCTAAACACTTTGACAACATTCAGACTTGATTCTGAGCATGAACTCTCTACTTGGCTTGAGATGACTTCTCAAAAAGATTGGTGATTAGCAACTGTGATTTCAAAGCAAAACCCTAAAAAGAAAAAACAGGGGGTCCCCATTTGCAATGGGGTGATGTGTGAAAAAGGTCACAACACTGCCTCTATTGGACTAAATCCAGATTCCTTTAAAATTATATAATATAAAAAAATGATACCGATAATTGCTAATAAAATTTTTTTTACACCTCATAATTTGCAAAAATGAAAATACTCAAAAACTCATAATTGAATGATTTGTCAAATTTCAATACACAATTAAAATTACAATCAATGTTTAATAATCTTTATATTTCTCTTCATTTCAATTTCAGTTGAACCACAATGAGTTACAATGTCACTTCCACTAGTCGTGTATTGTACAAGTTGCCTCATCTAAAGATATGTTTTGGCAAGTTGTGCAACAATAACCTCTAAGTCAACACACTCAAGAGTTAGATCCCAATTCTCATCACCCCTCATTGTAATCAAGTTTCTTATGTGACAAGATCTTAATAACTAGAGGGAGTATGGGAGTGAAGACCCGACCCCAATGGGGTTGAGGGGCAGCACCCCTCATGGGTTTTGAGGGCAACACCTTCAACAAAGTTGAGAGGCGCATGGGGATTTGGAGGAAATGCTCCTAGCAGGATCAAGGGACAACACACCTCATGGGGGTCTTGGGGCAATTCTCCCAGTGAGGTTGAGTGAAAATGTCCTTCATGGGGTCCAGGGGCAACACCCCTGCCACCAAACCCAAATTGAGGCCTTTGAAACAATGCAAACCTTCATGATGCATGCTATTTTCAGAATTTAATCACTTGAAAGGGTGTAATTATGTATGTAGGCATTTTTTGTTAATAGAAAAATAAAGAAAAATATTTTTTTATGGGTAGCTATTGGGTCCCTTTGGGCTTGTTGGGTTTGGCCCAAGTTCCGCTAGGGTCTTTCTTGGGCACCTTAGGTTCCTTGACCGACAAGGAACCCAGGGTACCCAAGAGGGACCCTAGGCAAACCTAGAGGGGAATTAGCATGGGACCTGATCCTAAATCATACCCACATGGGTAGGGGGGTTAGAGGAACTTGGTAACATAGATAAATTTTGATGTACTTGAATGTGTTTTTCCAATGTCAAACTTTTTACGCTACTCAAAGGATTTATGCATTTCTTCTTCAATGTTGCAAAATATAATTCTTCAAATCATGCATTTTCTCTTTTTCCCCTTAATTTTGTGCACTCTCATTTTGTTTTGGGAAAATTGCTTTTTGACATTCATTTTTACAACATGGAATAATTGACTCTCTATGTTGTCTCCTAGATCTAACTTAGTGGTATCAAAGCACCAAATTCTCCTTATGAATATTGAAGTACACAACATACTTAGAACTCTTACTCACAATCTCATCTACTTTTTCCATGCACTACATGGTATCAAATGGCAATGCATTATAATTCATATGCCATTAATTGAAAAAGTGAAGATGCACTCCAAAAAGGAAAAAGACAAGATCACTTTGCATAAAATTTCCTCACATTTTATGGAATATACTTGACATCATTAGACCAATTTTTAGAGGTTCGAACTCGTTGCAATTTGATGTCAATTTTAAATTTCCATAACTTCAATGTAAGATGGATGCAAATGCCTTTGATGCTAAGGGGCAATCTTAGGCCCTTTGTTTATCAACTTTATTGTATCATATTTACCATAGAATAAGTTCAAATTAATTGGAATGGAGAGCAATAGGAGTGGTGCGTCAAAGAAAATACTCTTAAGATTCATGTAGAACATCATCCTTGCTCTCTCTTACCTTATTGATAGAGACTATTAATGGATATGCCCTATAACAACCACTATAACATCCTTGCTTACTCTAATCTTATTTGCTATATGAGGAATCTAACTCAAATATCAATACTTTTGGAACAAGGACATCAGAGTTCAAAGAAAGGATTTTGAAATGAATTTTTTTTTTCCCTATGAACAAGCTTCTTGCCATGTCCATACCCTTTTAGTTGGATATGTCTACCACATTATCTAAGATGTAGAGGATTTGTAAATTGCTTTTTTATCCCACCTTGTTTGCAAAAATCAGCAGACTTGCAAGAGCCCAATCCATCCCCATTGTTAATGTGGATGCTAAATTCAAACAAAAAAAGAGCAAATGCATTAAAGGCAGATTCAATCCAAATTGAACACATACCTCAGTTAATAGCAAACAAGAGGCATTAAACAACATGCAAATAATACAAAACACAAGCTAAACCTATATGATTCTTGGGATTGCTCCATCATATATAGTTGCAATGATATAAAATAATGTTTTGGCAGCATGTACTTGCACAAGAATGTGGCCCCTTTGTCCTTTGGAGGAGGTTTCTTAAATGGACCTCTAGCCATGAGGATGGAGGATTCAAAGATCAATGGTGACGATTGACTTGCATCATTGTGCAAGCTCTCCAAGTGACAAATGGAAGGAAATAATGGATTGGAGGTAATGGAGGGTGGAGATTACCTTAAAATGCATGGAGCTTGGCGATTCAAACATGTGGAGGTTTAGGAGATAGACAAGTAGATGGGAAGTATTGAATCTAAGATTAGAGGGTGAAGATTTGAGTATGTCAAAGATTCAAAGATTCACACGTGGAAGAGTGTGCAAATGTGTGAAAAATGGACCATGGAGATGCTTTTTGGATTTTGAATGGATGGTGAGGACAAAACAATGATTTATTTTGGATTTAGTGGAGAGAATTATTTAATTATTATATGATTGGGAGGAGATTAGAGGAATAGATTAGCTTAATTAATTAAATAAAAATAGCTCAGTTAATTAATTAATTAATCAGAAGAAAAGATAGACTAGGTCAAGTTAATAAGTGGGATTTATTTGATAAAATAGTACCGAGTATATCAAATGTGATTTAATTACTTGATGAAGGGGACTTAGTTTAATTATTTAAATATATATATCTTTATTTTAATTAATCATTAGAGGAAAGATATACTAATTAAATAATTTTATTTAATTAATTAGTGAAGATGTAATGTGGAATTGATACAAATTGATGAAATTGTGGTGATGTAAGATTAAAATGCAGAAGTAGATTTTAAATGTATGTTTTGCTTCTCTTTGGGATGACATTGAGACTATGAGTAGTGTCATTTCAAAGAAGATAAGTATAAATTCTTGATGAGAGAACTAGTGCTAGGATGTCCCAATTGTATGGAAGAATTGGGGTTAGGAAATGAGTTAGTAATGCTCCCTTGAAAGAGCAAGCGGGTTGACAGGACTCGGGTTGTAGTCGACATAAAATGCCTATTCTTATATTTGATAATATTTGTTATCTGCTAGTGTATTAATTATTTGTATTAAGTAGGTTATCACTCTTAGGTAGTTATGTCTCCGTTGGGTGACAATTGTGTTCCTCTCGACAACCATTGGGTCCTTTAAATATGTTGTGTACCGCCAAGGAAGGGAGTATGGTATAGTCAAGTCAATTGTTATCACTGGCCGACCGTCTCTAGTCTTCTTTGTAATAATTGCATGTGCAAATAAATATATATTTTATCTGGTATGCATTGTCATGTATTTTATTATTTCCTTTATTTAATTTATTAGATATAGTAGTAAACATTTTGGTGCCATTGCCTTAAAAGAAATCAGGTCAGCCTTGAGTGATTCATGCTCATAGACCCCAATAAAGGTGAGAAGAGGCCACAGGGTGGTTAGGACCAAGCGATTAGGTGATTCGCCAACCCTCGATCGGAGGGAGCACAAGGACGAGTCAGAGCCTGGAAGTACCCAGAGTGTTGGGACTTCGGAGGTGGATGTGTAGAGTACGCGTGCATGGCCGAGAGTGCAGGGAAAGCACTAGAACGTAGCGGTAGGAAGAGTCCACCCAGGTCCGACACACAAGGGAGTAAGAGGGCTAGAAACCAACTTGCACAAACTTGCTCCTCACTAGGAACTGAGAATAGGGGACATGAGCCGAAGACTCCAGGGTGGAGAGAGTATAGAAATGAAGAAGGTGACCAAGGTGTAGGAGATACAAAAGATGGACGCATTTAGAGCTTGTGCATGGCCAAGTGTGCAAGAGAGGCATAGGAACACAAGTGAGAGCGAGACGGTCCAATCTGGTCAAATACACATGGTACCTTACGAGTGAAAACAACAATGAACACCCAGGAGAAGCAAAAACTCCCTAAATTTACAGGGGACGGATTGGAGGATCCCATACGCCATTACAAGACTTGCATAACAATATAGGAGGCGAATGGTCATATTAACTAGGATTATTGGTTGAAGGCATTCCCCACAACCCTACGGGGAATTGGCTTCGACTGGTATGTAGACTTAGTGGCTCAATACAAAGCATCGTGAAACGAATTAAAGGCGGCATTTCAGGTTGAGTTTAAATAGTTGAGAGACGACAGTGAAATTGTTGCAGAGTTTTACAACACTAGGTAAGGTAAGAATGAGTAGGTGTGAGAATACAATCATAGGCTCAAAGAACTGTTGAACAAAATGGAGAACCAGCCGGCCGACAGGTTGAAGAGGAGGTGGTTCACTGAGGGATTGATCCACTCGATGCACAAGAGGTTGAAAGTAATGCCTCTTGTTGTGGTATATGAGGGGTCGAAATCTCTCAAGAGATATCTTTGTTCTAATAGATTCAAGTTACAAGCTGCAACTTGCAACTTCTTGTCGACAATGTTCCATCATCAAGGTTATCGGTTTAATTAATCTCATTATTCCTTCATCAATATAGGAATACGTTGTCTCCACTGACTAGGCACAAAATCGAATTGCTCTGATACCATGTTGTGGTATATGAGGGGTCGGAATCTCTCAAGAGATATCTCTGTTCTAATAGATTCAAGTTAAGATCTGCAACCTGGAGCTTCTTGTTGACAATGCCCCTTCATCAAGGGTCGACACCCCACCCTCCAAATTAAGACGACACTTCATTAAGGGTGGCCGTGATTTATTAAGTCGACTCACTTAATAATATAACTTTCTTCATATATATTCCAAATGTATGGAGCACTCTTGTTATTAGAGTCAACTCATAAACATATATAAAAGAATAATCGCAAGATACAAATAAGGAAAGACGAAAGGCTAATTGCTTATTTGGATAACATTGGTTGTCAAAGGATTACTCCCACAACTATATACGACACCACCTCCATCCTCGTATGCGGATGCTTACAATCGGGCGATGGATATCGAGAGTGAAACCAAAACATTCTCCCAAGGGAAGAGGAAGACAATTGATGAGGAGAGCTCTGAAGGTAGCAGTGATGAAGAATCTAAAACCGTATAGGCCCTTAGGCATGATATGTTGAGAATGATGAAAGAATTGAAGGCCAAGAAATAAACCAATAAAGAATGTAATGAACTATGGTGTACTGAGTCCTAGAAATAAGTTTTATGAGATTTGTCAGGTGTTGGGTCATTCAATCAAGGAGTGCCCATACAATTTGAAGATGAGAAGTACACAAGTACTTTTCAAATAGGGAGATCGTACTCCATTGAAACCACAAAATGCATCGCCAAGGCGAAATCCAATATAGTACGACTCCAAAGGACGTCCTATCATATAATGTTGACAATGTAGCAAATGGGAACACTTTGCAAGAGACTACCAAAACAAGAAAGACAACGTACAATTATTGTGCAAATGGTGTGGACTAGGCAACCATGAAGACACCAACTACTTGAAGTAGAAGGGTATTAATATGTTGGATGTGGAGGAAGAAGACGACACAATTTTGGCACTCGAACCCTTGTATGGAGAAGGAACGAGTCTGAGAAGCTAGAGCAGAAGTAGAGCAAGTGTTGGCGAAGGAACGGGTAACCTCCGATGGAATTGCAAGTACGTCATTGCGATCGAAGTCAGAGAAGAACATAGTTCGATAGTTGCTACAAACAACTATTTTGATCAAAGTGACAAATCTTCTTCAAACTATGTGCAACTAAAGGTGGCCATTACCAACATGGTTAGTGACAACACAAATAGCTAGAAATAATGTAAGCCACAAGAGGAGGAACTAACGGGGAAACCACCACGTGAAGGGAATGAGGCTAGTGATCTAGTGTTGCTGACAGTGAGCATCGGGAGGAAGCGAGCTGTTGTCGAGATGGAAATAATGAACCAAAAGTTGACAAACACCATTGTTGATGGGGGCTTGGGAGTTAATGTGTTGTCGGAGGACACTTGGGAATGTCTAGGGAAGCCGACACTCTGGCCACCTACCTTCGACTTGGTAGGTGTCGACTAGCATGGAATCAAGTTGTTGGGAACACTAATGGCACAAAAAGTAACGATTGGGACACAACAATTTCTCTTGGACTGTCATCATCTCGTTGCAGAAGAAGGCGTACAACGCACTCCTTGGGTTGGGATGGATGATTGGTACCAACGCGGATCACAATTGGAAGTAGAACACATTCTCCATCTAGAGTAAAGGAAGGAAGTACATCATTGACCTGAGAAATCAGATAAATCAGGGGGTGAGTGAGGAGTTGGTATCCGAATCAGAGTCTAAAGACAAAGAGTCAAGTATGGATGAAGGAGGGTAAACAATTGAACCTAATGACGAAGGGGTGCTTGAGTTGGAAGATTGCTTTGAAGATGAGACGAGTTCCTTGAATGGATTAGTTCACTGGCAAATGGAGAACTACAAAGTCTTCCACCCTGAGTGCAACATGCTACAAATTGGTGGAATCGAGGAAGTGTGAGATCCGTACGTGAGCTTGCATGTGGGCCAAAGCAGTATTGGGGAACCCTACGGGGTTGAGGAAAGGACGACACATGAGCTATGTACAAGAACTGTATGAAGGGGGGAAGCTAATTCGAAGGAACCATATGAGAAGTTGTACGCCACAGACATCTAGAGGGTAAGTTCGTATGCACATTACAAGTTGTCGGGAGAGAGAAAGTGTTTGCATGGGGAATGGCCATGCAAGGTGGGTGAGAAATCATAGGGGAAGTGTCAAGACCGTACAGGGAATAAGTGTCAAAACCGTATGAGAAAGAAGTGTCCAGGCTATATGTGAGAAGTCTATGGTACGAGAAGACAAGGGGGTGGAGGAACCTGTATGGGCTAAGTGGGTGGTCGTACGCTGGAGGAGTCCTACGGACTCAAGAGCAGAAGGCCGAACGTCCTACAAACACTCTACTGGTAGACAAGTGGAGCCATACGAGGATTAGGTACACTGTACAAAAGTAGTGTGTTGCGTTACTAGACATCGTATGAAGGAAGCACAGGTGACAAAGCCGTATGACAATTGAAGGAAGTATGCAAGGATTCGTACAACATAAATAGAGACCCGTATGAGGGCAGAGTTAAATTGTACGAGGCACAAGGGAATCCGCATGTGGTGAAGACTTGGTCGTATGTGGAAGCAACAAGTCCGTCGTGTTGGAGACTCAACATAGTGAAACGCACAAAGAGAAGTTTGCCAGGATATCGTAAGGAGAAGAGAGGAACACATCGTACAGGCATCACCATCCATACGTTGTAGGACCAAGAGAGGAAGCAAAGCCGTACGCACAAGAGGTCGTCGAGTCATAATAAAGTATACCGTATGAACAAGAACATCGTACAAAGAAACAAGCTAAAGAGTCTATACATTGGGGGAGTCTAGCCATGCAACCTTTATCGTACATGAGTGAGTCGTACGTGAGGAAGCGTTACAAGTCATATATGGAGGTGCCATCTAGGCTGTACAATATAGACCCTACCAAACAACTTGTGGTAATAAGTTTTGAGTTGTATGTTGTACAGTCATCTCAGTGCCATCCTTACATCTTCAACACATAGTTGACCTACATGTCATCGTGGAATCTCACTAGAGAGGACAACTTGAACATAATTTTGATATGAAATCACTAATTTTTGGCTTAAGCAACATTGTTTTTGGCATCATCAAAAATAAAAAAATTGAATCCACTACCCCTTGACCTCACTGGGGGTGCTACCCCCAGACCCCTGCATGAGACGCTGCCCCTTGACCCTACTGGGGGCATTGCCCCATGACCTTGTTGGGGGCGTTGCCCCCAGACCCCATTTGATTTGGCAAGTACACTACAAGTTGGGGTTGTCCAGTACAAGTCATTGTCTACACTCTTGTCATTAGTCTTCTTGAATATTACTTGATGTTTACTTATCATCTGGAAGACGACTTTTTCTTTTGGGGGGGGATGATGTGGTCGGCATAAAATGCCTATTGTTATATTTGATAATATTTGTTATTTGTCAATTTTTTAATTTATTTGTATTAAGTAGGTTGTAACTCTTAGGTAGTTATGTGTCCGTTGGGTGACAGTTGTGTTCCTCTCGGCAACCATTAGGTCCTTTAAATATGTTGTGTACTGCCAAGGAAGGGAGTGAGGTATAGTCAGGTCAATTGTATTCCCTGGCCAACTGTCTTTGGTCTTCTTTGTAATAATTGCATGAGCGAATAAAGATATATTTTCTAGTTGTGTCTAGTATGCATTGTCATGTATATTATTATTTCCTATATTTAATTTATCAGATATAGCAGTTAACATGGGTGGTGTCTTGAAAGCAGAACAAGTTTGAAAGGATAAGAAATGGATCGAAGGGGGTTTGAATGGATAGAAGGAAAAAGGGGGGAGATGGGTGAATATTGGGATGCATGGAGATTTAGAAATGATGGAATGTAATGGGATATGATGTGCATGGATGGGAGGATGTTTGATGATTCGGTTTGGTGGATGGTATGTGCATGCTAGTAAAGAAATTTCCATGTTGTGAGAAACCAAAGTTTGTTGTGGAATAGAGTATTATGCAACATGATATAAGGGAGCATGATGATAGTGTTCCAAAGCGCGTGAGGAACTAATACCCAAGTAGGCATATGACCTAATACACTATTATATGTGTTGATGGGAAGTTTGCACTTCTGTCAACACAAAATATATCCTATTCTCTCTTGAATAAGGAAATCTTGTATGCCTTCTGACTGTTCAAATAAGATAAACTCAAGGTTCTGAATGTCAGGTCTTGATTGTACTTAGGATAACTCGGTGATAATGTGATTTGCTGGTAATCACAGAGGGACTTACGCATCTGACAATTTAGTTTGCATCTGATATGGTAATCTGATTGATGCTTCACTTCTCATACTGATTAAAATAAAGAGCAAAGGGATAGGGTTCAAAGTATCTAACCTAAATCTATGGACAATGATAGTAATGGCTACTGTTGCAGATAGACAGATTCCTCATATAAAATTGGTTCTTGCTTAACCTGAGATAGACTCACATTGCCACAGAAATAGTGCAATCTCCAAAGGAAAAATGAAAGATTTTCAGATCATGAACATATATCTAAGAACCCAATTCTGGCACACAACTCAAACAAACTTCCATAATTGAACTAACAACAATAATAGGCTCAAACTAACCATGCACAAAAACTTGCAATCAACAAATCCCTAATGGTATGAACTAGAAATCGATCAAATATCCTCACACTTCATCATTAAAATCATTGAACTTTAACTAATTTGAGGAAAGAAACCATGCAAGCAAGAGAAGGCAATTGGTAAAACATCATGCTTCAATGCTTTATTAATCTACTTCAACTGTTGGTAATACAATTCCTATTCAACAACTCCTCTACTCTATTCTAGTTTTAAATCCACTTGTTGGCTACTACTACGCACTTTACAAATGGATAAAAGGCCTCCTTTTATAGATATCATATTTTACATCAATGGCCAAGATTTCATCCATTCAATGGCCTAGATTTGCCTTCTAGAAACCCTAGACAACTTCTTTTAATGATTCTAACAACTCCCTAATTGTTTTCACTACAGGACGAAAGTTATAGGCTTCCCAACACAAAATAACAACCTTTTGTCACAATAAATTAATTCCTTTTACAATAAATAATTTTCCAGCTCATATTTAGCTATCATCTCTTTGTTTCTGTATCATTTCTTTGGAATCGGTCACTATTTTCCGAAAATCTAGGAATGATATCCTTTGGATAATGTCTTTGGCTATATAGCACGTTCTTCATTGGCAAATTTTACAGATTGCTCTATCAAAGCCATTTTTGTGAACATTTTACTCTCTATCTTCTTTAGAAAGACATCATCTTTAGAATTTTGATCTTGAACTCTTGAAGTTATCGGCTTCTTAGCGGATGATCCTTCTCCTTTGACTCTTTTTTGGAAACTACTCCTCATTGCGCTGATATCTTCAATCTATGTTCTGAATTCTCCATCTTTTGGCTCCATTGGTGGTATCTATCTCTTCTCACTCTTTCTCTGGAAAGCGTTCTTTATTGTGATCACATCTTCGCTCTGAATCCTTCATCTTTTGGCTCCCCTCTAATGGTATGAATCTGCATGGACAAGTAGCTTTGTTACTATCGTTAATTATCTCAAGGGTTTCTAGGGTTGGCATTTTAATTACCCTTCACAATTGACTTACAATTGAATTCATTTCACATTTTCCCTTTTAAGCACACTTAGTGAGACATCATCACTTTGCTGCCTCACGTTTTGAAGGATCTCATTTTGATGGCAATGTAATTCATGGACCCCCTTAGTTTACATCCATAAGTAGTTTACATCCATAGTCACTTAGCATTTAGGATTTCAATTCGAAACTCTCCACTTGATGATTCATTGACTAGGTCATTGAATTCAATTTTAGCCTTAAGAAGATCACATGCTCCGAACTCTCAAATTGAAAAAGGGCCATGAAACTTGAACCAATTGACTTGCACTTTGTTGTTCCATGAATCCTTGGAAGAGGTTTATGATTCTCTGCATTTGAAATTTAAAGCTTGGAAGGTGTCTATGTGAAACTTGGATCTATAAACTCAGACTTTGGACAAGCTTTAGGATCTTCATGCCAACTCAAACCACAACCTGGGTTGCAGAAGACTTCAGGAAATTTTGAGGAACTAATCCTACCTTGCTTCCTAAGTCCGAACTTTAGAACACACATATCTTTTAAACCAAAACTCGACATTGGGAATACTCTTGGAAACTCAGAGTTAGGATAGATTTTGGGATTAGTGTTGCTCCCGATTTTGATGGAAACATTGAGTTTGAGGATGATTTGGTCAGAAATTTGCTGATAGGAAGGTTTTTTGGATTAAGACATTCCCGATTTGTGTTCAAACACCGAATTTGGGAAGAGAAACTTAAGTTTGGGTTCAAAATTTGGTGTTAGGAGAGAATTTAGGAATAAAGCCTTATTCCTTTTTTGAATGCAAATACCGAATTTGGAGGATTTGGGCACAAACTCGACGATAGGGTGACTTTCAAGATTAAGGTCCATTTCTGATTTGTATGCCACCACCGAATCTGGGAGTGAAAACTCAAGTTTGGGGGCAAACTCGGTGATAGGAAAACTTTTAGGAATAACACTTATTCCTACTTTAATTGCAATCACCAAATTTGGAAAATGAAAGGTGAAAATTCGGTGACAGGAATGTTTTTAGGATTACTACTAATCTGGTTTTGTGTGCAAGTACTGAGTTTGAGGGTCTTTGTGCAAAATTCGGTGTTTGGAAGGTTTTATGGATTAAGGACTTGTTCATATTTTGAGTGCAAACACCGAATTTGGAAGGAAAACTTCAAAACTTAGTTCCAAGTCCGAGCTGGCCAATACTTTAGGCTTTTTGACTTTGTACTCTTGCCCATCCTTAAGTCTGATTTGGTCTTCGAATTCTACTTCTTTCTTATTCTTCATTTGATTCCAATGTTGTAAAAAGATCTTTGGATTTGAAAAGGCATAGCATTGGTCCTTTGTTTATTCCACAATAGGTTGGGTTTTGACCTAAGTTTGGACTTGAATCTTTGATTCCTCCCTCATGCATTTATACATTTCTTGTCTATGGTCCATTTTGAGGATTGATTTTCACCCCTACTCCTTGTGCCTTTATACCCTAAGCTTTGAGTTAGGTTTAATTCTTGAGTTCCCTCTCACACCTCCTAAGACTGCATGATGCAATTTGATCTATCCTCTTTCTCATTCTAGCAAACTTTACTAGACAAAGCTGCTGCAAAACTCTAGCAAATCAAGCAAACGAAGGGAGTCCCTGCCGGAGATGGGGTGTGTATGTGTGCAACACAACAATATGGAAGATGATTATGACGTTGGTCATGATGTGCCCCAAGGATCGACTCACAAATGAAAAGAAACATAGGCAAACAAGGATGCATAAATGATGATGATAGAAGACACAAGATGTTACTCTTGATCAAGATAAAAGAAACTGATTGATTGATTTGATGATGATGATAGCATTGTTGATGTCGGAATGATATATACCAAAACTAGGCAATGGTTTAAAGTTGAACAAGATTTGAATTTCAACAAGACTAAGGACAAAATTTATGGATGTTGGGTATGTTTTGAACTACTTGGCTACTTTTTGATTAATTTTTTATTGTGTTTGGATTATTAGGAGGTTTGGATTTTGGATTGGTTAAATCATTTAAGGAAAGATGTCTTCCTAGCACCAAGGTGAAATATGGATGGGATTATGGATGGCAGTGAAGGTTGAGACTCTGTTGAAGTGTTTATCATAGAAAATTGGGCATATTAATGGATTGCTAAAAACACGCGTCAAGATCTTGTCCACTCTGTTATCAAGGTCAAAGGTGGGAATGAGGATAAGTATAATGGCATGGAGATGCAGATGCAATAGGTGGAAATGATACAATGGTGTGACATGGATGATTGGTTAATGGCTACAAAGGTGGATAGGTTGATTGGCTTGAAGAAACTTGCCCCACACTAAAAAATGTGTTTTCATCTTGGTACTTGTCCAAGGTGTGATAGGAATGGTTTTCACCTTTGGACAAAGGTTTTTCTTTAAACTCTTCTTTTTGTTTTTAAATAAAATTAATTGAGATTTTTTTTTTAATTTTTAAATTCAGGCATCTGTTTCCATTGCAAGCTAATAGTATCCCATTTTGAATAACAACAATGTGTGGACCATGCTGTTGGAATTGTGCTTGGTGGATGTTGTTGTAAGCTTTGTTGATTGCTAAGTTGGCTTCTCCCAAATGTTAATGTAGTATCATCACAATCCCTATGATATGGGGTACCATCAAGGCGAATAGGTTGTATGAAGGATTTATGGTGGTTATGGAAAAGGTTGGATGAAACGGATGTTGTGATGGAGGTATATGCGATGATAAAATGGTTTATGCAAAAGGGGTGGATTGGAAGGGGGAATTATGGAGGTGTGAGTAAATATCATGGGACCAAAAAGAATTAGGACCTTTGTTGGATGTGATGGTGACTTTTGGAGTTTTGAATTTGTGCACTTGTTGGTTTAGGGGATTTTGGGACTATGGACTTTGGATTTTGATGGGGGCCAAATTCTAGGACCTAAATGAATTTTGATCTTTGGCTTGTTGGATTTTTGTTTGGATGTTTGGATTGGTGGGAATGTTGAATTTTGGGGTTCAAATAGATTTGGATTTTTGGATTATTATTGACTTCTAGCTTTGTCTTCATGGACTCTTTCCATGGGGTCCTTGGATTTTGAAGACTATATTTTGAAACCAAAATGAACTAAAGATTTTTGGATCTTGAAATTTTGAAATTTTGGATTTGGACTTGTGGGCTTATGTGTATTGGATTTTTGGATCCATATAGAGGTCTTTGGTCAATAGATTGCTTGGGATTTAGACTTTTCGGGTGAGCAGATTTTAGTCATTTGGATGAGTTCATTGGGATATCAAGTGTATCCAAATTGAGTACAAAGCCTATTTTATGATCCCTTGAATATTGTGATGTTTTCATCATTGGGAAATAGGTCAAGTAGTGTGTAATTTTTGTAGTTGCCTAAAAAATACACATCACCTATCCATTTTTCTATTAATTTAATAAATCACAACAATTTATTTAATCATTCTAAATACCATTTTCCTAAGTTCTAATCCATTCTTTTAAAGTCATGATAAATTAGTTACCCCCATATTCCTCCTTCACATCATTTAATAAACTTTATTTATTACATCCCACCTTTCAAAGTAAAAAATCCATAAAATCATTATGTAAAACCCTATTTTCCTCCACCTTCCATCTTACAACTACCCTTGATCTTGACCAATGTCTCTTAGTCAATCTTCATCATTGATCAATCTAATCTCAAGCGTATAAATCCATCCATCCACAAGCCGATTTCAAAGATCCACCAAGAAAAAAGAAAGCACAAAAAAATATTTTTTTATTAAACAAAAACTGATTCATTCAGAAGGAGTATTAAACTCCACATCCCCATTCATTCCTCCAAAGGATACTTCCCTAAATCCCAAAATATGAAAAATCGTATCCAAACTTTAAATAGATTAAAAGATTCAAGGCCCACCAATCAAAAGAAATTATGAGAATAATGTTGATCTCCAAATACAAAGCAATGGATCCAAAAGGGCTTCCAACCTTGCATCTTGATCCCAAATTTCTCAATGTAAATTCAAGCATCCTCAATCTGCACATCCTACATCTATTTTGGTTTCCTACATCCCAAAATCCACAATGCTAACTCCCCCTCCTAAACATCCTTAAGTCCATTTTAGGCCCCTCATTCTGAAATTTGTAGTCCTAATTGCCCCATCTAAATGCCAAGATTTAAAATTGTATTTTAATCCCAAGATTCAACCTCCAATGTCGTCTATGCAACTGCTGGTCTTGGTTCCTTAGTCTCATGGCATTCCTTCATGTTGCCACTGTCCCATATTTTCATCGAACAATCTTTCAACCCCCTATCCTTTATGTAACGTACATCCCCATCACATCCCTTCAATATGAGCTTTCACATAAATTATTATCCTTCATCTACCCATCCTTTCCATCTCTCTTGGAAATATCCTCTCACATCAAGAACTATGATGGTACCGAACTATGATGCTACCCTGTTTATATTTTGGAGAAGCTCACTTAGCACATTTTCTACCAACATCTATGAGTACAACAACAATCGACATGATTTGTAAAAGTAGTCATTCAACAAAGGATACTATCAACATGGAATAGATTCTCGAGTCTTCCACTCATCTCCTCATCCCCCATTCACACTAATCTATCCGAATCATTATCCTTAATCCAAAATTTAAAAAAATGAAAAACTAAAAGTAAAGAGAAAAATTGTACTCCGATGAAAAACCACTTTTTTGTGATGCCTTTGACAAGTACCATAATGAAAATTTGGGAAATAGGCATCATGGACGAATCCTTTGTTGGCTAGCACCCTACACTTGAGGGCAAGCTTCTTCTATCCTATCTCCCTCATCCTACCCACCTCAACCTATTTACCCATTTGATTGTTTGCATCTATAATGGTCCATGCAACCTTTTTTTTGGGGTCATCCCTTTCCATACTTATGCATAGTCACCCTAGTCCTTATACCTTGGTGCATAACATGAAGTGCTACATCAAACATTAGGTTGCTCACACCGACTAGCATGACTATCAACCCTCATCCCTTCCCATTTCCCATCTATCCATCTCCTAACATATCTCTTTATCCTTATCCATGCAGCCTTATGTACCCTTTTATTTGTTATCCTCGAATCCCTTTCTCCATTCAAGAGCACACCCACGTTCTTCAACCCTACCTATCCTCTCAAGGGAGCATCCTACCTCCATCCTTGTCATCTCTCCCTCCCATCCTTCCAATGATTGGGGCACCCTGCCACTAGTCCCATCTCTCCCAAATCCACTATATTTTATTCTTCTTTGAAACGACAGTGCTTTGCCTAGTCACAAAGCTGTCCCAAAAGGGGCCAAATGTAGACACCTAAAAAATACCCATGTCTCGAATTATTGCCCTAACAACGTCTATCACATATCCTATATTTTATTCTTATTTGAATTGACATTGCTTTGCCTAGTCACAAAGCTGTCCCAAAGAGGGGCGAAATGTAGGCACCTAAAAAATACCTGTTGATGTGTTTTTTAGGACACCTTCGAACATAAAATAAAATTTTAAGTATTCTATCCTCTCTTGAACAAAGAAATCTCATATGCTATACGATGTGATCAAATGAGATGACTCCAAGGTTTACAATGCGAACTATGCGACTTAAATGTTGTGGATAGACTCAGTGATGCATGATGTGATATTGCTGGAATCACAAGGGGACTTACGTTTTGCTTGAACTCTGTTGGAACATAGACTCTAACTTTACTTTGGAAAATAAAGACAAAAGAGGCAATGGTTTAGAAAGCCTATACTAATCCTAATAACAACGACAATAAAGGATGATGCTTTGATAGCCAAATTTCATAATCAAGCTTTCCTTTGCCATGTAGAAACAACTACACAAAACTGATGCAATCTTTTAAGGAATAATGAAGGGTTTTCATATCATGAAGTTTCATTCAAATACCCGAGACTGGCGCTATTCAAGTGAACATTCACAATCGAACTTGTGCTTGATGAAGTTCACACTAACCATACACTACAACTTACAATCGGCAAATTAAAAATGGTATGAACGGGAATTCCATCAAGATATCATCACATTTCTCCATTACAATCAATGAACTTTGACTAAATTTGAGAAGTAACAAGAAACAATGCAACATGTAGGAATTACACAGAGAAATCTACCATGCTTCAATGAAGATCATGTATTAAATTCAACAAGTGTTGGCAACAATCTTTGGCTTCCTCCTACTCTACTTTTATTTGCTAACTATTCACCTTTACAAATGAGAAGGTTATGCCTTTTATAGAGGTCTATGTTACAATGAAGGGTCCATATGGATTTCTTAAATCAACGACCAAGATCTAACAATAAAACCCTAATTAGGGTTTGTTACAACAAACTCCCTATTGACCAATGATGAAATTACAATATGATGGACACATGTCCTCCTTTGAGTGTGCACCAATTGGAATTGAGGTTAGGTACATAAAATAATATTTGATGAAGCGCCATGTGTCACTTGATCCTTCTTTGAATGAGTCAAATTCATTGTATCTGGACATGCTGACATGGTACAACTTCATTGGTTGATGATGAATAGGACACCACCTCAGCTACATCATCACAAAGGTTTTGAGATTGAGACATATCTCTTGATACTCAACATTCTCCAAGCCTGATGTGATGCGATGGGGCATATTCCCAAATTGTGTCAACCTAATGATCAAGTAAACTTTCTAGCTTTGATTAGCTCTTCTGAAACTATTTGCTTGATCACAATTACCCCTCCATCCTCACACTTGGGAATCTTCGTTGAGCTTATGTAGCATTGCACCCTGAACATCCTACCTCCTCTTGATAATCCTTGGTCTTGAAAATGTGATACATACCCATGAGGCTTGATGATGTTTGTCTTGATGCTATGATTCTTAGGCCTGATTACCATGTGCAAGTTTATCTTTTTTTGCTTGAGAACCTTATGCCTACGTAGTATTTGCCCTTTAAACCCTGCATTGATCCTTGCCTAGTCTTGAATTCCTCACCATCATGTAGGGTACCCCCATGTGTAATTGATATCCTTCATGTGGCCTATCTTGAAGTAGAATCCCTCATTGATCTTTCATCACTGCACTGCTTATGACCTTGGATTTCCGAAGGAAATTCAAGGTGAATACAAGGTTCCTTCATCTCCATTGCAATGTTGCTTAATTCACCTTGAATGTCTTGAATTCTTCAGGTTGCAGAATTATCTCATGAAGGGATTATACCCTTGAGGTTATGATGCTCAAGTCTCTATCTTATTGTTGATCCCCTTGATATTGCATTGATGATGATGTGAGGTATATGTGTTGACCTCCCCTTTGTGCAATCTCCTTGTATGATCTTTTGTTGACCTTGTCCTTTGCATTGCTAAGGAAATCCTTCGCCTTTACATTGATTTGCCTTATTTTGCCTTTTTTTGAATTGACGTTGATACTCCTTAGAGTGTAAACCTCCATCCCTGTGATGCCCTCTTCTTATCAGCCTTTCTTCATTGCATCAAGCAAGATTTCAGGTCTGACTTTTGTCCTTTAAAATCTGCCTCTCCTTACTCAGGTCTGCACCCTTCTGCTTGTGGTATACTGCAACTCAGGCTTGAATGGAAGAACCTGAAGGATAAAAGAGATTTAACATCAAACACCATGGATGAAAATAAGACTAAAACACACAAATCAGACCCCTAAATTACGAAAATGCACCACACGACACTAGATTTTCCCTCATATGCTTGTTCCAAGGAAATATCTAGAATCCACCCCTAAATGCTGATTGACTTTATCTCTTGCTGATGTGGAATCACATGATACTTGCTGGTAAAAAATTGCTTCACCCGTGTTCCTTAGGTCTGCTGCGCCTTTAATTTGGGTTGATTGAATTGATTTGATTTATATTTGAAATGAGCTTGATCTTCTTCCCATTTATATGCTTTTTCATGCGCATTCTTACCCTTGATTTGCAATCCCGTTAGCCAACTTGCACATTCCATTACCTGAATTTAAATCAATTTGAAGTTTTGGTAGGTCGACTAGCTTTAATAGCATTAATTTGGCTGTCTTTTTCTTATTCCTCTCCCAAAAGGGCCAACTTTAGGGCTCATTTCTTGCTGGGCGGGTTTAGGAGGTTTTATTGCACAAAGGGGAGCGCATTTTCTACTTATGCATGCACATATCTTGGCGGGATTTCTTGACTTGCTTGCATAAACCTAGGTTGGCAATATCCATTTTTTACTTACTCTTACCTCCGTCAAGTCGGCTATCTTTGTTCATGAATTGGGGGGGTATAAATGAAGGATTGAACCCTAACAATTCTCATTTCATCAACTCATACTTGCTCTGATTTAATTCTGCTCTGCGAATTAGGGTTTAGGTCTGAGTTTAGATGTTCAGGTCTGATTCTTTTTATTGGCGGACTTTGATAGAGATTTTCATTATCAAGTCAGACTTTCTTCAAATTTTGCATTATGCAAGGTCGGAGTTTAATCATGTTTTGCACTTTTTATCCCACCTAGGTCAGAGTTTCAATTAATATTGCACTTTCAAGGTTGGACTTGTAACAAATTGTGCAGTGCTTGATCTTAGAGTTTACATCCTTCACACCTTATAAGGGCAGAGTTTTTCTCAATTTTGTATTGATCCACTCCGAGGTCGGACTTTGAAAAAGATGTGCATTTATCTAAGTCAGACTTGTAATGCTTGATCTTAGAGTTTACATCCTTCACACCTTATAAGGGCAGAGTTTTTCTCAATTTTGCATTGATCCACTCCGAGGTCAGACTTTGAAAAAGATGTGCATTTATCTAAGTCAGACTTTTAAAGTGGATCGCTACAAAATGCAACAACTTTTCCACATGATTTCAAATAATTAATGTCAAGGTTGCATGTCACACTTGCAATTCCTAACGGAATCACAAGTAACTTTTTCAATTTGAATGCGACACCTTAACTTGCATTTTCGCACTCATTGCAATTTTGACAACATTTCTTGCATTTTTTGACGACTTTGACAATTTTTTTATGACAATTTTGACAACTTTTATGTGATTGATGTCACATATCTCCTCAACCCTATCCTAACAAAACCTATCTCTCCTCACAAGCAAGCAAAGGCTAGCGGCACATAAGAGACTACTACCAAGCTAAGCAAACTAACAAAATGACTACCGTAGGAAGAAAAAAGTGGGGCCCCAATTTGCAATGGGGCGATGTGTTAATACGACACACCAATACCTATGTCTCGAACCATTGTTTTGATATCGTCTATCGCATATCCTTTTGTCCATTTGATTGAATAAATTAAAGTAATTTATTTAATTATCCCAAAGTTGTCTCCTAAAGTCCTAATTCACATTCTATATCACACAATTTAATAAATTTAATTTATTAATTCCCACCCTTTATACCTAAAAATCCATAGAACAATTATTAAATTCCTTTTTTTGTATCTCCACCCTCCATTGCATAACCAATTAACTAACACCGAAAAATACATAAATCAATTAAAAATTCTTTTTGTCTCCACCTCTCATCTCACCACTACTTAACCAACCTGATCTCAACCATTGATCTCCCATCAGATCTTTGATTGCTTATCAGTCCAATCTAAAATATATAAATCTACCCATCTCTAAGCCATTTTTAGAACAGCCAATTTCAAGAATGCACCATCATGCTATTGCTGTGATATTTCACATTCCTTCATCATTTCAAACAACAAATCTTGGAGCATAACGGCCTTCTAGTGCAATAGGAACTATGTGGGTGAGAAATGATTTATTTCATGTGCATTTTATGGTTTCTTGCTTAAATTGAGGTGTGTGTTTGATTTGAAAAAGTTTTTTTTTCTTTTAATTTGCATTTTATTTCATTTCTTGCTGTACACAATTTTATTGGTCTTGGTGATGGATTTAGATGGTGGATGGTTAAGGTTGGTGGTAGGAATGATGGGGTCAATGAAAGGGTTGGTGATTGGGATGATGAGGTTGATACAAAAGGTGGTGGCAGTATGTTCTTTGTAAGGATGACGTGGGGGACTTGTTTTGGTGTTGGGAGAAGTAACCCTAACACTCATGGGAGTATCTTTAGCATCCTTGTTCTACTTATCGAAAGATTTGTATCTGATTTCTCAAGATCCTTGGTTTGGCTAAAACATGAATGGGTTTGAGAATTCCTTGTTCATGAAGGCTAAATCCTTTTCCTTGATAGTTCATGGTTCTACACATTTGATTTCTTCATTTGCAAGATGGAACTACGTAAAGGTGGTTGGGCCTAGTGGGTAGGATTTTCGCTTTAGGATGGGATTAATAGGATGCTTGTGCGTAGTTAAGGTCAATGGGATCAATGTGGGCACTTTGATTTAGTTTTATCATAAATTAGATAATAATTTTGATGTATTACTAATTGTTCACCTTGCGATGCGAGTGTGTTTCCCTTAAGGTTGATGTCTCCTGTACCAATTAGATCTTCAACATAGTTACTCGATTTTATTCTTTGATGGGTGGAGTGTCTATCGATTTTATGAGGTTTATGGATCTTGGATCTTATGGGTAGCATGATAGAGGTGGCTTGTCTTCATTTTGCTTCTTACATGGGTTGATTTGTGGAAATGGCAATGCTAGGGGAATTTTGGATAACCTTACCATGTTTGTGCTTGCTAGGGGTGTGGTACAACCTCTCAAATTCATGTTCTTGATAGTGATTACTTGATAGTATCCCTTGGATAACATTCTTCGTAGTGAAGTTGGGTTGATTGAATTGAGCAGATTTTTGCTGAGGCTTTCATGGGTTGGGTGATGGACTTATGCAAAAAGGACTAGATTGTCAATTGCTTGTTTGAGGTTTAGAGTTGGTCAAGCACATCTTGGGTTTTGATTTTGGTTTTTACATGACCTCTCAAACACATTCTTCTTGGTAAAGGTTAACACATGGGTAATTTGCATTAGGAGCTCCATTGGTTGATGGATTAGGATTCACATGACTGGGTAGATGGTATGGAGTAGTATTGGTATAGAGGGGTCGTTGGTTTCAAGGATTAGAATTGAAGGAGGCATAGATGATTAGAAGGCGTAGGGTCTATATGGGTTGAGGGATGGTTTGAAAGATTAGAATTTAGAGTGGTTGATGCTAGGTTTGATGGGTTAGGATGTGTATGGATCAATGAAAGGGGTTGATGATGTAATATTTGTATAGGCTAAGGGATAGTTTGAGGGATTAGGCTTTAGAAGGGGTGTACAATTTGATGGTTTAGGGTATATGTGGGCCAAGGGATTGTGTGGGGAATTAGGATTTAGAAGGGGTGGACGATTTGATGGTTTAGGGTCTATGTGGGCTAGGTGATGGTTTAATGGATTAGGATTAACATGGTTGGGTAGATAATTTGAAGGAGTAGAATTGATACAAAGGGGTGGATGGTTTGAAGGATTAGGATTGATATGGATAAATAGGTGATGGACTATAAAGTTAGATGGATGGCATAATGGTTTAGTATCTTTATGGGTTCATTGAGGGTTTAAGAGATGGGGTTGATAATAGTTAGGGGATGATTTAATGGATGATTTGAGGGTTTAGGATCTATAGGGATAGGTGGTTTAGGATTCACAGGGATTGATATATAACTTGATGGGTGAGGAACCATATAGGTAGGTGGATTAGGAGTTATTTGAACTAATGGATTAGGATTTAATATGGATGGAGGGATATTTTGATGAATGGTTCGAAGGATAAGGATTTGATGGATGAGGGGCTGCATGGATAAATAGACAAGGATTAGCATTAACTTTATATGGCATTTGGTTTCCTTTAATAAGTGTTAAAGGTTATAATTTGGGGGAAGCTTGGCTCCTATGCTTATGAGGTATCTAACCATTGCATCAATTGTGGAGGAGGAATTGATCTAGTGGGGTGTAACCTTGTTTAGCCTTGGGTGAACTATTGGGGTTATCAAAATATTTGTGAAGGCTCTCATTATTGGGATATTCCTCTTGATCTACAGGTTTCTCTTCATTGTGATATTCATCTTGAACTTTAAGGCTCTCATAGTCATAATTGTTAAAAGGATTTCTAGATTAATTTACAAAGAGTTTATGATTTCTTGCTTTGATTGGGTTAGTGCCAAGTTCTGTACCAGTATTTTGCACTTTTTCTCAAGTTCAATGAACAGGCATTATATCAAACAGTTTGCTTGCATGCTGATCACACATTTTTCTGATTTGCAAATGTAATAGTGTTTGTTTGGCAACTTTGTTTTGCAAGAAACATTCATAACAGGTTTGAAATTCATAAATTAACAGATAATTGCATCATAGTACTAGCTGAAGACAAGGATGATTTATTTTTTTAAACTGCTGTAAGCAGTTTACGGAAATTAATGACAGAAAATTACTGACCAACCTCAACCTTTCCTTGAGAACTGGCTGCAGATATACTGAGTGAACATCCATCTATTCAGTACAGTACTACAATTCTGGAACCTCCAACTTCACACATCAATCTGCAATACTTAACATTGCCCTATGCCAGCATTATAGTGTTTTTTCCCAGCAAATAAGTCAAATCGGCCACCATGGAAAATTCCAGACCAGCAATGAATGCTTGCCCTAGCAGAAATAAGTGTCACACCCTTACCAGGAAGATAACCACACACCACATCCAGCAATGCTCATGCTAGGAAAAGGAATATTGCATGCCCATAGAATACAAATTCCATTGTCAACAATGAGCTTATCTCCTAGACGGAATGAATAGCGATGCTCAACTGTGTATGAACAAAATTACTCTAAATCGCCCTTTAACTAGATGGAGTTCTACACACTTGCACTTCAGGACCGAGGATTCGCAGCATGGCTTGCAATGAGGTAAATTTAGTGCTAATGACTTCAGTTGTTGATAATTTTGAGCCATTTAATGTTTAGGAAGCACTAGAATCAAAGCCTTGGAAAGAGGCTATGGATGCAAAGCATCAATCTCTGATGCAAAACAACACTTGGGAGCTTATTGATCTACCACCTGGTGATAAAGCAATTGGATGTTAAATTGTAAATGGATATTCACAACTAAGTATAAGGCAGATGGTAGTATAGATCAATACAAGGATAGATTTGTAGCCAAGGGTTCTACCCAAAAAGAAGGGATAGACTATGAGGAGGCATTCGCTCCCACAACAAAGATAAAAACAATTAGAATGAGCTATAGCTGCCCAATTTGGATGGAAACAATACCAAATGGATTTAAAAAGTGCATTTCTCAAGGAAACCTTAAGGAACAAGTCTATATTTACCCAACCAAAGGGATACATTACACCTAGTAAAGAGAAAAAGGTATGCAAACTTGTTAAGTCCCTATATGGTCTCAAACAAGCTCCTAGAGCCTAGTATATCAAAACTGATGAATATTTGCTAAAACATGGTTTCAATAGGCATCCGTATGATCCAAATCTCTACCTCAAAGAACAAGGGGGGGATATTGTGATAATCAATGTATATGCTGACAACCTAGTTATCATAGGCAGCTCAGAAACAATGGTTGAGACAACCAAAAATGATCTCAAAATGGCATTTGATATGATGGATCTCGAGCTATTGCACTATTTGTTAGGCCCAAAGTTATACTAAGGACACAAGTACACAAGAAATACGTGGAAACCCTAAATAGGGAGAAAACTACGGCAATATAAATTGCTTTATATGAAAGATAGTTTTACAAGTTGTAGAGGCACCAATTCTTGATTCAATTTTGTGAGCACCAACTCACTAGAGGCACCAACCCCTCATTCAATTTCCCACATTTCCAAGGATGATGGATGATCCTAATCTGCACACATTATGCTGTACTTTTTCTTCTCTAATTAATCTCAGATCTGCTATGAGAACTTCCTCACAAATCTGCCCTCAAGTCTGCTGTAAGTCTGATTACAAACCTGCCTTCAAATCTGCTCCAGGTCTGATCACAAATCTGTCTTAATTCTTCCACAATTCTACCATAAATAGTCATGCTCTTCTCCATTCACTATATTGGAGTCTTCAATATCTCCCGAACCTCAATTAAACTAGATCATAGGCATCTTTCCCTCTATAATTTTTCACTTATTCACTTCCAACTTTCATTCATCTTCAACTTCTATTTATATTTCTTATTTTAAGTGTCATCTTCTTTCATCGAATAGTCGAATAGTTACAAGTCATATCTATTCATAATAATAATTGTGTCTCTTATTCAAGACACCTCAACCTTTTGTGAATCGCACCTCTTCTATTTCCATCAACAATTGTTTAGATTAGTATGTATGTATAATTCTTTTCAAGAATCACATCACTATATAAGTTCATGTCCTTTAAAAAACGTGGCAATCTTAATATAATTGTTTTGCCTCAATAGATTTGTTTACACCATATTAATATATTAACTAAGTTAGTTCATACACAAACTGTTTGATTTGATCCTTAATTGCTTGCTGTTTAGTTCGGTGTCCAATCTGAATTGTTTGCTTGTCAAATATTTAGTTACTGATTTAACTATTATATCGTTGCTCATGACTTCACTAGTTTTCTTATTTGATCTGCTCCATACTGCCTTATTACTTCAATATGCTGATAGGAATCGCCTCAGATTTTCCTTGATAATCTGTTCCAAGAAAGGACTATGAAGTCTGGTTCAAATTTGCACACTTGTCTTCACCCATCCAATGATGATTTCTGTTTGCATAGGAGTCTTAATGACATCAATGACAACATTTAACACTATTGTCTAGGCTTAGAGGTATGGCAAATAAATCGCCATATCTTTGTATCACAAAGGAATAATGCAGAGACATTGCTTGAGAAATTTAGAATGACGGGTTCCAAACCCTTGTTTACACCTATGGAATCAAGATTGCTTTATTTCTAATCCATCTCCTCAGGTGAATGCAACTCTCTATCTACAAATGATTGGAGGTTTGATTTATGTGACATACACTAGACCAGATATCAGTTTTGCTGTTAATAATCTTGCACGATTCATGCAAGAACCAAGGATATGTCATTGGAAAGCAGCAAAAATGGTCTTAAGCTATGTACATGGTACAATGGATCATGGTTTGGAATATAAAAAGAATGATCAATTCTTCTTGACAGGATATATAGATGCAGACTATGTAGGTTAAGTTGATGATAGGAAATCCACATCTAGATTTGTGTTCTTCTCAAGTTCAGGATCTATTTCTTGGGGAATTAAGAAGCAAGGCACAATTGCTTGTTCCTCAACAAAGGCAGAATATCATGCAGCAAGTGCAATAGTTTGTGAAGCAGTTTAGCTACTTCGCATATTAGAAGGATTGTGGGTACCACGAAACCAACCTACAGTCCTATATTGTGATAATCAGAGTGTTCTCAAGCTTGTTCATAACTCAGTGTTTCATGAACAAACCAAGCATATTGAAGTGGATTATACAAGAACATGTTAAACAAAATAACAGTCAAATTCAATTTTGCACAACTCAAGAATGCACTGACATCTTCACCAAGCCACTTGCACATGTGAAGTTTGACACTTTTCAAGATTCTCTTATTAGTACTTTAAAGCAATGATGTAATAAGGGGGGAATGTTGGATATTCCATCATTTACTCCACGTAGATAATTTGTTGATTTTGTTATTGTTTGTTATTATTGTTTAGCAAATCTATAATTTTGTTTGTTATTTGTTAAAATCGTGAATGCACGTTCATCATGTATAAATACATCATTCCAATGCAATACATATCAATTTGATTGCTCCACAAAATCTGATAGAAACTAGAAGTGGAATCGACAGTCTCATGGGACGCACTAAGGGAAGTGTTTGAGGCAGAGTTCATTTGTTGCAGGATGACAATGAGATTGTGGCAAAGATCTACAATACCAAACAGGTGAAGCATGAGAACATATGAGGTTACAATCATAGGCTCAAGGAATTGCTAGTGAAGTTGGAGAATTAGCTAGTTGATGGACTGTAGAAATGATGGCTCATTGAAGGATTGATCCCATCGTTGTGTAAAAAATATGAAAGCGGTGCCTCTGTCTTTCTACGGTGATGCCTACAATTGGGCAGTAGATATTGAGAATGAGGACAATACATACTCCTGAGACAAGTGGTAGATGGATGACAATGAGATCACAAAAGATAGTAATGATGATTAATTAAAGACAATCCAAGCCATAGGGTGGGACATGATGTGAATGATGAAAGAATTAAAAGCTAAGAAGGAAAGTTAAAAAGAAACTAAAGAACTATGGTGCATCGACTATAAGGTGGAAGGTCACACCAAGGCAAATTGTTTGAAAAAGTTGTTATGTGGCATTTGTCAAGTAATGGGACATTCCATCAAGGAATGCCCATACAATTTAAGGACAAGAAGCACACAAGTGCTCTTCACTCAGGGGGAACAATGAACCCCTCTGACCACACCTCCTAAACCACAAAACAATAACACTAACACCTATCTTCACGGGTACCACATCAAACAAGGAAATAACAATGGGTACAATAATAGTGGGCCAAGAAGCAGAATCTAGTATGATTCTAAAGGAAGATCAATGATTCAATGCTTAAAATGTAGCAAATGGGGTCACTTTGCCAAGAAATTACAAACAAATCAAAACATAGGAGGAATGTTGTGTAGATGGTGTGGATTGGGGGATCATGAAGACACTAATTACCTAAAGAAAAAAGGTATCGACATGTTGGACATGGATGAACAAGATGAGGAAGTTCTGACAATTACCATATCACAAACAAAGAAAACAATTTATCCAAACCCTCGTATAGAGAAAGAGCGTGTAATGCCTATAAATAAATAAATAGTAAAATATAACATACTATAATTACAAGTTAATTAAGTTAATGAAAGTCAAGAGGCATCTTATGAAGAGTTGTGACTCCCTCAAACATGAGATATAAAAGGGAGAAGAGTTTATTTGAAAGAGGACAAGGATGAAGAAAAAGAATGGAGAATAGGAATTAAGGGAAGATAATTAGAAGGCAAATTCATGGTATCGCAGGGCAAATTATTAGGCCACATAGTCTATAAAACCAGACTAAAGATTGACCTTGAGAAGATTAGAGTTATCATATAGATGGAAGCCCCTAGAACATCTTTGGAGTCAAATCATTTCTCGGTAATGTTGGCTATTATAAAAGATTTATCAAAAACTTTGTCGAGATATCTTACATGTTGGACGTGCTTACAAAGAAGGGCCAACCATTCACATGTGTTGAGGACCAAGAGAAGTCATTCAACGGATTGAAGGTTTGATTAATAAGCTCACCAATCCTTGTGTACCTCAATTGGAGTAAAGAGTTTCGTGTACATGTAGACGCATCAAACTATGGAATTCGAGCAACACTTGCACAAGTGGGACCCTAGGGATTGGACCATCCAGTCTTCTTCGCTAGTTGGTTGTGATCCAAGGCAAAAAAGAATTATAGTAAAATGGAGAGAGAAGCACTCAGGGTGGTGTATTGGGTGCAGAAATTAAAACACTTTGTTGGCAACACTATTCACCTTCTACATCGATCACCAAGCCTTAATGTACTTGGTAAACAAGCTCATCATCTAAGGTTTGGTAAGTAGGTGGCTTATACTATTGCAATAATTTACATTTAATATCATTGTTTAGTCAAGGAAAAGCCATATCATTTCGGATTAGTTTTCGAGAATCAAGTCTGGTGAACCACCCAAGGGAGTGGTACGAGAGTGTTGAAGAATATCTATCCGCCTCCACCTTCTTGAAGGAGATGTCACTAGGAGAAAGGACTCTAGCCTTGAAGAGTAAAAATTTCTAGCTTATTAATGCATTATTATATAAAATGAGGTCTAAAAATGTCCTAAGGTGATGTGTCATGTAAGAAGAGATACCAGGAGTACAGAAGGAAACACACAAAGGCCTTCCTAGAGGACATTTGGGACCTAATGCCAAAACCCAAAAAATTTCGTTGGCAGATTTGTTGTGGCTGATAGTACACCCAGATGCTTGAGAGTGGTTGGTGGGATGTGATACATGCCATAGAGTTGGCAAACCTCTCAAAAGAAACTACATGCCATTGTTCCCATCATTACCATTGGAACTTTTTGAGACGTGGGGATTGGATTTCATCGGTCCACTCAAGGTCAGTGAGTTACATTGATGCAGATTTATTGTAGCTAGAAGTACTTAACAAAATGGGCAAAGGCTAGAGTGCTTCAAGACAACACGATCGTTAGTATGGTTAGACTCATTTAAGAACAAATTGAAACGTGGTATGACATTCCTATTCAAATTACTAGGGACCAGGAAGGATTTAGTGAACCATGCCATTTGCTTCATGATGATGGAGTTGTAAATCTTTCACAACTGATCAAGCCCGTACTATTTGGGAGAAAATGGTTAGGCAAAGTTGATGAACAAAATATTTGTCTCAAATATTCACGAACCATGCACATTGAAGAAGCAAACAGGGAGGAGAAGCTGCTAGCCGTTTTATGAGCATATTGTAAGATGTACAAGGTAGCCATGGGAGATGCACCGTTTAACTGATGTACAACCATGAAGCAGTTGTCCTAGCCGAGTACATGGTTCTCAGTCTAAGAATTGTTGTGGAGAACTGATAGTGATACAAAGAATTTAAAAGAACAACTCTTCTCGTTGAATAAGCTTGATCAACAAAGGATGCTTGCTTGGTGGGCAATCAAATCTATGTAGAAATGAAATACTAACATGACAAGCACCTCTAAAGAATGAACTTTTAGTTAGGACAATTAGCTTTAAAGTATAGTGGCAATAACAAAATTAAAGCGGGAAAGTTCAAAGTAAGATGGCTCGGTCCCTTTAAAATACGAAAGTCTGTGATAAGGGAGCTATCAAGTTGTGGAGAACTTGGGCAATGCTTTGCTCAAAGCTAGCATTAATGGGTAAAAACTAAAACAAAGTAAAGAAAGAACAAGGATTCCAATTGCAATCAATATGGTGGACTACACAAAAGAACCTGTTAACCAACATGGAGTGATGGAGGAGCAACCTATTGCCCAAGAGATTGAAGGACTTGTGATACTGACAACAAAACCACATTTAATCAATTGTATGTGTGGGCCACAAACTACAGAAGATTGTATGACAACTCTTTGATAATCCATGCCTTATTCAAGCAGGAGAACTGGGTATGTAAGCTATGAAATGGATGAAGACATTGCAGAAGGAGGAAGTGAGAAGGAAGCAGTTTGGCCCAAGTCTATAGAAGAGGGAGAAGGCCTGAAGCTACGACCTATTCTAATGGAATAATGCTTTGTGGTTGTAGAGCGGTTGGGATATAATGAGGATGTAATTGAGTATGCAAAACAAAAGGGGATACCACCACAACCACTACCCCATACAATCACTTTGGTGAGCAGTGCCCAACCTGACTAGTAACCCAAGCTTGACAATACAAGGGGACATAGTTACCTGGTATCAACAAGGTGGAAGGAGATTTCTGGATGGTTGTCAAAAGTTAGAAAATGGTATGACATCACTGGCAACAGTTGAATTTTTTTATGATCTAGAGTATATAGGCACATGTTCTGAAAACAAATGTTATAAATGACCGTAATATTTGTTGTTGGAGGAATGATAAGGAAATCAAGGGAAAAATTATACAAGATCAAAAGAGAAAATTAGAAGGTGGGATGGAAAATAAAAAGAAAAAGTAGAAAGCGATGGAGTCCAAAAATATATCAACGCTGAAAAATATTGAAAAATTAAAGTTGGGGAGTATGAAAATATTAATGTAGGGCAATATTAAAGAATAAAAAAGGGGAAGTATTGAAATATCAAAATTGGCTAATATTAAAATATTGCCTATCAAAATTATATAAGGTTGGCCAACATATTACATAAAATTTAGCAAAATATTTATTGTGGAGACAACATATAGTATAAAGTAAATATTAAATCGCCCGAACCTCATAAAAATTTTTGGTAATGGTTATTTGAGTTCATTTGCACAATTCCCAGAGCATACCTTAAATTAATTCGTATATAAATGCATGCTAGTAGTAGTAAGGGGATAATATCAACGCACCATTAGAGGCCTTGCATTGCTTTAGGGAAGCCTAGTAGAGCGAAAGATGATGACACCTCAGTAGACAATGACATGGGAAATTTTAATTGGTATCGAATGTAGGATGTGGTGAAAAAATAATCCTAACAAGTGGGGGATGTTTTAGCTAGTGTCCCAACTTGACCTTTCATGGGAAAGTTTTGAGGTTGGCACAACTAGCAAGAAAGAAATAGAAACAAAGGGATGTGTCTGGGAATAGAGGAGGTAGTACAAAATATTATGAGCAAATATAACTATCATCATCTACATTAGTCATGATGCCAAAAGGGGAGGTGTTGCTAGGCACCAATGCTCAAGCTTCGCTCGAGATTGAGATTGAGGAGACAATCTCATTACTATCAATACTAACGACCTACATTGCCATCAACAAATCCAATAGAAAACACCACATTGCTAGTCATAGTGCCAGTACCACTAGCCACACTGATAGTACAACCGGTCGCATTGCCATCCACTGAGGGCATTTTGCTTGAGGATATTACATAGCCTGGTGACACTAGAGTGGCGAATGAAGCAAACCAAATTGACTGTTGGTTGGATCAACTTGGGATCCCTTTGGAGGCACCAACCTTTCCCTCATCTCTAGGGCTCTTGATTGAGAGACTAGATCAGCACGATGACTCGGTAATGGTTGTCGATAGTACCCTACCTAGTCCGACAAAGGCAACTTTGCTCGGGGTGGAGAATGTGCAGGACACATCTTGGCATTTATGTGTGTTGTGACGTTTTCACACATCGCCCCATTGCAAATGGGGACCCATTTTTTTTGCTCGTTTTGCTCGTTTTCGCTTTGCTTTTTCTAGGGTTTTGTTAGTTTGTTAGTTGTCTGGATTTAGGGTCAACCCCTAGGGTTTTAACTTCTGTCTTTTCAGGCCAGAATCCAGTCGTTTTGGGAGCTTTTTGAATTTCCTTTTCTAGAATGCAAATTTTGAATGCAATGAATTCGCCAGAATGGTCTAATTTTCAATTGGAATGTTGATGCAGAGCTTAAATTTGTCTAAGTGTTGAAGATGAAATGTGAATTTTTGTCCAATTGAATATTTTTGACCAAATTTTGACTTTTTTGAATTTTGATCCTAGGCATTTCAAATGATTTGTTTTCGCCTTGTGAAGTGATAAAATGTGTAAAATCATGTTATTTTGGCTTGTAGGAGCAAAATCGCTCCTGTCCCTCAGTGAAGGACGGGAGCTCGTTTTCAAATATCTTACTATTCCTGCAGGGTCAAAATGAATTACGAATTGGAAGTGATGGAGAAAGGCGAGATCTTTCCATTGAATATAAATTGAAGATTTTCATGAGCACAGAAATGCCTCCAGGAGCAAAATCGCTCCTGTCCCTCAGTGAAGGACCGGAGCTACAAATCCAATTTTGCTTTGTCCTTGCAGGATTTTCTTATACTTAAATGTTATATTCCATTAAAATTATCCTGATAAAGAGTGCGAAAAGTCAAATTTCGCTCGTGTCCTTCTCCAAGGGTCCAGAGCGAAAAGCGCTCCTGTCCCTCTCCAAGGGACCAAGGCGAATCGCTCGTGTCCCTCACCAAGGGCCCAGAGCGAAAATGCTTAGTTGAGCCATTCCTGACCTTGTTTGGACGAATCGAGACATCATAGGCATGGTGAAGGACGAAATGAGCATGATAGAGCATCCAGACTTGATCAAAAACAATGAAATGATGAAGTTTTTGCCTAGAGGGTCAAATTCGCTCCTGTCCCTCGCTGAAGGACCAGAGCGAAATTCTTCATAAGGTACGATCTGGGCAAAGATCAAGCAAATTTTATGTTCGAAGGCAAGAAAGGAGGTCAATCGAACCCGTTGAAGACAAATTGAAGATTATCAAACGTCAACAAAGGACCAAAATGCTTAAGTTCGCTCCTGTCCCTCAGGAAGGGACCAGAGCGATTTTTGTTATAAATGATTTTCTTGCTAAGTTTCAATCGATCCCAAGGCATGAATGAATGGAAGGACGCATTACGAACCCGTTGAATATAAATTTGGAAGCTAGCAAAGTGAAATGAAGACCACAAGAGCAAAATCGCTCCTGTCCCTCTCCAAGGGACCAGGGCGATACAATAAGTATGTTGCCTTTTCTTCAAGTTCAAAACCGTTCCAAGTCAAGGTGAAGGGTGGCAAAGGCGTTTCGAAGCGTCTCCATCAAGAGCAAAGCATCAAAAATTACCAAAGATGAAGGATTTGCACCAAATATCCTAATTCGCTCCTGTCCCTCAGGAAGGGACCAGAGCGAAATTTACATAAAGGCATGAATTTTGAAAGTTTATCACGCATCAAGTGATTGAGGAGGATCAAGGGACCACGTTTTACCCAATGAAGACAATGGCAAGTTGAAAAAGGCAATGACAAGCTCAAAATCATGAAGTTCGCTCCTGTCCCTCAGGAAGGGACCAGAGCGATGTTGAATATATTGGCTAATTCATGCAAAAATCACGTTGAGTCAATGTTTTGCAAGGTCATACAAGGTATAAGGTGTCTTTTGAAGATGATATGCAAGAGTTTTGAACGTAAAAGTGTTATCAAATGAGCCAAGGAACTCATATCGCTCCTGTCCTTTAGACAAGGACCAGGGCGATATCACCACAAAAGGACATTCAATCGCAAGGATAAGTCAATCAAGTTCGAAGATCCCAAGGAAAATGGCAAATTCAACATAGAAATGAAGACCTTGGACGTAAAAAATGCAAGAATTATGATCAAATTGATGGATCGCTCCTGTCCCCCAGTCAGGGACCAGGGCGATGAGGTACGTATCTTCTCACTTTTTCATTTTGGCGCTTAAAACACATTTTTTAATTTATTTAAATGCTAACAAAATCGATATTTTATTAAAAATAGCATTTAAATATTGCGCTTAATGTTAATTAATTATTTTGCCTTGTAAAAATCGAATTTGTCAATTTAAATGATAAAGGCATTTAATTAATTATTTATTAATTAATAAAAATCAAGAGGAGCGCCTAGATAGGGAGGTCGGCCTTTATTATTTAATTAAAAATCGTTTAAAAGTGCTTTATTTCACAAAAGTCGGCCTTAGGGTGAATGATGAGAGGCGCTTATATAAGGGAGGTGAAAGATTTTTATTTTCACATTATCATTTTTATCATCTCAAGTGCGATTTAAGGAAGACAAAGGGAGAAGTGCGAAGTTGTGTTCAAGGAGGTGCGAATTTATATCCAAAGGAAGGCGTTAGTACTATCCAAGGAAGTGCGAACTTGTCCAAGGCATTGGAGATCACGTCAAGGACATATCAAAGATGGCGAAATTGCTAACTTGAAGAGGAGATCACGTCCAAGACTTGAAGGGTGGCGAAGTGGATAAGAGGAACGTTCTTTTGAAGATCACATCAAGACTATCGAATTTCAAATTTTGCCTGGGCGAATTCCTTTATTTTGCATTCTAGAGTTAGCTCTCTAGTGAGGTATGGCGATATGGATTTATTGTTTTGATTTTGATTGTTGATCGTCATAGCTTAGATTTTGAAATTTTGAAATTTTGAATTCCTAGCTCAAGAGTCGTTTTTAGGAAATGATTAATAAAGGACTTATCATTAAGTTTCCTAAAAATTTGCTCTCTAATTTATGTTATGTATTGCAAAATCATGTTACTAATTTTGAAATGTTGTGTAGGCATCAAATGGAGGTCTCTTCAAGGAAAATCAAGCCGGATCAAGGACGGTCTTCGCCAGGACGATCAAGCCAAGACATGGGCGACCTCTTTCAATCCAGTGTTCCAAGGCGAGGTACATCATCTTCCTGCACATCAAGGACACAAGGAGTTAGAACAAGGGCTCGTTGAAGAAGCAAAATAGTTCCAGATGAATTCATTAAAGCAAGCTTCTCAACAACATCAAGTTGAATATCTACCAAGTTACAGGTGTCAAGTGAGGTGGCGTCCTAGTCATCATTTCTCCAATCAGTGGAGTCCATCTCAGCATGTCCAGATTCAATGTACTTAACTCATGGAAGGTGGCACAAACTCCGATGTACCTACCCCGGCTATTCATTGGTCGATTTTTTTAGAGAGGACATGTGTCCAAGCAATACAATTTTGTCATTGGTCAAGCATTAAATGTTATGTAATGGTTGTAACAAACCCTAATTAGGGTTTTCATTGTAAAATCTTGGCCATTGATCTTGAATTGATCTAAGCCATCAAATTGTATTGTGGGCACTATATAAGCCCAGACATTTCATTTGTAAAAGATTAGGATTAGAGAGGGTTGTAAATAGTTGGAAGAGTTAGAATATAGTTGATAGAATAGCAATTAGAGTAGAATAGGAGGACAAGGCAAGAAATTGTTGCCATTGATTGTAAACAAACTCCATTTTCATTGAAGTAATGGTGAAATATGTTGTTTTTCTTGCAATTTGCATGGTTTCTTGTTGAGTCTTCAATCTTGGATGGTAGATGATTAGATAAATGGAGGAAATGTGATTGATTGATGGTGGAATTCGTACATCCATACTACTAGCAGTTTGTTGATTGCAGACTTGCCTGGCGTAGTCAACTGGAATCATTCAGCCTAAGCTCAATTTCAATTTGTTGCCTCTTCATTGATATGCATCAACTTGGATGGTATCTATGCCTGCGGTGATAATTTGAACATCATAAAGCTCCCCTTAGAAGATCGCCCTAGTCTTGTGTAGATGTTCCATTGATGTCAAAACAAGACCTAGTTAGAGTTTCATCAAAAATCAAATCATTGCTCCTACATTCTTAGTATTAGGATTAGATCCTCTCTTCGCCCTTATCCTTTTTTCATTTTTTTTCAAATGTAAGTCAGTAAGAGCCTGTGTCCAGCAAAGCAGATCGGAAGTTCAATCATCACATGTAAGTCCCCTTGTGATCCCAACAAATCACATCATACCACTGGAGCTTGTCCACACGTGGAGACCCCACTAAAAGAACCTTGGAGTCTACCTAACTGATCCTTTACGCGAATCTTCAGCAGTTAGAGACTATTTTCTCAAGAGAGGATAAGATGCCTTTAGGTATTTTATTCTATGTATGATGGTGTACAAAATACACGTCAACAGAATTGGCGCTAGAAGGAGGGCATGATCTCGATGAATGCTTAAGGAGCTAGACTTCAGTTTCTAAACTCTTGAATCCAAGGAAGATCAGTGGAAAGCTTTTTCTCAAACACTAGAAGGAAGGTGATCGTTGGGTCGTCAGTTGGACTTACACAAGAAGGAATCAAGCTGGAACCAGTTGAACGTTCAAGTTGAATCTGAGATATTCAAGATCTCTCTTATTCCAAAAAATCCAAAGAAAAGTGAAAAATAGAAAACTCCAAAAAAAAAGTGAAAATAGAAAATCCAAAAAAATCAAAAAATCAAAAAATCAAAAAAGAAAGATTTCTCAATGGAGCGGCAACAGTTTCACGAAGAGCAACAAGTTGATTTTCCTGAACTTTGGTGGAGGTTAGATACGCAACTTTATCCACGAAGATTGTCCGAGTTTGCAAGACCAGGGCAGTGTCGAGTTCACGAGACAGAGGAACATGATGAAATGCATTGCTTGAAGTACTTATCAAGGATGGAATCGGCAGCGCAGGGAAAAATCTTCTTTTGGGATGTCCCTAGGCCAGAAAGAGAAGAAGGCAATTTCAGTGTCCCAGAAACCAAAGATCCTCTTCTAAGCTTCATATGGATGATCGAGAGTCAGCTCATTTTGAATGGCGAAATGCGTCTTGAGAACATATTGCTACCATTGTGGTGTAGAATTCACAACTCACCTCACTCTGAATTTACTTGCTCAGTATGTGAAATGGCTATCAATCAAGTCAGAAACCAGTTTGGAATGCCAACTTTGTCCGAGGAAGAATGCATTATGAACAAATCTTGGGGTGCTCATCTCGCAGTTGAATTCAGGAGAACCTATGAACAGGACATTGTTCCAGCATCTGAATGTGAGAAGGATCAAGTGTACGTTGACAATACTAGTGCACCTGATGATCGATGTATTACAATGGATAGCCCGCCATGCCTTGCACCTGAAAAGGAATACCATGAGACAAAAGTTGAAGAAGCAATTGAGAATACTCAAACAGTGATAAAGGAAGATCCAGGGGTTAAACAAGCAATTAAAGAAGAGGACGACTCATTCCTTGAAGAATTCTCACTTATGCTACAAAAGGAGATCCTTGAGATTGAATTGCAGAAGGTTTCAAATGGCCTCATTAAAGAAGACAATCAAGTTGAGATATTGAGTGAAGAGCTACAAATTATCATGAGTGAGCCCAGATATGAAGAACAATTCAAAAGGGCGCTTAAAGATTTCATCCCCATTATACTATTTGAGGAAGCATTGAAGGATCTTGTAGAGGAAACGCAAATGGAATCACTGCCAAATTTTTTTCTAGATAAGCAAGTTACTGTGAGTGATATGATCCACCATCAGCTCCGACCTCCTGATACTATTCTTGAAGAAGAAAGGCCACCTGAGATTATCTTTGATCCACTAGAGGAGATGTTTGAAGCTCAATTCATCAAGGAGACTCTCATTTTTGAAGATATGCTAACAAAATTTCATGAAGACGCTTGGTTTATGCAAGATACCTCAGTGAAAACAGAGAATCTTGAGCTATTCGAGGGGGCGCTGAGCTTGTTTCAAGAGGAACTTCCTAATCAAGATCAACATGTTGTGGATGCTCGTGGAATAGTTCATCATCAATGGCGACCTCCTGAAGCAGCTGCTGACCTCGCTTCCGACAATGCAGTGCTGTTTGAGCCTGAACCATGCCAGGTTGTCTCTTTCCTTAATCCTAGCTTTGAAAGTTATTATGATTTTGATTATGGGAATTTTGGGAAAACAACTTGCATCTGGATTGATCATGGTTCTAACGAATTACCTCAGTTGATCATTTTGAGTGAAAACTTGCTTGAGTATGAGAGATGCATGGTGAGAGTTTGCCTTTCTGTGTTTAAGGATGAATTTGCCCGATTGAGAACCATCACGTTTGCCATGCTCCTGTTGCACAACCTGAGAAATCATGTAAAGTCATGTACATATTTTGCTTCTTTGAGTCGTGTTGAGTCTAGGACTCTTGTATATGGGTCTAGAGTAGGTTTTCTTTTTGTGTTTTTAGATTAGAGGTCTTTTGAGCCTTGTTCTTGATTTGCCTTGAGTCATTTGACTCATGATCTAGTGTGGCTCAGGTAGTTTAGTTGTTTGCTTTCTTTAGTTGTTTGCTTTTGGTGTGTTTTAGTTTAGTTTGCTTTGGGTCGGTTTGTCGGTCGGTTTGCTTTAGTTTAGGTGTCTTGAGTAGGAGCCTCCATCTTGTGAGAAGGGCGTTTGTGTTGTTGCCCGCACACTGGCAACATCCTGGATCTTATGTTAGACTCATTTCTTAGATATCTATTCATGAAGTGCTTGGAATCCGAGGTTGTTCCTCTTCAGCTTTATCATCTGATTAGGACCTGTATTTGACTTGGAAGGGAATCATTTTCTGTGTCTTGATGCCGACATTTGTTGATTACTATATCTTCACACATTAATAGACTCCGAGTCATTATGGTTTTCAGGCAAAGCTGTGATTGGTGAAAAATCTAAAATCTAGCTTCAGCGCCACCGCAATCCTCAAACCCTAGTAAGCTTCACTGCTTACGAGCCAAAGGAATTGACGAAGAGAAAAAGCAATATCAAAAAAAAAAAAATGAGAAAAATGAGAAAATGAAAGAGAAAAATCAAAAGAAAGAGATGAGCTAAAAAGAAATATCAAATTTGGCTAAAGGGAATATACGAGTAACTCCATCGGGGCTATAGACGCCTGACTGGCAACGGAGCAATATTCGCGAGTTTGCGGCGATAACCTCGTCGGGACTATGGACGTCTGACTGGCAGCGAGGCTCTATCCAGGATGCTTTTGAAGTTTAGATAAACTACGTAGCTAATCACAGGGGAACCTGAAAGTCATAGTTGTCTTGTCGAGAGGAATAAATACACTTGCACACACTTGGGTAATCAAAGACTAAGTGTCTAGATTTGGTTAAAGATTCTCCTTCTACTTTGAGTGCATTTTCTAATCTCTTGATGAGCTAGGTTGAATTTTCCAGAGGTTCTACGTGTCAATTGAGTCTTTATCTTTGAAATGTTTTTCAACATTTATTCAAGGTGGCGCTAGATGTTGTGACGTTTTCACACATCGCCCCATTGCAAATGGGGACCCATGTTTTTTTGCTCGTTTTGCTCGTTTTCGCTTTGCTTTTTCTAGGGTTTTGTTAGTTTGTTAGTTGTCTGGATTTAGGGTCAACCCCTAGGGTTTTAACTTCTGTCTTTTCAGGCCAGAATCCAGTCGTTTTGGGAGCTTTTTGAATTTCCTTTTCTAGAATGCAAATTTTGAATGCAATGAATTCGCCAGAATGGTCTAATTTTCAATTGGAATGTTGATGCAGAGCTTAAATTTGTCTAAGTGTTGAAGATGAAATGTGAATTTTTGTCCAATTGAATATTTTTGACCAAATTTTGACTTTTTTGAATTTTGATCCTAGGCATTTCAAATGATTTGTTTTCGCCTTGTGAAGTGATAAAATGTGTAAAATCATGTTATTTTGGCCTGTAGGAGCAAAATCGCTCTTGTCCCTCAGTGAAGGACGAGAGCTCGTTTTCAAATATCTTACTATTCCTGCAGGGTCAAGATGAATTACGAATTGGAAGTGATGGAGAAAGGCGAGATCTTTCCATTGAATATAAATTGAAGATTTTCATGAGCACAGAAATGCCTCCAGGAGCAAAATCGCTCCTGTCCCTCAGTGAAGGACCGGAGCTACAAATCCAATTTTGCTTTGTCCTTGCAGGATTTTAACGTCTTGACGATGTGAAAAGGTCCAAAGAGGTACATTTTATCAAATGAATATAACTTGAAGTGTTGTCGGGGAGATCACATGGATAAGCAAGTCCGGCTTGAGTGAGGTCCTGATCCTGAAATTTGGCTAAGTCTGGAATGCCCTGATCCTGAATTTGACTAAGTCTGGAAACTGAAAAAACCTCCAAAAACTAGATTTTGCAATATAACTCCTGGAGGTCTGAAACCACTCTCAAACATCCTGAAAGTATATATGGAATATAACTTAAAGTATAAGAAAGAAGAAACATAGAAGGAAATGTCACTTATACTTAAATGTTATATTCCATTAAAATTATCTTGATAAAGAGTGCGAAAAGTCAAATTTCGCTCGTGTCCTTCTCCAAGGGTCCAGAGCGAAAAGCGCTCCTGTCCCTCTCCAAGGGACCAAGGCGAATCGCTCGTGTCCCTCACCAAGGGACCAGAGCGAAAATGCTTAGTTGAGCCATTCCTGACCTTGTTTGGACGAATCGAGACATCATAGGCATGGTGAAGGACGAAATGAGCATGATAGAGCATCCAGACTTGATCAAAAACAATGAAATGATGAAGTTTTTGCCTAGAGGGTCAAATTCGCTCCTATCCCTCACTGAAGGACCAGAGCGAAATTCTTCAGAAGGTACGATCTGGGCAAAGATCAAGCAAATTTTATGTTCGAAGGCAAGAAAGGAGGTCAATCGAACCCGTTGAAGACAAATTGAAGATTATCAAACGTCAACAAAGGACCAAAATGCTTAAGTTCGCTCCTGTCCCTCAGGAAGGGACCAGAGCGATTTTTGTTATAAATGATTTTCTTGCTAAGTTTCAATCGATCCCAAGGCATGAATGAATGGAAGGACGCATTACGAACCCGTTGAATATAAATTTGGAAGCTAGCAAAGTGAAATGAAGACCACAAGAGCAAAATCGCTCCTGTCCCTCTCCAAGGGACCAGGGCGATACAATAAGTATGTTGCCTTTTCTTCAAGTTCAAAACCGTTCCAAGTCAAGGTGAAGGGTGGCAAAGGCGTTTCGAAGCGTCTCCATCAAGAGCAAAGCATCAAAAATTACCAAAGATGAAGGATTTGCACCAAATATCCTAATTCGCTCCTGTCCCTCAGGAAGGGACCAGAGCGAAATTTACATAAAGGCATGAATTTTGAAAGTTTATCACGCATCAAGTGATTGAGGAGGATCAAGGGACCACGTTTTACCCAATGAAGACAATGGCAAGTTGAAAAAGGCAATGATGGATCGCTCCTGTCCCCCAGTCAGGGACCAGGGCGATGAGGTACGTATCTTCTCACTTTTTCATTTTGGCGCTTAAAACACATTTTTTAATTTATTTAAATGCTAACAAAATCGATATTTTATTAAAAATAGCATTTAAATATTGCGCTTAATGTTAATTAATTATTTTGCCTTGTAAAAATCGAATTTGTCAATTTAAATGATAAAGGCATTTAATTAATTATTTATTAATTAATAAGAATCAAGAGGAGCGCCTAGATAGGGAGGTCGGCCTTTATTATTTAATTAAAAATCGTTTAAAAGTGCTTTATTTCACAAAAGTCGGCCTTAGGGTGAATGATGAGAGGCGCTTATATAAGGGAGGTGAAAGATTTTTATTTTCACATTATCATTTTTATCATCTCAAGTGCGATTTAAGGAAGACAAAGGGAGAAGTGCGAAGTTGTGTTCAAGGAGGTGCGAATTTATATCCAAAGGAAGGCGTTAGTACTATCCAAGGAAGTGCGAACTTGTCCAAGGCATTGGAGATCACGTCAAGGACATATCAAAGATGGCGAAATTGCTAACTTGAAGAGGAGATCACGTCCAAGACTTGAAGGGTGGCGAAGTGGATAAGAGGAACGTTCTTTTGAAGATCACATCAAGACTATCGAATTTCAAATTTTGCCTGGGCGAATTCCTTTATTTTGCATTCTAGAGTTAGCTCTCTAGTGAGGTATGGCGATATGGATTTATTGTTTTGATTTTGATTGTTGATCGTCATAGCTTAGATTTTGAAATTTTGAAATTTTGAATTCCTAGCTCAAGAGTCGTTTTTAGGAAATGATTAATAAAGGACTTATCATTAAGTTTCCTAAAAATTTGCTCTCTAATTTATGTTATGTATTGCAAAATCATGTTACTAATTTTGAAATGTTGTGTAGGCATCAAATGGAGGTCTCTTCAAGGAAAATCAAGCCGGATCAAGGACGGTCTTCGCCAGGACGATCAAGCCAAGACATGGGCGACCTCTTTCAATCCAGTGTTCCAAGGCGAGGTACATCATCTTCCTGCACATCAAGGACACAAGGAGTTAGAACAAGGGCTCGTTGAAGAAGCAAAATAGTTCCAGATGAATTCATTAAAGCAAGCTTCTCAACAACATCAAGTTGAATATCTACCAAGTTACAGGTGTCAAGTGAGGTGGCGTCCTAGTCATCATTTCTCCAATCAGTGGAGTCCATCTCAGCATGTCCAGATTCAATGTACTTAACTCATGGAAGGTGGCACAAACTCCGATGTACCTACCCCGGCTATTCATTGGTCGATTTTTTTAGAGAGGACATGTGTCCAAGCAATACAATTTTGTCATTGGTCAAGCATTAAATGTTATGTAATGGTTGTAACAAACCCTAATTAGGGTTTTCATTGTAAAATCTTGGCCATTGATCTTGAATTGATCTAAGCCATCAAATTGTATTGTGGGCACTATATAAGCCCAGACATTTCATTTGTAAAAGATTAGGATTAGAGAGGGTTGTAAATAGTTGGAAGAGTTAGAATATAGTTGATAGAATAGCAATTAGAGTAGAATAGGAGGACAAGGCAAGAAATTGTTGCCATTGATTGTAAACAAACTCCATTTTCATTGAAGTAATGGTGAAATATGTTGTTTTTCTTGCAATTTGCATGGTTTCTTGTTGAGTCTTCAATCTTAGATGGTAGATGATTAGATAAATGGAGGAAATGTGATTGATTGATGGTGGAATTCGTACATCCATACTACTAGCAGTTTGTTGATTGCAGACTTGCCTGGCGTAGTCAACTGGAATCATTCAGCCTAAGCTCAATTTCAATTTGTTGCCTCTTCATTGATATGCATCAACTTGGATGGTATCTATGCCTGCGGTGATAATTTGAACATCATAAAGCTCCCCTTAGAAGATCGCCCTAGTCTTGTGTAGATGTTCCATTGATGTCAAAACAAGACCTAGTTAGAGTTTCATCAAAAATCAAATCATTGCTCCTACATTCTTAGTATTAGGATTAGATCCTCTCTTCGCCCTTATCCTTTTTTCATTTTTTTTCAAATGTAAGTCAGTAAGAGCCTGTGTCCAGCAAAGCAGATCGGAAGTTCAATCATCACATGTAAGTCCCCTTGTGATCCCAGCAAATCACATCATACCACTGGAGCTTGTCCACACGTGGAGACCCCACTAAAAGAACCTTGGAGTCTACCTAAGTGATCCTTTACGCGAATCTTCAGCAGTTAGAGACTATTTTCTCAAGAGAGGATAAGATGCCTTTAGGTATTTTATTCTGTGTATGATGGTGTACAAAATACACGTCAACAATGTGTTGACTTGGTTTTTAACACCCCATGCCAAAAACCTTCATTTTGTCCTTTTGATGGTTAATCAAGAATTAGAAGTCTTGTAAGTCATCTCATAATGCCAAATTTCCTTAAAAGTCCTTTGAAATCCTTTAACACTTAGCCATTTTACTCAAAGTCTGACGTTGCCTAGGTTTTCAAAACCATTTAAAACTCTAACAAAACCCATAGCTTTTAAGAAGTCTATTCTCACAACAATGTTGGGTTTTGAACCCATTTTCGAAATCTTGTTGGTTATTAAACAAGTTTTCACAACCCCTCAAATTCTTGATACCAAAATTCTAAGCAAAAGGAAAGGTCAAATATCGGCATTTGGTGTTGGTTTTCTAAACCCCATTGGCATCCTAAGTGGTTGTCAAAACCTCTTAAGAACCCGACAAACAAAAAAGATACCAACTTTTCTTTTCACTTGCGAACATAACTGTGGGGCCCAAAGTGGTTGTGGCAACTTCTAAATTTTCCAATGCCACTTTATAAATTGCCTAAATGCACACCATACAAAAAGCACATAGTATGCTTTATTCATTGGCGAGTGAAAATGAAGAGATTTGGCATTTGTAGTGGTTGTGAAAACTATCCATTGGCCCAATAATCATTTTAAGCCAAAAGTGCTTTTGAAATACAAGTAGCAGATTTTTGTTTTGCAAGTTGTAAAGTCTCATCAGGTACCAATGAGGTTTTCACAACATCAACACCCGACATGGCTGTGAGAACCGTTCATAATACCGACACTCTCTCTAAAGTTAGTTTCTATGAAACATTGGTGTGGGCTTGCTAATGGTATTTTAAATGGAAACAACAGGTATTAAGTCAGATCCCATAGAAACATTGAAATGATGTACGAGGACATTGCAGTTGAATACTAAGATAAACAATGTAATGGAGAGATCCGAATAGAAGACATCATCATTTAGCCATGAAGATGGTTGGGAACCGAGAATTACTTTCCGGATTTGATTGTATTACGAAAGCTTGAGTTAGAGAATGATAAGTGACAAAATATCAATGTTATTGCAAACGGATGGAGATCCAAAGAGAAGAAAAGAATGGCATTCAAAATGAGCTCGCAACTAGCGAAACAATCTCGCAAACACCTGCATATAAGAAGCTACTCATGAAAAGAGTCGAAGATAATATTTGATCTCTTTGCCATGCTAAGGGTAAATTGGTACTTAACACAGTAATGGAGCTTCAAAATATTCGCAACTATCTATATCTCAACCAATTGGCAGATGAGTTTAAGAACACAAGTGAGGAAGCAAGAAACAATTATTTGCCTATCAATTTGTGCCAAATTATATTTTCAATATCATAAAGCATATGCTTATAATGTTTATTCATTAAACGTTTATGTAAACATGAGTTTGTTTTATTTTGTAAAACTTTATATAACTCCCAAGATCAAGGAAGCAGTTACGAAAGTTGGAACTGAAAAGGAACACTAGGAAAATCTTTAAATAGGTAATTAAAAGACATTATATGGGTCCGATTTTTTATCCCCATCACATTGTATTGTGAGAGTGAGACTTGCTTAGAGGGGAGGGTCTTTTTCAGATTTGAAAGGGGGGGTATTTTCCAACATAGTTAGTTCTATGCAGAAGTCTGTAAGCTCTATTTTTTCACCAAAGGAATAAGAAGACAATTTTATTTTATTTTGTTACCCAAGGTATCCCCAATCCTAGCGGCCCTGGCCCAACGTTTCCACTTACGGGCGAGGCAAGGGGCAATACTAGTCCTTGGGGTGAATCCCTGCACCCCTCTTAAATCTGAGAAGGGAGTTGAACCCAATACCGATGGGGAGCAAACCCACCACCCAAGCCAACTCACCTATCCGTTAATAAGAAGACATTTTAAATCTCTGTGTTCAATTGTTTTTATTTATTGTAAGTTTTCCTGTGATCTTTCTTTGGTGTTTTTGTATACCTGGTTGTGATCATATATATCATGGAATCTGTGAGTTCTAGATATGTATACTTGGAAGATATTGCTGTCCATTTCTCCTGATAGTCATTCGTAGGTATGGAGTGAGTGATATGTGTGTTATTCGTCTTCATTTCCTTGATTATCATTTGCGGGTGACGTGTAGATGATTTGTGTCATTTATCTTTGTTCCCTTCTTTCTAAAGTTTCCAATAGCATTTGTAGCATGGCTATGCTTAAGTGTTAGTTTGCCTTTTCTGCTTTCTGGTTAAAAGCATACACCAAAAAATCAAATTATATCTTATTACAAGGGAGCTGCCCCTCTCAAACATAGAGGAAGATCATTAATTCAATAGTGATCTCTCCAATTGTTAGTGAGTTTGTTGTTGGCTGTTGGACACTTGAGTCATTTTTCCAAGACAAATTACAACGACAATTTTGTTCAAGAATAGATTTTTGGCGACTCTACTGGGGAACAAAGTGATGGTGCTTTGTTGTAACGTCCCCAATATAATTAAATAATATTAATTATTGTAAGGCCCCAAATTTAATAACAAATCTTTTGGGCCCTTTATTTAATTAGTTATGTCAGCCCGTTTGTAACCCTTCGGGAAACTTCGTGGAGCCCATATATATGGCCGAGTTAGTCATTGTCGTAGGTATGCGAATTTTGATATTTTGTTTTCTCTTGTGTGAATTCCTGTTGGAGTTCTAGTATCCTCCATTTCGGAGGTGAAAGACCCTCCCTATTTGGTATTTGCAGTTTCGGTGAGATTCACCCCACCCTATTTTGTTTATTTGTACTCATTCCGGATCTAGCAAATCTTGAATCTCATCATTGTTTATCACTCCAGTTGCATATCTGTTAATCCGATACATGCACAAGGAATTCCTAATATTCAGAATTTATTGCTTACAGAAGATCAACCCTTCACCACACATTCACTGGAGCACATCGTACGGTTATACTACTGTACACCTCACACCTCCACTGTACATCTCACCAATCCCACAGTACGCCATACCTCCACTGTATGTCATTCCTCCACCGTAGACACCCACCGTACGCCATTCCTCCACCGTACGCCTTACCTCCCACCGCACACCATTCCTCCACCGTACACCCCACCGTACACCTTACCTCCCACCGTATGTCATTCCTCCCGTACGCCCTCACCTTCACCATACGGTCACACCCACACACTCTCTATATTGTCGTACATTGGCAGGGGAACATTACTTTTGTTCACTCACAAATCTGAAGGTACCTCCTTAGATGGAGGTTGGTGGCTTTGTATGTTGAAGTCTACATAGAAGATCTTTTTGGTATAAAAATTCCAGTTTTATATCATTGATTTTACCACAACTATGGAGAACACAATTTGGACCATTGGCCTTACCGCAGTATTTAGCTTTGCCTGCAAGACCAAGAAAATATTTTCTAAAGTTAAGCTGTAAAAAATATACAAGACCTAGATAAACATATTGATGCCTGCATTGTTGCCTTCCAGATCCTTGGGCTTTCTAAAGAAGATGTATTTGTTCGCTTGTTTGTTGAATCTTTCATTGGAGTTGCTGCAACTTGGTTCCAAAATTTGGAAGATGGATGTATTACAAATTGGGCTATATTAAGAGATAAGTTTGTTGCAAGATTTAAACTTGCAATTAATGTGGGTGCTCTTTTATGCTAGTTTTTCACAATTCAAAAGAGAGAAGGTGGATGCATGAGAGATTTTGTTGATTGATTCAACCAATCATTTAGATGAATTCCGCATGCTAGTCAGCCTAGTCAATCAAACCTGCTATCCATTTTTGTTGCAGCATTACATCCAAAGATCCAATTCCATTTGAAGTGAAGCAAGGTATGTGATCTTGAAATCGGGAAACAAGAAACCATTAACATAGAGGATAATTTGTTGTTGCTTGGATGGCTTGATCAAAATCAGAATAGAGAAGTTTTAAATGAAAAATCTGCTAATGACTATTGTGAGCAATCAAAAAAGATAAGATTTCCTTCTTGTATAGCCGAATGTTCTAATCCCATAGTTTTGTGCCAAGAAATTTTTTTGACAAACAATCCATATGGTTTAGAAATCAAATGTCATAATAAAGGAAGTCTTGATGTATATAATATTATAACATACATTATGAAGAAAATGAAAGTGATTCTGATAGTTCGAGTGATGAAGAGGACTTTTCTCCTTGCACACAATCAGCCAGTATGACAACTTTCTTCACTTTAGTAGTTGGGAATGGAAAACAATCCTTTGGTGACATGGTTCACAATAAAGAAAATAGAAATGATGATGCATTCTTGTTGCAGCCATAATCAGAAACATTCACTTTTGAAGATATAGATGAATCATTAAGAAACATTGCAGCAGCAACAAAAGTTGAGGAAAAACCAAGGAAGTGTTGGCAACAATGCAGCAAACTGAGAGTGAGGGGGGGGTGAATTAGTTTGCTCACAAAACTTTATTCAATTCAAACTTAAATTCAGATAAGATCATGAACAGTAAAGACATAAATCAACACCACATCAAGAACACATATAACACCAAGATTTTTGACGTGGAAAGCTCGGTTAAGGGAAAAGCCACGGTGGGAACCTACCCACAATGAGATAATACCGTATTAGGAGTAAGTGTAAATATTACAATTGGGAATGCACATGCATTCGGGCACACTGCCTAGAGCTCACTGCCCAAATACAAGAAGGGCTACAACCTTGAGGAAGGCTCATTGCCTTAAAGATTCAAACAACAATCTGGATTACATGAACTGAGAAAATAGCATCTCCCAATGCCTGATTACAATTACGGTAAGCACATACTCAAAACTCTGGTCTTTCACACTTCTTTCGCACTTATCCTTTATTGCCGAATGATTAATACATTGTTTGCACACGACATACCTCTCTCATGAATATTACATATATTTATACAAATCATCAACTCTTGAAATATACGTCGGCTAAACCCTCAATACAAATTACAAAATAATCTCACATGCTACAACAATGCATGCAAACCAAAATAGTGTTGGCTAAGACATAGTCTGGACCCAAATCAATACCGCAACTAATAAACATCTCCAAGGATTACGCCATGATCATCCGCAACACGTTACAATCATCATGAATGTTGCATAACACGAAGAATACCACTTGATCAAGAAAATGATCAAATAACGTGCACAACGATCAATGCAAACCATCAACACGAATAGGACGTGATCTAGAAACATCCACAAGCAACGTGAATCCCACTAGAAACAACCTCAACAACACCACTTACTAGAATCTCCATCATCAATATACCAAACCTCAAGAACATACTTTGAACCGAGTGTCAAACTAAAAGATTCACTTGCGGACTTCTAAATCACAAACCATCTGGATTGAGGACACATATGAACGTCCCAAACACTCTGCCAAATCCGCAAACCAAGATATAGCAATTCCGGAGCAATGCGGAGCACAAACCAGAATACTGAATAGCACGAACAACTTAATAACCAACCTCAATACGAGATCTCACAACACGATCAAATCATCATGCAAACCACTACAAATGGGAATGAAACATCTACAAACATCATACCAAAAACCCTTTAAAGTGCATCAGCTCATCTGCAACATCTTGATCAAACCAACTCATCCAATTTGACTACAACACTAGAATACACAGAAGAACGTGTTGACATCAATGACAACACATCATTCCAGCAAACTTCTCAACAATATCCAACAGGAAGCATGTGGATGAGCTGAGTATATTCAATGCTTTATACCTACCAACAAGCATCGGTGAATTTTTCAAGGTTAGCGATAATCTTCTCTTTGAACTCTTTCATTCTTTTGAACGAGATAGTGTGAGTTGATTCCTTTCTCCTCATAATAACGTTGAACAAAATGAACTTATTCTTAAAAATTAATTTTGAAAATATAGAAATCAATGAACAAGGGAGTGAGAATGAAATAGTCATGGGACAAGACGCAATGGGTTGTCATAAACAAGCAAAGAGTAATGTTTCCCTATGCGAAGCAATTGGTGAAGGTGCTGAGCTATTGTAAATCAACAATGATAAGGTAGCTGAATTGGTGGTTGTAGAAATTCATGAGGTTGTTTCAATAGGCAGTGATTATATGTTTGTTAAAATATTGCTCTTGGGGAGATAGTGCAAATCAAAATGATCTCTTCCCCATTCCTATCAACAATGAATTCATTCCAAATTTTGGTTTACTCGGGACAACATATAGAGATACACCTAATGATATACAAGAATACACTCAAGAAATCATTTAAGTACATGATGAAAAGTGGTTGTTTGGTCATGAAGTTTGACATAGGCTTCTACAAAACGAATCTCCTTTGGATTTGCATGCCATTCTTAAGTCTGCAGCTACTACATGAGTATGCATTCCTTTTCCGCAATACATCCTACTTCTCCCAATCTATCAATCAATATACATGAGCTTTCCTAAGCATCCTTGGAGGTAGGGTCTCCCTACCATGTACATATTTAGGAATTTTGGTTTTGTCAATTTAGGTTCCTTTCCATTTTGTTTCATTTTTGGCTTGCTCTCAGTCTTTCTATGCACTGTGACTCTATAGCCCCAATGGATCTTAAGCATTGATCTTGCCTCAAATTCAGGATTCCTTGTTGCATTCTTTTTCAGTCCCTATACCCAGTTAGAGCGAGTTGTTGCCTTGGTTTTTAGCACCCCATGTCAAAAATCTTCATTTTGTCCTTTTGATGGCTAAGTCAATTAATTAGAAGTCTTGTAAGTCATCTCATAATGCCAAATTTCCCTAAAAGTCCTTCGAAATTCTTTAACACTTAGCCATTTTACTCCAAGCATTGCCTTGGTTTTTAGCACCCCATGTCAAAAATCTTCATTTTGTCCTTTTGATGGCCAAGTCAATTAATTAGAAGTCTTGTAAGTCATCTCATAATGCCAAATTTCCCTAAAAGTCCTTCGAAATTCTTTAACACTTAGCCATTTTACTCAAAGTCGGACTTTGCCTAGGTCTTCAAAACCACTTAAAACTCCAACAAAACCCATAGATTTCAAAATGTCTATTCTCACAAAAGTGTCGGGTTTTGAACCCATTTTCGAAACTTTGTCAGTTATTAAATAGGTTATGACAACTTCTCAAATTCTGAATACCAAAATTCTATGCAAAAGGAAAGGTCAAATATTGGCGTTTGTTGTTGGTTTTCTAATCCCCATCAGCATCCTAAGTTGTTCTCAAAACCTCTTAAGAACCTAACAAACAATAAAGATGCCAACTTTTTGTAATGCCCCCTACTAGGAGACTGTCTATTTCCCAATAATTAACATATATCATTAAATATTATTATGCCTTAAATTAAGATTTTGAGATTAGAGAACAACTAATTATTCATAATACAATCAATAATCAATTATATTTAGGGTTTATCCTTACTACTTCCCTAACCCTAATGGAGGATGGGGAATTTCTGTGGAAGGGCGCTTCGAAACCAATCTACAAGCAAGCTCCCTCAAGGTCTCAAGAATACAAGTCCATACCCCATCTTGGGACTTATCCCTCAAGGTTTCAAGAACACCTGTCCATACCCCATCTTGGGACTTACCCATCTTGTGAGGAATTACTCCGCCTCTCCCTACACAAACCAACCTATCCTCACGAAGGCATGTGTGAAAGATCAAGGACTGGAACATATATATATTGGTTCTTTTATGTATTGTGAATGATAATGCATATAATTGTAATCAAGCATAAATCCGGTTCTACTTATTATTATTAATGCAAAGTATTTATAATAATAATTATGATATTTTGTGCTACTAATAATTGTTTCTTATTCTAACCATTCCTTATTACATATCTTGCAAATATGCTCTTAATACATAATTCAGATGCGTATTGTGCCGATAAGGCTGTGATGCATGATTTCCTCTTGCAGAGTACTTTTATTCTTGCTGATCTGATCCCCCTTCTTGGTTGCTTGGATTGGATATATATATATATCTTCCCATAGATGGTTAAAAGTCAAAACCCTTTATATGCTTACAATTGTTTGTAAGAGAGGTGATTGTTCATAACTAATGTGTTTACTTAACCTTATTGAATCTTTCTTAACCTTCACGCTAAATGAATCACTACCCTTTTATTGTTATCATTTGTTATCACCGACTTTACAATTTAACTACCCCTTCATGAATGCTTCTTCATAATCTTTAATCACACCTTTCATTAACTGTCTTCAATGTAATCGCTGCATATTGAATCTCCTGCAGAGTTAAGATCACTCCATTGCTGTATTTCATCCTTAATTCAATCGGGTAAGTATAGCATGGTTGCCTCTTGCCAGATACATTAAGTTTTGGGTTCTAAAACCTCAAAAAATTGTGAAGCCCCATAAATGAGACAATTTTCTCATCAACGAGTTCTCTTATTTATTTGTTTTTGTTTCCGTTCATGCTAGAAGGCGGATAAGAAGTAGTTGATAGGTGGGGACATGACAACCCACCCTTCCCTAGATTGCTTGTCCTCAAGCAATGATCACGAAGAGAGTGTTCAAGATGACTCTACAAAGGTTTGATGTATCTAATCGTGTTGGGAATCCCCTTCCTAAACCATATTCCGCCGTGGTATTCTGATATTATATGAAGTTGTAATTCGAAGACAAGTTTTCTCTCATCTTTCGGAACAAGGTCATTAGTTGTGGATATCTCTTGAGTTGAAACAAGGGTGAGTTTTCCACATATTAAGACAAGGATTAGAGCATACACATGGATATATGCAAACATGAAGCATACACATGAATACACATATTCTTAGATTCCTTCTCATTGACTACGATTCCTTGATTCATCTTTACCTTGCAGGATGGCAGGATCAAGGCTCTGAAATAGGGAAAAACTTACAAAAAAAAGTAAGATCTTTTCATTAAAAAAATTAGAAATAGCTAGGGTTTGCTCTTTGTTTCATAAATATAAAATGAAAATAAAATTTAGAAGACAAACGGAATTTAAAAAGAAAAGATTAAAAATACAAGATTACCTCTTCAAACTTGCTTCAAATAGAAGGAGGGCTCTTCCAAATGCTCCATATACTCTTTTAGATGCACCAAGGGTTGCTACACATTTTCCCAAATGGTATTCAATCAATGTTTGTTGATCAACTTGTGTGTTGGTTTTTCTTTTATGGCATTTCATTTTGGAGCATTGGAGTTTATTTTAAGTACTTAGGTGTCAAGTTGTCTTCTTTACTTCTTTCTTATTATTTTCGGTTGATTCTACACATTACGACTCGCTAGAAACTTGGTTCACGAGTTCTTGGGCCTTGTTTTGACCTCCTTATCTCGAGACTCGCCAAGTCTTGTAACATTGCCTCATAGCATGAATTTTGTAAAGGGGACACTACACAAGCTTCTCTTGTTTCATATGTGATTTAAGCCTTTTACCATTCTATGTTTCTTAAAATTAGAAAGATACCAACGCCCCTCAAAATTCTTGTATTTTTGATAAGGGAGTTTTTGTGACACCCCCTTGGTTTGGGAACAGCGTGGGGACTCCAAGACATCCTCGAGTTGTCCAAGGGACTCCTAGGAGTCTCCGGACTATGCTTGGGACTTCTAGGGCAAGAAAATAAAAAAGTCAATATTTAAAATAAATAAATAAATAAAGTGTTTTTGATTTGCTTTGCCCCCAAACCCACCAAAGGGGTGCTACTCCTTGACCTTGCTAGGGGTTGCCCCCAAACTACCACATGCTACCATCCCTTGTCATCCAAAAATCTAGGCCCTTGGTCTCCTCATCCTTGAGAGCTATCTTTCGTGTCTTCTCCTCCCTATCTTGAGACTTTGTGGAAGATAGCTAAAAACTCAAGTGACCGTATTGTTGGTGCTAAGGTGGGCTAGTGTTGGCAACAACAATCAAGGAATGTGCTTTGAAGATTCAAATAGCATTTGTGCTATACTATTGCCCCGAAATTATGTGTAGATTAGTGTTTTTGTGAGGATCTCTTATTCTTCACAAAAACACTAATCTATACATAATGTTACTTCTATTGCCTATTTATTCTAGTTATAGGCAATAGATTCTTACTTATTTCAAGAAAATATCCAAGATTTAAAATGTAATTTTCTTAGCTCCATTCAATTTAGTTTGGAATGTTCCATTCCCTTACACACAATGTGTTTTACTATCAGCAAGAGTAACTTTTTCAAATCAAGTATGATATCGGATATTAACCAATCCTTCCTTTCAGTCCATTTATCAACACTTGAATCAAAATACTATAGTGCATTATTCCTATGGTGAGAAACAATTAAATCTTTTTATAATCATCTTCATTCTCCCATATGTTAGCTTGTTCTTGATATATATTCTGCATATGATCTAAGAAGATTCTTTTTCTATAGGCTTTCAGGTGGCCCATCAAACCACAGAAATGGCACCATATTTTGCTGCTGGTTTACTTGCAGTAGATGTATGAATCTTACCTTTGCTTTGAGCGAGACCTTTTTTATTTACCTTTTGGCTTAAACTTGAGCAAAAGCGCTCTGGGAGGTCATGCCATTTGTTCTAAACTGTTCCATCCATCTACCCTTTGCTAGGAACTTGTTTCCCAAATGTGTCAGAAGTGTAGTTAGAATCTAGTTAATTGCCTTAAGAAAATTTCCCAGAGAGGTAGGCATATAAAAAAGCGATCACAATTTCTTGATTAATCCCTAATATCCTTAATATTCGGCAAGTGCTGCTGAAGTGATTCTTGATTCAAGTGATTCCCCCTGTTCTAAATTTCTGAATATATATAAATCATCCATATCTGAAGTCCACTTCTTATCATCAAATTTTACAGACTCTGGAGGTCACTCAGAATCCAGAAAACTGGGGCAACATTTCACATGTCACTGATAATATGAGGAGCTCCAGGGCTTCCTAATACCTCTTGTCAAAGTCCTCCCTGTTCAAGTCAGCACGGAAACAGATACAGATCGATATTGGATACGGATATAGATATGGCAAATCTTCAATATCCCTTGATACAAATACTGCTAGATATGTAGAAATATACTTATATTCAATTATTTATAAACCTAAGGGCATAGAACATAAATTTAAAAATATTCATTTATATTTTAGTTTACAATATTTATTTTGTTATATTATGTTTCGTCTTTAATATCTGTGTTGTGTGTGTGTGTAATTGTTTTTGCAAATTTTGAACGTTTTTCATAAACCCTGACATAATATAGCATCAAGCAGCTCGGTTTTGTATCCAAATGTATTGGATTTGGCCCAAATATAGGCTCATTTATTGATATGTCTGGACGCAGTATCCATGTAGTATCCAGGAGTATTGTCTCTGTATGGGATATCCCATTTGCGTATACATGTATCTAAATAGCAGAGGACAATTATCTGGCAACTTTGGTTATTTACCCCATCATACCTAAGTCTTAAGCCATATTTTCTACTGTATTCCTTTTTTCTACATAATATCTCTATATTAAAAAATAGGGAATCAGTGCTTTTTCATAAATATTTCCAAGATTAATTAAGAAACAAAATATTCAGGTTTGAGATATCCACTTCTTTTCCTTTAGAACTCTGATTTCTACAGAAGAACAAATAATTGAACAAGCAATTACTTAAGATGTCAACCATTGATAACAGGGAAAACAATTGATGTACTCAATTCTTCTGGTTGCTCTTCACAGACAAAATTTCTTCCCTTCATTCAACAGTGTCTCAAACTCTGGAAAATTGGAGTCATTTTGCTTTCTACTTGAGTTTGTTTCACAACTCTGCCCTACCATGAAACTGAATGAGCTTGTGGATTTCTCCATAAACAATCTTTATCAATATGTCTGCAGGAATACTTTGGCTTTCTGCTCTTTTTTACAAGGTTGCCGATCTTGTACCTATTCACATTAATATGGACTGCCAAAGGAAAAATAGAACTCAAAGAACAAAATGCGTAACTTGCAACCTTTCTATCTGATTATTCATGCAGATCTGTTCAGGAATTTTGATGCTACAAAAGTCTTGATCAATTTCACATTCTTATCCGCTACCCACAGTCTCTTCTTCAAAGCATTTTTTATAACGTGTCTTTATAGAAAACCTCAGCAAGTCTTCCTGAACTCCAATGTTTCTTGCTCTCGCCAAATCTCATCAGATATCTGATATGGGCTCTGATGCACTTTACTTTAGAAACCCATCATGAGTTCTGGTGCAATATTGGTAAATTAAGGAGGGACAAGACAATAAATAGATCAGGGGAAAGTTCATTTTCACATTATAGTCAGGTCTAGATTACATTTCTAGTGTTATTCAACTAAATTTTTTAACTATCAACTTTCTCCTGTTTGTCAAGTAATTCACAACTATGTTCCTGGGGACGTTTGAGGGATGAGGGGATGCCTCAAGAACTCCCTGCCATCCCTGATCAAAATCTTTTTGGCCGTCATATCCCGGAAATGCAGGGACTTCATGTGAACAGCTGGGGATGCCAATAATGTTCCTTGACTGCCCTGGGGACAGCCAGCCATTCCCTTCCAGACACACTCATTTGTTCACGCTCTCTGCTTCCTGCAGTCACTATTTCCAATCACAACCCAAGATTTATCAGCATAACAAAAGACATTTGATGAATTCAACAGAACTTGATCTGCACAAATACTACCCTGTGATGAGTTGCAAGTACCTTTTAATTTCAAGAAAAATGTCTCTTAATATGCATTTGGACTAGTTTTGGCTCAGAATTGTCATT